>NW_022987621.1:1315294-1645754 GCF_902827165.1 Trematomus bernacchii
TTCTTCTTTGTGGTCTTCTCCTCTTCCACCTCATCCCCCTCCTGAACAGTCAAGAACAGTTTTAATCTTGATCTGTTTAATAAGGGCTCGTATATATTTGACATCAAACAGATGGGCACCATGTCAGGTCAGTTTGTTCTAAGACATTAGACTGTGTCATAATGTGTTAGTTTCAATAGCCAGCTTCATTGTGATAACTGAAAATTCTGAATGTTAGCAACTCCAAAGTGAATCTTCATATTTAGAATAGAATGGGGAGGGATGAAACCCTCTTTAATGGTCTCACGTGCAGAGCACACAGCACACACAGTGAAAGTTGGCCTCTGCATTTAACCCATCCTAGTGCCAGGAGTCTAGTACTAGGAGCAGTGCAGCTGCCCGGGGAGCAATGGGAGTGGGGGGGAAGGGGGGTGTCCGGTGCCTTGCTCAAGGGCACCACGGCAGGGCAGGAGGTGAACTGGGACCTCTCCAAGTAGCAGTCCACACTCCATATTTTAGGTCTGGTCGGGGACTTGAACCGGCAACCCTACGGCTCCCAGTCCAAGCCCCTACTGACTGAGCCACTGCCGGACTATTTAAATGTTAGTGTCAAATATTGGACATTACAGAAGACAAGATGACGTGCTGGACATTACTCACAGGGATGATGTTCTCCACACTGATCCCCACGTACACCAGACGCTCCCTCCTGGACACAGGGAGACACACACCATGTTCACTTTAACACTTATAACTACAATTAACAGTATATTATTTTACATTCTGTTTGTGTTTATCCTATTCTATTAACATGTATATAGAGTCCTGCATTTATGTTTTACTCTTACATTCTCGTGACCTGTACTGTATATAGTTTACTTCTTCTGCATGACTTGCATATCGCTCTTAAACCTAATCTTGCACTACTTTATTCTACTCTGTTTCTTCTTGCACTATTGGTATTGTTTTATATCTTATATATACTATGTTGCATTGTGGGAGGAGCCTGGTACTTCAGATTCTCATTGACATATCTACACTGTAGCTACTGTGTGTGTGTGCGTGTGCGTGTGTGTGTGTGTGCATGCGTGCGTGCGTGTGTGTGTGTGTGTACCTCCTCTCTGCTCTCTCTCTTTTCTTCAGAGCACTGTCCAGGTTCAGCAGATGCTCCTCCAGCTTCTCACACAGCAGCTTCTGCAGGGAGGGAAACAAATGAAAACAAATGAAATGCTGGAAAGCGTCTGGTGTGTTAGTGAACATCAGCACTCTTTAATACCACTGGAATGTGTTCCTAAGCACCGACTTGATTACTTTCTGAAAGCTGGCATTGAATGTCTGTTCAAAATTAAAATATGATTTGGTTGTTATTTGATGAAAATATTTCCTAATTTATTTGAAAGCATGAAGTATTTGAGCACGTTGTTGTCATTTGTTAAATTAATTTCAACATAGCTAAGCTAATATAGCTTAGTAGTGTAGTTCTTGTGTTGTATTGTCTATGTACTACATGGGTATGTAAATGACGTTGTGTAGGTACTGTATGGAAAACCTCAGCCTCATGTCAATATGAAAGCAAAACGAACAATCAGTTCTTAGTCTAATCATCAGAAACTGAAATACATACTTGAGTTTTTACTAGAACATCTTTAAATGCTTTTATGTTCAAAGCACATGTTATTTTCTGATACTCTGCGTCTGAATATACAAGTGTTCCCCCCTCAGTTTGAAGTTTTAGCATGTCACCCAAAAACAGCCCGCTCTGATTGGACGGTGTGTGTATCTGTGCACTCTGCTGTCATTCCACAGCTGCACACATATACTTTCATATACACATATACCTGTATATCTGGTGCAGACACATCACAACCGTATGGGGGTCCGGACAGTTTGTTTAAAGGCTCAGTGTCTTAAGACGGGCTGGAGAGTGTATCTATGGACGGAACCTTTTAATTAGGGCTGTCAAGTTAACGCGTTAATAACGCCACTAATTATTTTAATGTGTGATTAACGCATGTGTATTTGTCCTCGGCCCGCCCCGTAGTTTCAGAGCCCAAAGGCTTGACGTTGTTGTTGTTGTTAGTTGGATGGTGGGAGATTCTAGCGAGAGATATGGATACAAAAAAAAGGTGTTTTAAACAGCAAGCCAAGCTCACAGCTGATGCCGACAGCCCCGCTCCTGCCGCTCGCTTGCGGCAGACCACGCTTGAGCATTTGTCGGGGACACGCCTGGACAACAACAGCGATAGCTAAATGGGTGGCTACAGCTTAACATCGTGGAGGACGAGGGGCTGCGTTAGATATCGCATCCAACGTGTCGACTGCACATCACAGCACATTATTTTGACCCACAGTGGGAACTTCAGTCTCATGCTTTGACTGAACATGAAGACAGAGGAGCGGCATTTCGCCGACAACTGTAAACAGGCTTGTCTGTTTGAGCAACTGGCTTAGTGCAAAGAAGTACACAGGGTTGGGAGAGAGTGTGAGAGAGAGAGAGAGTGTAAGAGTGTAAGAGAGAGAGAGTGTAAGAGAGAGAGAGAGAGAGAGAGAGAGAGAGAGAGTGTAAGAGAGAGAGAGTGTAAGAGAGAGAGAGAGAGAGAGTGTAAGAGAGAGAGAGAGTGTAAGAGAGAGAGAGAGAGAGTGCAAGAGAGAGAGAAACTTTCACGGAATTCATAAACCACCAAAACCTGATCAATAATCAAAAACATCACACACACACACACACACACACACACACACACACACACACACACACACACACACACACACACACACACACACACACACACACACACACACACACACACACACACACACACACACACACACACACACACACACACACACACCACACACGACACACACACACACTCACACCACACACCACACACACACACATCGACACACACACACACACACACACACACACACACACACACACACACACACACACACACACACACACACACACACACACTTACATGTTGGCAGGGTGGACAGAACCACTGTCCGTCTGGAATCAACATGAGCGGCGGCCGCAGACAAGCGGTGTGGTACCCACTGTCACAGGAGTCACACAGCAGGATCTGAGGACACACACACACACACACACACATATATATATTATCATATATATAATGATAGATAATATATAGTATATATATATATTATATATATACTATATAGTATATATATATATAGTATATAATTACTATATATATATATAGTTATATATATATACACACACTCAGGGACAACTCTTTGAATTGATATAAACCACTATATAAACTACTCTTAATTCTATGATGGGTAAATGATGCGGCTACATTTCACTGTGTGTGGTGCTGTAGACATGTGTAGCAAATGACTATGGATTGGATTCAAATTGGATTTGAATTCATTTCAATTTCCTATTTTACTTTGTTGAAGAACAAACAGCCAGGCCTTCACACGGCCTAATAACACTGGAGCCAGTGCTGGAAGTAACCCTGGATCCAACCCTTCATGATCCATCATCATATATCCAGAAAAGATGGCTGACTTCTTCTGTTGACAGCCTGTCCAATGTGACAATTTGCTGGATCTGCTTATTGCAAATTCATTATTGTTCAGGCTTTTCATGTTGGTCTTCTTTATAGACAGGGATTAGAAACTCCAGTCAACAGGCCCCTTGTGTATTTATAGTGTTACATATCGTTTCATGCAGTTTTACAACGTGTTCTCTCTATGCAAAGCACAGGGCCTCACTACTGTGACACTGAACTCCCTCTGAGACTCTGTGACCCCCTCTGAGACCCCCTCTGTGACCCCCTCTGAGACCCCCTCTGAGACTCTGTGACCCCCTCTGTGACCCCCTCTGTGACCCCCTCTGAGACCCCCTCTGTGACCCCCTCTGTGACCCCCTCTTGAGACTCCCTCTGTGACCCCCTCTGAGACCCCCTCTGAGACTCCCTCTGAGACTCCCTCTGAGACCCCTCTGAGACCCCCTCTGAGACTCCCTCTGAGACTCCCTCTGAGACCCCCTCTGAGACTCCCTCTGAGACCCCCTCTGAGACTCTGTGACTCCCTCTGAGACCCCCTCTGAGACTCTGTGACTCCCTCTGTGACTCCCTCTGAGACCCCCTCTGAGACCCCCTCTGTGACTCTGTGACTCCCTCTGTGACTCCCTCTAAGACCCCCTCTGAGACTCCCTCTGAGACCCCCTCTGAGACTCCCTCTGTGACTCCCTCTGTGACTCCCTCTGAGACTCCCTCTGAGACCCCCTCTGAGACTCTGTGACTCCCTCTGTGACTCCCTCTGAGACCCCCTCTGAGACTCCCTCTGAGACTCCCTTTGAGACCCCCTCTGAGACTCCCTCTGTGACTCCCTCTGAGACCCCCTCTTGAGACTCCCTCTGTGACTCCCTCTGAGACCCCCTCTTGAGACCCCCTCTGAGACCCCCTCTGAGACTCTGTGACCCCCTCTGAGACCCCCTCTGAGACCCCCTCTGAGACTCTGTGACCCCCTCTGAGACCCCCTCTGAGACTCTGTGACTCCCTCTGTGACTCCCTCTGAGACCCCCTCTGAGACCCCCTCTGAGACCCCCTCTGAGACTCTGTGACTCCCTCTGAGACCCCCTCTGAGACTCTGTGACTCCCTCTGTGACTCCCTCTGAGACCCCCTCTGAGACCCCCTCTGAGACTCTGTGACTCCCTCTGTGACTCCCTCTGAGACCCCCTCTGAGACCCCCTCTGAGACTCTGTGACTCCCTCTGTGACTCCCTCTGAGACCCCCTCTGAGACCCCCTCTGAGACCCCCTCTGAGACTCTGTGACCCCCTCTGAGACCCCCTCTGAGACTCTGTGACCCCCTCTGAGACTCCCTCTGAGACCCCCTCTTGAGACTCTGTGACTCCCTCTGAGACCCCCTCTGAGACCCCCTCTGAGACCCCCTCTGAGACTCTGTGACCCCCTCTGAGACTCTGTGACTCCCTCTGAGACCCCCTCTGAGACTCTGTGACTCCCTCTGAGACCCCCTCTGAGACCCCCTCTTGAGACTCCCTCTGTGACCCCCTCTGAGACCCCCTCTTGAGACTCCCTCTGAGACCCCCTCTGAGACTCTGTGACTCCCTCTGAGACCCCCTCTGAGACTCCCTCTGTGACTCCCTCTGAGACCCCCTCTGAGACCCCCTCTGAGACTCCCTCTGAGACTCCCTCTGAGACCCCCTCTTGAGACTCCCTCTGAGACCCCCTCTGAGACTCCCTCTGAGACTCTGTGACCCCCTCTGAGACTCTGTGACTCCCTCTGAGACCCCCTCTGAGACTCCCTCTGAGACTCTGTGACCCCCTCTGAGACTCTGTGACTCCCTCTGAGACCCCCTCTGAGACCCCCTCTTGAGACTCCCTCTGTGACTCCCTCTGAGACTCTGTGACTCCCTCTGAGACCCCCTCTGAGACTCCCTCTGAGACTCCCTCTGAGACCCCCTCTGAGACCCCCTCTGTGACTCCCTCTGTGACCCCCTCTGAGACCCCCTCTGTGACCCCCTCTGTGACTCCCTCTGAGACCCCCTCTGAGACTCCCTCTGAGACCCCCTCTGAGACCCCCTCTGTGACTCCCTCTGTGACCCCCTCTGAGACCCCCTCTGAGACCCCCTCTGTGACTCCCTCTGTGACCCCCTCTGAGACCCCCTCTGTGACCCCCTCTGAGACTCCCTCTGAGACTCTGTGACCCCCTCTGAGACCCCCTCTGAGACTCTGAGACCCCCTCTGTGACCCCCTCTGAGACTCCCTCTGAGACTCTGTGACCCCCTCTGTGACCCCCTCTGAGACTCCCTCTGAGACTCTGTGACCCCCTCTGTGACCCCCTCTGAGACTCCCTCTGAGACTCTGTGACCCCCTCTGAGACCCCCTCTGAGACTCTGAGACCCCCTCACCAGTTCCGGGTGGTTGGGCAGTCCGCAGTGACTGCAGGCGTCCTCACTGGGAAGCTCCTCTGATTTACACAATTCCTCAGAATCGCTCCCTTCTTCACTCTCCCCCTCTCCTCGTTCCCTCCCTCTGTCCTCCACCTCCTCTCCCTCGTTCACTTTGCGTTTCTTAACACGGGTGTTGGACCAGCGGGGGCGCCGGTGCCTCCGTTTACCCTGAACATGAGAGAGAGAATTAAACAAATGAAAACCGAGCAAAGAAACCCCAAGTAGATGTTCATTCTCACAAAGCACACGAACACAATTACCCGTCGTTTCCTTATTTGCCCAACGGGTTCCTTTTTTCCGTCTTTCTTTGTCGTTAAGCTCTGCTCCTCTTCATCTTCCTCCTCTTCCTCCTCCTCCCCCCCTTCCTCCCTCATTCTGTTAGAGAGTGCCTGTGTTTTTGTAGGTTTCTTTCTCTGGCTCTCCTCAGCCTTGGAGCTTGGCCTGCAGTTTGGCAAAGCAGATGATCTTCAAGAAGAAAAGTAGAGATGGACTGAATTTATTGTCAAAATCAAACTAGTTGCATCTGATACAGAAAACAAGCAGCAAGTTCATTCTGGAGATTTAGGAAGGGGTCGCTAGTGACCGGAATGTGCTATATCAAAAGAAAGCAACACATGTATGTAACCCGCTCTCAGTGGGGGGGGGCAGACATGAGGTTCATAGATACTGGAACATACAGACTTTTGTGAACAACAGCTTTTACCTTTAAGAACAGCTGGGTAAGCTGTATTATATGTATAGCTCTAAGACAGACAGGAAATGGCATCCATCAGGTCGGACCACCCCTCTAATCAAACCCACACCTTTATGGAGGGTATTCAACACGTACCTGCAGATCCTGGAGGATCTCCTGAGCATCCTCCCTTCATCTTGCACCTCCTCCTCCTCCCTCTCTTTCTGCCCCTCCTTTCCCCCTTTCCCCCTCAGCTTGCTCCTGCGATGGGGGGGGATCTTGATTTTCAGCCTGATTCCTTCTTTCTGGAGCTCAGAGGAGGCTTCCTCCAGGGGACCCTGCCTCTCCCCTGATGCAAGCCCAGTGTCCTTCACCCTGACCTGGGCAGCCGACCCACAATTGACCCCCCCTCCCTGCTGCTCCTTTTTCTCCTCCTGGTCAACTGTTCTCAGAGTGTGAGAGATGCTCTCGGGCTCTGCCTCCACCTTTGCTAAAGAGCTTTGACTTTTGTCCTGGTCATCTTTACTCCCTCCTTCTTCCACAGGGCATCCAGACACACCCCCCCCCTCCCTCTCCTCCCTCTCCTCACTGCTGTGTCCAGTCTTCCTCTCCCTGTGTAGCTGCTCCTCAGTTACTTGTTGACCCTGGTCCTCTGCAGTGTGTCCCTGAGGGTCCTCTGAGGGCAGGGACAGTGAGGAGGGGCTCTCTGCAGCGTCAGGCAGAGGAACACATTTCAGGGATGGCAGCGGCGGGTTCCTGGTTGTCTGAGTGTCCATGGCTGCAGGAGCAGGAGCAGGAGCAGGAGGAGGAGCGCTGGCTGCTGCTGTCATCGTCTCCCCCTCAGCAGCCCCCTTCCTCACCAGCACTGACTGCCGGCTCACCTCCCTGTCTTCCCCCCCCCCGCTGGTCTGAACTGGGCCCGTTTAGTTCCTGCTGCTCAGCCCCGGAGGCTCTATGGCGCTCCAGCGGGCTGCGGATGACTCCTACATGACCTATAACGCCGACCTGACCTATGACCCCTATGACTCCATTGTGACCCTCTTTGTGGGGCGGGGGCATAGGGGCCCTTCCGTTGCTCAGTTCTGGACTTGATGCAGTGACCAGGAGCTGCTGCGAGGGGGGGGGGGGCAGCAGGCAGCTTCCCCTCCTTGGCCTGGATGACGGAGGGGTTGCACACGATGATGCTGCTGTTCTTCAGGTGGTTACTGAAGCTCTCCGCCAGCTTCAGCTCCCTCTTCTTCAGTGGTATCTTGGCCTGCTCGCTGCGAGTGACCACAGCCCGCTCCACTTCCTCCTCCTTGTTAACTTCCTGCTTTGTCACAGTCGCACCTGGTGCCATGACAACCGACACAGCATTTTTTGGATTGTCAGTGTCCCTGGATTCTGATTTGATGACGGTGGTTATGGTGCTCACGCGGTTGTCAAAGACAGGTGATGATATGTGTTCTGTCTTCTCTTCCTTCACCTCAGTGTTCCCCAGCTGGGGGTGCTCCAGCTTTATCACTGCACACAGAGAAGAGAACACATTAACAAGCGTAACGACAGCCAGAGAGGGATAGAGTACCATTAAAGACAATGTTCTATTCCTCCTGAAACAAAGCATACAGGTGAACAGAGAGACTTGATCCAGGTACCTTCTGTTAGGTGTTCCTCTGCCTTTACAAGGTCAGTGTGTTCCTCTGGGGTCAGGGTGCTTCCAGCAGCCTCACCAACTGAAACACACACACACACACACACACACACACACACACACACACACACACACACACACACACACACACACACACACACACACACACACACACACACACACACACACACACACACACACACACACACACACACACACACACACACACACACACACACACACACACACACACACAACACACACACACACACACACACACACACACACACACACACACACACAACACACACACACACACACACACACACACACACACACACACACACACACACACACACACACACACACACACACACACACACACACACACACACACACACACACACACACACACACACACACACACACACACACACACACACACACACACACACACACACACACACACATCAGTATTCCCTGCCTAAATGTGATTTCAGTCATTGGAGGAGGTCATGTGTTTGTCAGCAGGATTATGAAGAAACTACTGCAGCACATTTCGGGAAACTCTGTAAAAGGGTGTAGCACGGGCCAAGGACAACAATATGTAATTGTGTTCACCTGAATGAAATGGCAGACACACATTCATTTCACTTTGAACTCTTAACTGCTGTATACACACGCACATCTCAACAGGGTTTTGGCTAACATGGAGGAGAGGAGAAAACCCTTTTGGTAACAACTTTATATATTCTCTCTCAGTAATACTCCTATGATCTAAACAAGTAATATCTCCTCATTCACCTGCACCTGTCTGTGTGGGGCTGGCGCTCCTATCCAGGTCCTGGTTCTGGTCCTGGTCCTGACTCTGTTTGGGTTCAACCTGGCCCTTTAGCAGCTCCAAAGCCTCCGCCAGGTCGGTGCGGTTCCTGAGAACACAGTTTGGACAAGCGGCTCAAAAAAGATAACAACAGGGCAGCAGGATGTGACATGACGCTGCACAGTGTGAGGAGACTGCTTTAAGATGGCCTTAAAGGAATACTTCATATAACAGTGCAGATTACTTCACCAACTTTAGACGTCACTCCAAAAATAACACATTTTACATAAATGACTCAACTTTGTCTTTCTCTCAAAGAATCAAAAAATTGAGAAACTTGATGAATTTAAGTAAATGGTGGCCACGAACATCAAGAGACCTAGAGTTAGAGTTTATGTGGAAGTTTTTTTCAAGTAACTTGTGAACCAAGTGAGTGAGACGTACGACTGCATGAGACCTGGGTATTACTGCACAAGTTGTGGGAGAATTTGTAAATAGATGTTTAGATATCGTTTTTTTTTTTATTATAATTGCGAAAAAAGTAAGTATAGCTGTGCGTGCAGCCTGAGACATGTGAGACAGTGATACCTGACGATGCACTTCCAGGTGGAGCCGTCCAGGTCGTCCTGCTCCTCCGTGTACAGGCGGATGTTCTGCTCAGGGTCCAGCTGCAGCCAGTACATCAGGCCCTGCTGGTCCCGGCCTATCGGCTGGAGGCGCATCTTCTCTGGGTCCTCCTCATTGATCGCCATCTTGAACTTCAGGTTGTCATCAAACTGACACTCGCAGAGATACTGATGGAGAGAAGGTGGAGGACATCAATGTGTTATTGCATTGACTGCAGATGTTTAGACTTTTAGTTACACTTGTTGCATTGACTAAAAACCAGGAATGTCATACTTTTAGGATGCATGACTTGCACTCCATGGACATCTCCTGGTAGCCCTTCTGTTCCAGCTCCCAGGCCCAGGTGCTGTTCAGCTCCTGGCACACCTACAGGAACACACGGTAAGGATATGGTTAGGGTATGGTTAGGGTATGGTCAGTACGGACAGGGCGGAACACAGGATCTGTTTCATCTCTCAAGTCTCCATCTGTTGACCACTGCAGCAAGGCTCTACAGTTAGGTGGATGTTCAATTTACTTGCATACAGTTTCTGTACAAAATACACATTTGTTATCTTCCTATAATAACTGCATTCCATCTCCACAAACAAACACTCTATCCTTCCTACACAACTACTTTAGTTGTAGGCTGTGGTCACAGGTAAGGAAACTTGAGAGGGATAGTTTAGATGTTTTGAAGTGGGGGTGTATTTACATACAGTAAATGTTGATCTCCTCTTTGGTGAAGCAGACAGGGTACAGGGTTCTACATTTGTGTTTCTTTTCAAGGGCAACTTTATGAGCTGAAGTGAAAGTGGGTAGTTTGTTGAGTGAGCAAAACTCCAGATGTATTTACTTGACTTGTTATTTGATTAACCGCTAATAAAGAAATATGTCCAAAAGGGACATCTGAAGGCAAGGGGAAACGGTGAAAAGCACAACATGTCTTATCTTCTGTGCTGGTATTCCTGTCTGCTTCTCCAAACTGGGGTCGTTCGGATCGCAGGTTACTCTAGCTAATCTCTAGCTAATCTCTGACTGAGGATATTTAGCTCATTCAACCCCACTTCAAAACATCTCAGCTATCCCTTTAAGATGCAGCAAGCACCCTCCATCAGAGACAGCTCCCTCACTGATGGCTGAACCTGTTTAATCATGTCAAGTGCAGTTGTAAATCTAAAGCTAAACTCCGTACACACACACACACACACACCAACGCCTCACCTTAGCCAGGTATTTCTCCCAGCGGTCAGTGGTCACAGACCTCCCCAGTTTTCTGAGCAGCTTCACGTGGAGCTCCACCAGGGGTTTAGGAACTGGAAACACACAGGATGATTAGAAACATAATACTGTGCATTTCTTTTATGAGGTATGTAACCACGCTCATAACCAAAGAGAAAGTAAGTGATTTCATCTTTAACTTGGTTCTGGATTCTAAATACTTCTTATGATGAAAATCAGATTTGTAACAACAGATTCAACAGTAACACTTATTAGACTTTTTTTATTTTTATTTCTTTCAGCAGTTTTTGGAAAACAGTAATCCAGTGATGAATGGATAAAAAGGAATTTGACACTCTGTATGATTCCTATCATGACAGCGGGTGTTCTTACAGACTCAAAGCCCTTATGTCGTACTGTAATCTTTGAGCGCTTATCAGCCAGTTTATCAGTGCTTTATAAAAGCTTTGGGATAAGCATTACAAACAGACACTTTTGCCCATGTGTTCTCTGCACTGACACTGTCTTTATTTACTTTTTGTGCATTATAAGTATCATTTATATAGCTGGTGGCTCATGAGTGTGATGCTGGGTCAACAAAGGTTTACTGTGCACAGGATCTCACAGCTAAATGTTTCATTTCCAGGTAAACATGTATCACTCTGCCATGTACACTGTAGGTAGTTTTGTTAAAATAAATGCAAATAGTTTGTAATTGTTTTATAAAATGATAATTGTCCAGGTATCAATAAATCAACCCATCAGGGTCATTTGTCCCACTTCCGAAAAAAGATTATAATTCCTTCCCTTTTTAATAACTCTTTAAATAATGCCAACTAAAATGATTTATTTTACATTTTGGCAGATTCAAAAATATATTTTATTAGAAACATTTGTTTCCTGGTGAATGATTTATTGATAAGATGAAATGCCTAAAGAAAAAGCCTGACATTAACATGAACCTCATCGCTTTAAAGTACTCTCTACTCTGCAGGAGATTTGGGGATTGTACTTAGTGACATTTCATTTTAGAAGACCCCTCACACCCCATTCATTTGTCTTCATTATTTATTTGAGCTATTCTGCTATATATTTTTTTCAAGATGAAAGAAATAGTTGTGTCATTATGCATGTCCTGGTTATTATTGTCATGATACTGTAAACAACTGGCATTTATTACCAGGTCAATAACTAAAATCACAGCCTCGGAGCATTGCATCAACAACCTCACTGTGTGGTCTGTGTGAGGCTGTTAGGATACCATGAATTTACAGGAAATTCCAGTTCTCTCTGTAGCGCACGTTTTCTAGGCTAAAAAAAAGACAACAATTCAGTGTCAGGAGAAAACGCAGTTAATCAGACCAGAGTCTAGAACGTAATGTGATTATTGTAGCTCACTAAAGAATGTTAGCAACTATGTCTGACTTAATGCTGTAACGTTATGGAAAGTGAGGGCTTACGTTAAGCAACATAACTAACGGTAACTGAAAACTGTCCCGCTGTGAGGGCTAACACGGTTTGTAGAGACACACACATCACAACTACACGCCTCAGGCATCTCCGTCTTATCCTCAATCACGTCCTCAGTTAACTGAAGGGCTCCGTGTTGTACTTTGGCTAAAAGTTGACGAACTCATCGATGCTAACTAGTTAGCCAGTAGCCAGTCACCATTGCGCATGCGCACACTTGACAGCCTCTCCACCAATGCCTCAAAAATAACATCCCCTGTGTTCAGCTGTGGCTCAGTTCTGGCAGCCGTCTTAAAAGACAGATCCAATTGAAGAAGTATCACTACCAGCACAATAATGACGTCCAGTCCGACTGCCTGTGAGGCAAGGCCGGGGGGAAATAACACCTGACAACCCTCCGCAGCTAGCTGTGTCTGTGTGTGGTCACTAGGCAGTGCTGCATCATGGCTCCCACACCGTCCAGCGTTCACTGATCAATACACAACATTATCGACGATCTGTCACTTGACTCCAACTAAACCCACGGGGATAGCTAGCAAAACTGTTTTACTTCCGCCTGTATCCCTGACTGTAGCACAACATAGCCCTGAGTGTTTGGGATGTGGATTGGGTTAGCTGTGTGTTAGCAGTCTGCGTTGTCTCTGTCCAAATATTTACTCAGAAACTTGGACAAAAACTGGTTCTCTTTCGAGGAAAACTGAGTCTGACCCGGGCCAAAAGGTGCCACAGAGCGTAGCTGCTCGCTGATCTAATGGTGCCTGCCGGGGGGGCACTATCTACATTTTCCACATCCTCCTCATCACGGTGGTGATGGTGATGGTGGTGGACCCCTTCTCCTTCGGTTTCAAGTGTCGCAGCTTTCTACCACTACTTCGCCCCACCACCGATCTCTCACCTGTCGTTGTGTCCCGCAGATATCTCTCCATCTGCGGGAAAGTCATCTCGGGCAGGTCCAGCACTGCTCCGTACCGCTCCAGGAACGAACAGACCTCCGCGAAGCTCGGGCAGAGCGGCGGGCCGGAGCTTCTCAGCAGCACCGGAGCAGCCATCTTTCCAGGCGGAGAGAAACAGGAGGGGAGGGCGCTGCTGGGATGCGACTGTGTGTGCGAATGAAATGAATGGAGGGGGTGAAGCGGCATCTACCGGGATCAAGCGGGACAACACGGTAGCATGCTGCTTCCGGTTAGGATTTTCAAATTACCGCCTAGTTCTGGATTCGGTAAACAGAAAACTTAACAAGATGGACATTTACACAAGTTTCTCACACTATTTCAAAATCATTTTAATGTGTCAGAGAGTGTAGTTTCAATATGTTTAGTGTCATCCTTTGTTGACTCCCATAAAACCGTGTTTTCTCACAGTGGAGTGGGGGAATTCAATTGTTTAAATGATCGTGATGTCTTTTATTCCCCAAACTGTTTTATGCTTTGAAGATTGCTATTTTTTAAATCTAAAATATGTATTAACTATTATTAAATTATTATTTAAAAATATTCTGAAAGTTGAAATTATACGTTTTCTCTGGATTTGCCTTTAATATTTTTGTTTTAAAAATATGCGGCGCACCTATGCGGTAACACTGGGCATCATGTATTGCTTGCGACTAATTTAACTAAAGTAAATTACATAGTTTTTATTATTGTAGGGATGGTCAAGTTTGAGTTCAAACACATGCATTAAAGTCATATTTTCCGTCTTGAAAGGGGCCTCGACTGTAAAATAATAAACTACTATTGAGAACCTCTGCCCTCATGTACTTCATTGTGGACACACAACCCTTATCTTCCGGTAACACTGGGCATCACGTGCGCGAGCTTGACGCAGCTGGGAGAAGTTGGGAGGACCATGGAGGGTATAGAGAGAAATGCCCAGAATTCACCGCGATAGAGACACATTAAAACCATTTCAAAATGGTTTTTGGTTTTTGCTCCTCAAACGATTCCAAAATAGCTCAATATTTGGCCTCAGTCCTCAACACACATTAGTGACCAAACGTAGGTGTGAACAAAAGCATAAAAACTGAGCTGCATCTCGTGTGATTTCTTTTTATAATTAAAGCTTTTTATTTATTTATGTTCAAATGGTTGGACCAAATGGTCTGTTCTGTAGGAGCTCAGCACCACTGCATGCTGCGTAGACAAGTCATGCTGCCCTGGAGCATGCTGCCTTTACGGACTGTTGGAAATATTTGCACGTCAGAGGGATTTTAGACACAGTTAAGTACACATGTGCTTGCAGTTAACATGTTTTTTGTCATAAGAGCTCTATTTAAAGGTGGGGTAGGTAAGTTTGAGAAACCGGCTCGAGATACACTTTATGTTATATTCCATGGAATGCTCTTAACATCCCGATAGCAATGAATATCTTAAGTGCTTTGACAAAAAATCCATAAAAAAATGTCATCTGTGGAAGCCGTAATACTGTAAAAAGCACGACCAATCATTTTAGCCGGCCCGGCTAAAGTAACTGGATGGCCTACCTGCCTGTCAGCCTTCCACCTGTGCACAAACTTATCTCGTGCCCTCATTGGTCATGTGCGCGTTCGTGTGTGTTGGAGGAGGGGCTCTGTAAGGAAGTGGGAGATTTTTTCCGGCTGTGTATTTTCAAATTCTAGCACACTCAAGCTGGTTTCTCCAAAATGACCTACCCCACCTTTAATAAGACAGTCTCTTAAAAAAAATTCATAAATAAGTTAACATTTTCGATTGCTTGGGGATTCTTTCCTTCCGTGATCTTCCTGTAGGGAGGGACGACCCTGGTTCCATGCCTCTCAATTAAATAGCGCCTGGATGGACCTGGAAAGGCATTATGCAAATAATATATGTTTATGTTAATTGTGACAGTCCTCTTCCACTATGGCAAGGCTTCATAAACCTAATAACACACTGATTCATTCTATGAGCTGCAAATAGAAACATGCTCCCACGATGAGGATCAAAGATGTTCTCCTCCTGAGACATGACATAAGACTGACTGCCTTCATTAATTATGTAGAGGCTAGGTAATAGCATACTTATAACCTTTATTTTTTGCTGCTATGACTCATTTATACCTAATATTAGAAGTCAAGTCGTTTTGCACCGTGGTTAATATTATTACGGAATACTTTCTTAATGTGTCCTGTTGTTTTTTCAGTGTGTCTGTGTATTTGAAATCTATACAGTTTTTTTATAATATAACAGCTCAGTTGACACAAAGCTTTGTTATTTTTTGTATTGATTTCCTGATTGCATTTCAACCTTTTATGTTTGGTAATGAAATATGATTATTAAGTCATTATTTGCTATGGTCAGTGGTGGAATGTAAGTAAACTATTATCTACTATCTATACGCAACGACCAAACGAGTACAATATCTAGGTACTTGTACTAGTAGTTCCAATGTATGCAACTTTATTCCTCTATTGCACTACACTGGCAATAGACTATATCAAGTCTTTAAAGTAGCCCAAACTTTACCAGCTGCAACATTAAAGTGATGAACACATTATTGCAACAATAATTATAATCCTATGATAGAATAGAATATTCTGAAATTCTACTAAATTAGTATTTACTTTTGTACTTTACTTTTTGAATGGAGGACTTTCTTTGCAGTATTGCTCTTTTTACTTAACCAACAGATCTAAACACTTCCTCACTGCTGACCAGTGGCGTAACTATCGACGGAGCAGCCGGTGCAACGCACCGGGGCCCAGAGCCGGCCAGGGGCCCATGCAAATATATATATATATTTTTTTTAATTCAATGGCATTGACCGGTTCAAGCAGTCTTCAAAGTAACCAAGCAACCTACATTAATTTGTAAGTTGTCTGTCCAATGACCTTGCTCCCTTTCATGACATGTGATACCTTGCGTGACAAGCGAACCGTTTAATCAACCTGTACTGTACTGTAGCTAGCAGCACCAAGTTCGGCAGCATTATAAAAAATGTAATAGCTTGCATTTATAATGTACAGCAAACCAAAGCACAAGAGCAGCGCTCAAAAGAGAAAGGACAAGAGAGAACAAGGAGATGTAACAGCTAAACTGACAAAATTAGATTATTTTTGTCATACATCGTCCTCGAAATCGAGCGCTAACGTTAGCAATGTTGACGTGCAGCGGCAGCCAGAGCCGGAGGCTAACAATAGCTCACCTGCCTCACCACCATCATTGCCATCTAGCTCCACAAGTGAAGCTGTATCCGCCAGGAGGAGAGGCTGGATTTGGCTGTGCCTGGCGGTGGTCCAACAGTTCCCCCAAGGGCCCCAACCGATAGGGGATTCTATGGCGCTATTGAGACCCCCGACGCCAAGATCAAAAGCTACCAGTCTATGTAGGCCTACCGGCCCATTCCCCAGAGACAGACATCAAGGAAACAGGTTTAATCCTCTTCTTAGTTCGCTGTGCCGTTGTCAGGCTGTGGTGGTCTGAGACCAGGGCAGGCTGTTGTTGATAGCCTACATGTGGCGCAACGGAGTGGTTGTGTATGTCCGTGTGTGTGTGAGCGCATCAGTGTGTGCTTATGTTTGGGGGGATGGGGGGGCGGGCCCCAAAACAATATTTGCACCGGGGCCAATCACAACCTTGTTACGCCAGTGGTCAGCCTCACACACACACACACACACACACACACACACACACACACACACACACACACACACACACACACACACCTGAGAGACTGCGCTGACGGATGTCACAACATGAAATAACACCTCTTCGCAGTCAACATTCATCAGGATTGGCAACTAGCTGCACTCTACTTTCAGAAAACCAACATCACATTTCTCTCTCCGTTATGGATCTTCACTACAATTCAAACTATCAATTCAGAATACATTTGGGGGTTTGGCACTTTTCCCGTGACTAATCATCTGAAGAACCAGTTTGAGGCAAGATTTCTGTAGCCAGCAATCATAATGGGAATGTTAGGCGGACAAATACTTTATTATCCACCCATAATTTCTTAAACGACCGTTAACAAGTGTGATGTATTCCATTATTGCCAGCTCTTCCTTATGGCTCATGGCTACAGAGAGTGCAGAAGTGAGATTTACAATTGGTAGGTTGGATCTAGAGGAATAGTTTAACCTTTTGTGAATTACGCTCATTTGTATTCATGTTTCGGAGTTAGAGGTGAATCGAGGAAGCTGCAGGGATGACAATGTTGACAGTTATAAACAAAAGTGTTGTAATGTAACTACATGCATTTACTCAAACAAATGGGGTACGTGTTCTTTATTTGAGTATTTTCACATTAAAGGTGGGGTAGGTAAGTTTGAGAAACCGGCTCGAGATACACTTTTTGTTATATTCCATGGAATGCTCTTAACATCCCGATAGCAATGAATATCTTAAGTGCTTTGACAAAAAATCCATTAAAAAATGTCATCTGTGGAAGCCGTGGTACTGTAAAAAGCACGACCAATCATTTTAGCCGGCCCGGCTAAAATAACTGGATGGCCTACCTGCCTGTCAGCCTTCCATCTGTGCACAAACTTATCTCGTGCCCTCATTGGTCATGTGCGCGTTCGTGTGTGTTGGAGAAGGGGCTCTATAAGGAAGTGGCAGATTTTCTCCGGTTGTGTATTTTCAAATTCTAGCGATCTCGAGCCGGTTTCTCGAACTTACCTTCCCTACCTTTAAGCTACTTTATATTTTACTCCACTACATTTTGTTGGCAAATGTTGTACCACTACTTACAACTACTTTTGTTTTACATATTTAGTTACAAGTTACTTTGCAGATTTCGGTTATTAATAACAAGTTCAATCTCCACACATTATTATATACGATTATAGGTTAAAGGTAGGGTAGGTAAGTTTGAGAAAACGGCTCGAGATACACTTTTTGTTATATTCCATGGAATGCTCTTAACATCCCGATAGCAATGAATATCTTAAGTGCTTTGACAAAAAATCCATACAAAAATTTCATCTGTGGAAGCCGTAATACTGTAAAAAGCACGACCAATCATTTTAGCCGGCCCGGCTAAAATAACTGGATGGCCTACCTGCCTGTCAGCCTTCCATCTGTGCACAAACTTATCTCGTGCCCTCATTGGTCATGTGCGCGTTCGTGTGTGTTGGAGGAGGGGCTCTATAAGGAAGTGGCAGATTTTCTCCGGTTGTGTATTTTCAAATTCTAGCGATCTCGAGCCGGTTTCTCAAACTTACCTACCCCACCTTTAAGCTACACGGAAGTGTTTGAAATATTTCAAATAAAACCCACTTTTACCCAGTTCAAAGGGAAGAGATGAACAAATAAATGCACCAATAATTGTAATAAAACGACCTTTACTTGTTACTGAGTATTTGTACACTGTAGTATTACACAGTAGCTACTTTTACTTTAGAAAATAATGGAGTATTTATTCCACCTTTGATAAACACAATCTCAAAATGTGACAAATCACAAACTCCCGAGCTCCATACAAAGGCGTCATCGCAACTGTGAAATCAGAGCGGTGCATATGCACTTGAACGCATCTGTTTTTAAGGGGACGGAAGGAGCGCTGTACAGGAAACACTTTCAGTAGAGCTGCTGGATGTGGAGCTTGATGTGGAGCCGCGGAGGACTGCTGGAATCAGGCACAAGTTATCTGAGCTGCCGCTGACAGCCATGATACTTTAACACACACACTGAGCGGGAGAAGGTCGGTAACGTTCGGTAAGTTCAAGTTCAGTATTTCGTTTAATATGAAATATAATAAGCGAACGTCAGTATTCGTTATTAGCGGGAGTGTGTTGTGCTCTGAAGAGAGGCGGTGTGGAGAGGTGAAGTGAGGTCAGCTAACTGCCGGGGATGAAGTCTCTGCTCAACGTCAGACTGCCTTCCACAACAATGATTCCGTGGTGGAAAGTAACTAAGTACATTTACTCAAGAACACTGCTAAAGTACAATTTTGAGGGATTTGTACTTGACTATTTACATTTGTTGCTACGTTGTTCTTTTACTTTATTATTCAGAGGTAAATCTTTTACTTTTACTCCACTACATGTATTTAATACCTTTAGTTACTTTACAGATCTGGATTAATGATGTGAAATGGAAAGGTTTATGTCAACTAAAAACAATATACACGTTCCTCTAGAATGATAATGCATTAGTAGATTGTAAAAGAGGAATTGTTACTGTTACTCAGAAGAGAATGATGGACTTTGTTACATTCCTTTTTCATTTCAAGATTACATGTGTACACCTTTTTCTTCCTTTACTTTAATTTAATGAAGGTGTTTATTTCAGAATCAGAATTCCTGACACAGTCCCACAGCGGGGAGGTGAACAGTGTTACAGCGACAAGTGGAAGAGCAGATCAAAAAAGGCATGCAATAATAAAAAAGAGGAAAAGCACACTTTAATAAAAATAAAGACAAATAGGAACACAACCATGGCTAGACAATGAGTAGTAACAATTTACAGTGACATAAATAACATATTAACGTAATCTTCTAAAAATGAAATGTTGGGACATTTATAAAAATGTATTAGTGTATTTCATAACGTTTTTAAACCAAACACCAGTATTCAAATGAATGTCTTATTCATTAGGGATGTTAGAGTTGCTTTAACAAGCAGTGACAGAACATTGGGTAAGAGACGGGTGATTAGAACTCTGTGCTCTGTGGCAGGTGAACTGTTTACTGGAGGCCTGCTTTGCATTCAAAGGAAAATGTGCTCTGGTGAAAGAGGAACATGTTGATATCCTAGCAGAATGAATGTAGACATCAGGTGCTTCTTGGTGTGTGTGCTCAGCTGTTAGTGTGTGCTGCAGGTGACAGAGCAGCGCTGAGATGGCCATCGCACACGTGGCTACAGAGTACGTGTTCAGCGATTTCCTGCTGAAGGACCCGACCCAGGCTCAATACCGCAGCGTCCGCACAGAGCTGGCGGTGGACAAGATGGTGACCTGTGTGGCCGTGGGCCTGCCCCTCCTGCTCATCTCTCTGGCCTTCGCTCAGGAGGTCTCCGTGGGTGAGTGGACCGCCGGGTCAGGACCACAGTCTGTTCTGGCTAGATTACTACTGTCTGAGTCGGGTTAGTCTTTGTAAACATGTTTTGGCCTTGGCTGTGTCCCGAGACTTTTCACACTCTTAATACACATATCTTGCTACCGCCTGTTCTCTAGCATTCGACAGACAGAAGGGTTCCACTGTGACCATTGTCAGGCAAATTATCCTACGGATGTCACCTGCTATAATTATCATGTCTTATTTCCCTTTGTTTCGCATTTCGGTAGGCTGAAATGTAAACGGTTTCTGTTTCTCTGTGTTTCTGTTTCTCTGTGTTTCTGTTTCTCTGTGTTTCTGTTTCTCTATATTTGTTCATTTCTTACCAGAAGGAGTTTAGTTGTGGAATGTAAAAGGTTAATCGTAAGGTTACATCTTAAAATCCTGACATCCTGAAGTGTCAAACCAATGAACAGCCTGATTCATTAACTTTGACAGTCTGCAGATTAATATGTTGAACTAACATTCCTGAAAAAACTCTGCCTCATTTCCTCATTTCAGTCAAATCACTGGTTCAATACGTTTGTGTTGTTGTCTGTCTCCGTGGTGCTCAGGGACCCAGATCAGCTGCTTCGCTCCCTCTAACTTCTCCTGGAGGCAGGCTGTGTATGTGGACTCGTACTGCTGGGCAACTGTGCACACACACACTCTACCTCTGTGGCTGCACAAGGTACACACACACACACACACACACATACTCTCTCTACCTCTGTGGCTGCACAAGGTACACACACACACAGCTTCAGCTGCTCAAACTTCTCAAATGGTGTGTTAAACATTAGTTTGATGTTTAAAATATGTCTTCACACGGGGGAAATGCTGTAAACACGCCTTCTACCGGAGGCCGTCAGGCAGCTGAACAGACAGACTCAGTAAACGTCATCAGGCAGTGCAGAAATGAAACGCATTAGAATGGTAAGTCATGCAGAGCTGCAAGGCCGAGCCGATCAACAGAAAAATAAGAGCCAATTTATTTGATAATTGATTAAGCTTTAAAGTATATTTTGATTCAAACATTGTTTCAGTCTCACATATAGAGATATCCTGCTCTCCTCTTCTTCTATCATATCAAACGTAATGCTTTTGGCATTTAAATACATCATCTTGGACTCCAGAAACGGCAATTGACATTTTCACTATTTTCTGACAGTTTATACACCAGACTATATATCTAGAATCAGCCAATACATGGAGAATGAAGTAACTTGCAGCTCGAATGTCCTGCTGCATGGACATAAGAACAGTCTGAAGGAAGTCCACTTGTTAACCTGGTTAAAGGTGGGGTAGGTAAGTTTGAGAAACCGGCTCGAGATACACTTTTTGTTATATTCCATGGAATGCTCTTAACATCCCGATAGCAATGAATATCTTAAGTGCTTTGACAATAAATCCATAAAAAAATGTCATGTGGAAGCCGTAGTACTGTAAAAAGTACAACCAATCATTTTAGCCGGCCCGGCTAAAATAACTGGATGGCCTACCTGCCTGTCAGCCTTCCATCTGTGCACAAACTTATCTCGTGCCCTCATTGGTCATGTGCGCGTTCGTGTGTGTTGGAGGAGGGGCTCTGTGAGGAAGTGGCAGATTTTCTCCGGTTGTGTATTTTCAAATTCTAGCGATCTCGAGCCGGTTTCTCAAACTTACCTACCCTACCTTTAAATTGTGAGAGTTTCATCAGTTGGTTAAATCATTCAAATGTCAGTTGTTTCCTGTATATTGTATGTTTCCTCGTATAGTGTATTTAATACATACAATACAGTAGGTTCAATTTACATTCTGCACTGACGACTTTAGTTGAGTCATTTCAGGGTGTGGTAGAGAACATGTATATTGAGATGTTTTTAGCCAAGAGGAACACAGGGCCATATTAGGCGTGTCTCTACATTCCTAAATGGATCTTTATGTTGTAACACTCGCAGCACTCAAACTAGAACAGCAACAACACACACGTGTTGTGTAGAGACAGATCTGGATCCACTGTGCAGCTTCTGTCACTCAGGTTACTGAAAGAGTCCTCTTCTTTTCTTCACACGCTATTTCAATCTGTCATTTCAAATAAGAACAAATGTCATTAAACCAAGAGGTTCAACTCGGGTCTAATGTTAAACTGCTGCTGTGTTTATTTACTCACAACAATTTCCTTAGGGATAAATCAAGTCCTATCTTATCTAAGCCTTTGACCCAACATGTTTTTAAAGTGGTCTTCATATTCAAATGAAGTTCTTGGCCATGAGCAGGTCGCATCACGTTGTGCTTGTTTCTGAACTCTTCCCTGAGGAAGTGAGATCACGTGTCAGCTAAAGAGAGGACAGAGACACTGTGCCTGATGAAGACTTTCAGCCATCTCACTTCCTGTCTCTCCTGTGCAGTTCTTCCCGTACATCCTGCTGCTGGTGGCGGTGCTCATGTACGTCCCGGCCCTCTTCTGGAGGTTCACTGCGGCCCCCCTCCTGCAGTCAGACCTCAGCTTCATCATGGAGGAGCTGGATCGCTGCTACAACCGCGCCGTCACTCTGGCCAAACGCCTGGCCACCGCAGGCCTGCTCGGCCCCGACAGGTAGAGAAACAGCTGGAGGCAGGTCAAAGGTCAGGCTGCAGCCGGCTCAGATAGAGCATTGCAGAAGAACAGTAGAAGCAAAGTGAAGAACAGAAACAGAAAGAAAATCCTGCATTTTATACACAGCTGGCACAGCGTCAAGAGCTCTGCTTTATCTACTTTCTGTATATTTTCTACTTTCTTGTTTATTTCTAGTCTTTTAAATTGTTTTGTACAAGGCCATGTCTTTTTATGCTGCTGCAACTCAAACATTTCCCAAATTGGGATCAATAAAGTACTATCTTATCTTATCATATGTTTCTCCAAAACACAGTTTATACTGTGAGATTATTGATTTACTTTTCCAACCCTCTGTTGCTGTTCACTTATCTGAAGGCAGCTTCACTTTCAGCCAGATGAGTGGTAGGAGTGTACTACGACAACATTTGATTTATTATTAATGTCACACTCAAAATTTGGTTTAAAACCTTGAAAAGTTTAAACCTCACTGTTTTATTTAAAGTGGACCTATCATGCTATATTATAATAATATAGTGTAGGACCATACCTATATAAGGCATATTTATACTTTTTTTTTTTCAAAATACCAAACAGATCATGCATTTTAGCCATGCCTCATTTTGCTCAATTTGACCATTTCTAGCTCTGTTTTTAGCAAGGGCTGATTCAGTGAGAACAGCACCACCTACTGGCCTGGCATATGTACTACAACGTCTCCAGCGGCAATGGCCGTGGCTGTCTCCTCCTGATTGGTGGAGTTGGCCCAATAGCCGTAGCGCCACCGTCCTGACGTCAGGAGAGTGTTCAAATCTGGATCAGTTTTTATCAGATCCGTTGCAGCCCCTTTTTTAGAGATTTGGGTATGGAGGAAAATAGAGAGGGTTGTGTTTTCTGACACTTGGTGAGTTCCCTGGAACACCGGGGACACATATTCATGTATAAAAGACGTACAAAAGTGCATTTTGCATGATAGGTCCCCTTTAAGCGTTCAAATTACAACTCAAGAGTGACAGTTAAACTCAGAGGTTGGTTCATGTGTGAATGATTTCAGAGACAGGGACTGAGCACCAAATACGATTGTTGCCTCTTTTTGAAGATGCAATATGTTGCAATCATTTGTACTTCTATATTTATCAAGTAATCAACAAAAGCAAATCCTCATCCTCTGCTGTTCTCTCCCCCCCACGCAGCGACCCCACTGACGGATGTTTTAACTACCCTCTGGTGGAGAAGTTTCTGATGACTAAGCGCTTCTCGCGCTCCATGCTGTTTTACTACCTGCTGTGCCGGGGGCTGACTCTGGTCACCCTGCTGTGTGCCTGTGTGTACCTGGGCTACTACCTGCGCCTGGCCTCAGTCACCGACGACTTTGGCTGCGAGCTGCGGGTGGGGCTGCTGGCCTCGGACCCGGCGGTCCCGGAGAAGGTGCAGTGTAAGCTGATTGCTGTGGGGGTCTTCTCTCTGCTCAGGTACGTGTCTGTGCAGTGCAGCTAATGAAACTAACAATTATCATAATGATATATGAATCGGCCCATTGTGACTGATTTGATACTTTTAGGGTGCAGTTTTATTTAAAATGTTTTTTTCTCCATTAACCGCAGTCTGTTTCCTTCCCTCTGCTTCCAGCCTGGTGAACTTGGTCCTGTTCATTGCACTGGTTCCCGCGGTGATCTATGCCAGTCTCCGCCCCCTCTTCTGCAATGGACATGCCCGCTTCCTGGAAACCTACCAATCACTGCCCACCGTGAGCATCCTGCCCGCCCCCAGCAGCCGCTGGGACGACCTCTCTCTGTATCTGCTCTTCCTGGAGGAGAACATCAGCGAACTCAAGTCCTACAAATACATCAAGGTCTGCAAGTGTGTGTGTTTCATTTCCATGTCCTCCAACAAGGCCACAAGGGCACCACGGCAGGGGAGCTATATATTGGTCACAGTATATAGCTGTAAAACAGTTACAGCTCGTGACACCACATGATGATTTATTACGATCAGAAGTCTCAGTTTATATCTGACTTTGGAGTATACAGCGATTCCCAGGGGCTACTTCTAATGCTGCCAGGTGTTCCTGGACTGTAGCTCTGCTAACTTCAACAAATTGAACCTCAGCACTTTGCTAGATGGCTCACTACCTTTTATAGACTCTCACAGAGAGGTCACAATAGTTTGCTTTAAACTGCCAATGGTTGAAATAGTGAAAGTAATGTGTAAAAGTGGCTCAGTCAGTAGGGGCTTGGACTGTGAGCCGTAGGGTTGCCGGTTCAAGTCCCCGACCAGACCTAAATATGGAGTGTGGACTGCTACTTGGAGAGGTCCCAGTTCCCCTCCTGCCCTGCCGGGGTGCCCTTGAGCAAGGCACCGGACAACCCACCCAAGTGTGTTGTTTTAATTGTGTTTTTATGAATTCTCTCTGTAAAGTGTCTTTGAGTAAGGTCAGTTCAAAACGTTAAAGGTAATAAATGTTATTTAAAGTGGACCTATCATGCTATATTATAATAATATAGTGTAGGACCATACCTATATAAGGCATATTTATACTTTTTTTTTTTCAAAATACCAAACAGATCATGCATTTTAGCCATGCCTCATTTTGCTCAATTTGACAATTTCTAGCTCTGTTTTAGCAAGGGCAGATTCAGTGAGAACAGCACTGGCCTGGCATATGTACGGCAATATGTACGGCAATGGCCGTGTCTGTCTCCTCCTGATTGGTGGAGTTGGCCCAATAGCCGTAGCGCCACCGTCCTGACGTCAGGACAGTGTTCAAATCTGGATCCGTTGCAGCCCCTTTTTTCGAGATTTGGGTATGGAGGAAAATAGAGAGGGTTGTGTTTTCTGACACTTGGTGAGTTCCCTGGAACACCGGGGACACATATTCATGTAGAAAAGACGTACAAAAGTGCATTTTGCCTGATAGGTCCCCTTTAAGGGATGAATGTTCAACATGCCTGGCACTGAGAGAGAGAGAGAGAGACCACACCACACCACACCACACCACACCACACCACACCACACCACACCACACCACACCACACCCCTTGACAATTCACGAGCGTCGAACTCCCCCCCCCCCCCCCCCCCCCCCCTCACACCTTAAAACAGAGCCCCCCCACATATCAAATCCCAATGTAACCCCTGCGTGTGCAGGTGCTGGAGTTGCTGAGGAGAGAGTGCTCCGGAGAGGACTTCGATGCCATGGGGCTGCTGCAGACTCTCTGCCTGGTGAAGATGGACACTGTGGATGGGAACAAGCAGGGGGGGTCTGCAGGCAAACGGGATGCAGTAAGGAACTCTGGCAGCAGCCCCTCAGCTGCCAACAGCTCCAGCTGTCCCAACTCCAACCCAGACCCCCACAGCAAGAGGGGGACCCAGATGAGAGGTGAGCACATTTAATCTAAAAGAACTCTTTTGTTTCGGGGTCATTTTCCATTTTTTGTTAATCTAAGTAAATTTGGAGGGAAGGTTTTAAAATGAGTTTAAAAACAGAACCGGTGCCCTTCGCCTGCAGGCCTGATGGCATTGTGTCATTAAATGATATTTCATCTAATAATACAAAATAAAGTTTGACTTTCAGTGTTTGACTTTAGGCTGTTTGTGCCGGCAGGGCTCAGAAAGGATTTGGATTTTTAGAAAAACCAATGGGCCATGTCCTATATTCTAAATGTTTGTTATGGTCTTGTTTTATGTAGGCTTTAGGAGAGTCACAAGCCTTCCTTACAGTTAGACATCACAACAAAACAACTCTACACAGGTTGATGCTGGGTAAAGCCAAACAATCACTTGTGATTTCTACATGAATAGTTCTGTCTGTTTCCAGTCTTTATGCTAAGCTAAGCTAACTGGCCTTAAGTTAGAGACTCACTCTGTACAGACTGTGAAGCCCTCTGGGAAGATGACTTGCCAAATAATTTAACTTGAATGAACCTAACACCAAAAGCCTAAATAATATTCAGTAACATGCAGCGATGTGTTTTCAGAGCTCACTCCTCTGCTGCCAGGAAACGACGTGACGGGGGGAGGCGGCCACCAGGGGGGGGGGGGCCACCAGGGGGGGGGCGACCACCAGGGGGGGGGCGACCACCAGGGGGGGGCTGTCCGCCAGCGAGCGCAGTGATGCTGCACTGAAATCATCAGCATCTCATCTTCTACCTTCAAAGGAAGAGTCGAGGCGTGTGATCCTCCTGTGGGGACAGCTTTCAGGAATCACTGAATTTGTCATTCAAACAATTTTGGAGTTTCAGGATAAAGCTCTACAGTACTAAGATGCCACTGTTCTGCCCTATGAATTGTGGGCAATTATGTCGTCAGACTAATTAATTAAGTAGCTATTGCTGCCAATTTGAAATGCCATGATGTCATATATATATGTTCATGTTAATTCAGATATTAGGTGCGTGTTTTTTTATGATCCTCTTAAATATTGCCTGTTGCTTCAAATGTTAATCACATGTCTGATATATTTCCTGACTACTTTAAATAAAGCCGGATAGTGAGTGTGCAGTAGAGCCGGCTGCCTTAACCTGCAGGATGTGTAGGACAGTTAGTGTCTAACACCATGCGTCAACTTTACATTCAAACTAAGAGTATGAAATGGTCTAAATTGCAGTTGTACAGTTCCCTTCAAAAAGAAGAGGTGATGTATTTATTTGCACTGTCATTGTGGGATTATGTACTTTTGATGAGATGGATGATCACATTTCAAGACTCTGGCGGTACTACAGAGGAACGCAGTGATGCAGCTTCATTTCAGAGGAGAGTTCTCAATGTTTTGTTTCTTTGAATAGTTTATTCAAAGAAGTTGTTTTACATGTCACGCTACAGCTAACAGCGGTACAAACACAAGCTTTGTGACATTTATCCATTTTTCAACAAGAATGCTTCAAATTGTTCATTCCTAATGTTTAAATGTCAATAAGTATAAGGCAACAGCACATCAAAGGTAAGAGCTCAAAGGATATTCAGATGGGGGCTTTATGTTGATCCATGGGAGTTTATTTATTCTTTTTAGATGTTTGGATGTCTCCACCTGGAATTGAACATGTACAGCTTGTTGGGGATCTCAGGGGCAGTCACATGACAGTTTACTCTTCTACTTTGAGCCTCTTCCACTGCTTGTATATATGAACTGCACTAAGTGGAACATTTTTTACATATCATGAAATTGCTGAGGTTATATCTCTCTTGTGTTTTTTGTATCACTTTTCTGCAGTTTTTTTTTTACATGATTGGGGTCCAATTTCTGTGCATTTGGCCATTTGAATGTGAAGTCGTGGAAAGATACTGATGCTTGTTGTTCTATGAGAAAACAGTGTTTCATTCCTGACTTTGATGCTGGAAACTGCTGTAGGTCATGTTTGAGATGCCATGAATGTTCATTGTGACACGTGTAGGACTGTCTGCAGTCTAAGAAATAAATATGGTAGATTTACTGCTGAGTCGTGTGATTACTGTATGGGTTTGACTGAGTGGACTTTACGCAGCGTCTGGATGAAGAGGATCAGATCGTATTCAGTGAAGTGGAGGATAACCTCCCAAATGTTTAGTGAGTTTATGATTCTAACAGACACATTCAGAGGAACTCTTCACAGGACAAAATATGTCAAAAAATGCTGGCAGTGCATTCAAGACATAACAAAAGTCAGCCTTATTATGCTATAATATTATAATGTTAGATTGTTCATTTTAATGCATTGAAATGTAATTGTCACAGCTGGTCAAGGTGAAGTTAATTTGAATAGTTTTATACTTTAGAACTGTATTATTATAAGCCAATCATTGCGTAGTAAATCTAAAACTAGACACAAACAAATATAAAGGAATAAAAAGTAGCCTACAATATTCCCTCTGAAATGTGGGGGAGAACAAATAGAAAGAAGCAGAAAATGCTATTCTAACAGAATGTTGTTCAAAGTTAGACTTATCACATTACAAAACACTCGTGAAGACATGGAATTGATTTACAAGTAAAAAAGCATTCCTAAGTGTCTTTCTAACATTTACAAGATTCGACCAGCCGTTTGTGAATCCACTTTTAATTGTGGATATATATTATATAAGTGAGTGGTGTTCCACTTTAACCCATAAGAACCCGGACCCATTTCTTACTTTTGGGGAAATTAAGGGGAACATCATTTAGACTAAATAGACCACCTAGAACACATCACCTGGGGCCTCAGTTGAGGCTCCCTCCGCAAGATGAGGCCCCCTCCGCGAGGTGAGGCCCCCTCCGCAAGATGAGGCCCCCTCCGCGAGGTGAGGCCCCCTCCGCGAGGTGAGGCCCCCTCCGCAAGATGAGGCCCCCTCCGCGAGGTGAGGCTCCCTCCGCGAGGTGAGGCTCCCTCCGCAAGATGAGGCCCCCTCCGCGAGATGAGGCCCCCTCCGCGAGATGAGGCCCCACGCAGTCTGCGTGATCTTCCTGTAGGGAGGGACGGCCCTGTGTATGTGCGACACAGGGCCAGAGAACAGAAATAACTCCCAGTCAGGGTTGCTTTCAGGCAGCAGAGTGTGTCTGTAGCAGGTGAGGAACTCTTATCAGTAACTAGGAGCTCCATATTGGTAATTCAACTGGTTTTCAACTGGGTCAGGAATTGGAGAATATTCAAATCAGTTGCGCTAATTATACTTAATTCTTGTAGGTCAGGTGTTTGTTCGAACGAGTAATAGGGGGAGTCACGGACATGAATTCATGGATCAAGGCAGGCTGGTTTACAGACTCCTGTTTTGACAATCCGGTGCTTAAACAAATAGCTTTACACCCCTGGCCGAAATGTCCCTAAAATGAAGTCCGAGTTCTAAATATATCTCAAATAATGTATGCACTGCCATTTCCCCACATAAACATAACAGTCTGCAATGGAACGGTTATCTCCTGCATGCTCCACTTCCAACTTGGCGGACCGGTAACTGGTAACCGAGAACGTACTGTGCATCGTGCGAACGAGATACTTTCTCTCTTTTTTTCTTTTCCATTAATCTTTAGGGGCTCTGTAGATGACAGAGAATTATATGCATGATCTTTGAATAAAGTGATCAGAGATGTTGATACTGTGATGGCGGGGCAACCAGCAGGAGACAGCTCAGGGAGCAGAGCTTTGTCGGGGGTTAAAAACTTGAATGGCCTTCAGTTTATCTGGAGAACTGCAGAAGTTTACTGCCACCACAGGCACTGTGTGGAGCTCCTGCGGGACAGACATGTCCCGCAGATTGTCTCTGTGGTGAATAGAACCGTCCTCCATAAGGGACTGTTGTTAAGAACACAGACAATCAGTTCGGCAAAATATGTTTGTCTTTTTTATTTGCCTGCTATGATGGTTCTTCAGGACTGCTTCTTGAGCTCAAATCACACTTTCGCAGACTTTTCTGGTGATTTTAAAGTAGATGACAATGTATGTGTGTCGATTAAGAGAAAAAGATGCCTGGTTTTCTTGTTATTACTGTCAGGAAATGTAAGACCTAACCCTGGTCCGCCCAGTAGTAGTAGTCAGATCGCTGATTTTAAAGCTAGGTTTGGGTTGGGTTTCATCCACTTGAATGTGCGCAGTCTTTTACCTAAACTAGATTTTGTCCGCATTTGGGCGAGCTCGACTGACGCTGACGTCATTGTGTTATCAATCTATTTTGGCCTCTGACATATCCTTAAATGGTTACAATGTATATCGTACCGACCAACTTAATAAAGGTGGTGGCGTTGCAATTTATGTGAAAAATAAGTTTTGTGTAACCAAGATGGTTTCCAAATCAATCGGTAAACAACTAGAATTTTTAGCCTTAAATATCGAAGTAGCAAAGGGTCAACAGGTCATGGTGGTGGGCTGTTACAGACCCCCCTCAGCTGTCAAGGACTCCTTGTCTTCGTTGGCAAAACTTTTATCTCAACTTGACTACAAGGAAATAGTGCTACTTGGAGATTTGAACTGGGACTGGTTAACTACAGTATCAGAGGATTTTAAAAACCTTTGTATCTCTTTAAATGTTACTCAGATTATAGACAGTCCTACTCGCCCTAACGTTAAGTCCCCTAATAAATCCTCCCTAATTGATCTCGTTCTAACTAATGTTCCCCATAAATACTCATCTGTGGGAGTATTTGCTAGTGATGTGAGTGACCACTGTGCTGTAGACACAATTAGGGACACTAAGGTCCAAAAGGGTAAACCTTGCATTGTCATAAAGAGAGACATAAAACATTTTGTGGAGCAGGGTTTTGTTCATGATCTTTGATTGAGGAAAAATCGATCTGTGTGCTGATGAACTGCATGGTCTTATTTTTATCTTGGTTTTATGGAGATCATAGATAGACATGCACCCCTACGTACATTTAGAGTAAAGGGACGAGACAATCCTTGGTTCTCTGCTGAACTGTCCAGTCTCCTGCATGAGAGAAACAAGGCCTGGGCAAAGGCTAGGAAATCAGGCTCAGAGGTAGAATGGCTGCGTTTTAGGCAGCTAAGAAATAGCTTCACTTCACATGTCAAAAGTGCTAAGTCGAAGTACTATTTGTCAGTTACTACAGAAAACCTAAATAATCCTAGAACATTTTGGAAAGCCATAAAATCGTTATCCACCGGTGAGATCCGAAATGAGCTACCTCCGTGCATTACCACAGCATCTGGCTCTATATCGGACAGGGCTACTATGTTCAATTGTTTTAATGAGCATTTTGTGTCCTGTGGCTCTCTGTTTGATTCTGTGACTAACTCTGCTTCTGTGAACACCACAGTCTGTGACTCTGAACAATGTGGTCTGGAAAACCCTTTCAGTTTTACTCCTTTTACTGTTGATGTTGTTCGTGGAACCTTTCTTTTTAAAGATAGCTGCAGATTTTATTGCTCCACCTCTTACTTCTCTTTTTAACCTCTCCCTCAGCACAAATGCAATTCCAAAAATATGGAAGTCAACGTATGTCCTGCCTTTACTAAAAGGAGGGGAGGCCACCTTATTAAATAACTATAGGCCAATCTCTAAATTGTCAGTTCTGGCTAAGGTTCTTGAACGCCTAGTGAGTGAACAAGTAAAGGTGTTTTTATGTAACAATGACATCCTGTCTAAATATCAGTCAGGTTTCAGAAAGAAACCTAGCACCATCACAATGAAAGTGGTGAATGACATTACGAGTATTTTAGATAAAAAGCAGAGTTGTGCAGCTCTATTTATTGATCTTTCCAAAGCGTTCGATACCGTCGATCATCGCATCTTAAAGCAGAGGCTACTCAGTATTGGCATATCCAGCCATGCAGTGGGGTGGTTCGTGAACTACCTCTCTGAAAGGTCCCAATGTGTTCACTTTGATGGGCTCACTTCTGAGTGGTTAAACATTGCTAATGGTGTTCCCCAAGGTTCTGCTTTAGGTCCACTTTTATTCTCCATATATATCAACAGTTTAGGTCAAAATGTGGATGAAGCTACTTTACATTTTAATGCGGATGATACCGTGATGTATTGTGCAGGTCCCTCCATTAAGGAGGCTGGTGTTAAATTACTGGCTGTTTTTAATATTATTCAGACTCAGCTCGCTGAGCTTAAGCTTCTTTTAAATGTTGAGAAAACCAAGTTAATGCTCTTTTCAAAAGCCAAAAAGACACCAGAGACTGCTTTGGATATTGTTACTATGCAAGGACAAGTACTTGAAGTGTTTACCTGTTACAAATACCTTGGTATCTGGCTTGATGATTGTCTCTCTTTTAAACTTCAGGTCAATAACCTGCTTAAAAAGCTGAGGGTTAGCCTAGGTTTCTTCTTCAGAAACAAGTCCTGTTTCTCACTTGAGGCCAGGAAAAGGCTAGTCACTGTGACCTTTTGACCTGTGCTGGACTATGGTGATCTGGTCTATATGAATGCACCTGCCCATTACCTGATCAAGTTAGATGCCGCCTATCACAGTGCGCTGAGATTTATTACGGGAGGTGTGTGGCGCAGTGGATAGAGCGTTGGATAGAGCGTTGGTGTTCGGATCAAGGGAGCACAGGTTCAAACCCCACTGCAGTCAGCATGTCGTTGTGTCCCTGGGCAAGACACTTCACCCCAAATTGCTCCTGTGGGGATTGCCCACAGTTTTGAGTATGTACGTCGCTATGGATAAAAGCGACTAACAAGTAACATGTAATGTAATGTCAGGGTTTCCCACACATAGACTATACTTGGGCGGGCCGCCCAGGTATATTAACGGCCGCCCAAGTATATTTCGCGACCCATTTAGGTTCTTTTTTTTATTTCTTTTTTATAATTCTTTTTTTTTGTATTCGTCCGCGACCACAACGCCATCTGCGATCGATTAACTTGTGGACAATGATCCCTCGCTCTACGCCTCCTGTACCCAGTCCCGGACTGGCCATCGGGAGGACCGGGGGGTTTCCCGATGGCCTGGCCTGTTAAGTGGCCTGCCTCACACAGGGTGACTGGCTGTCTACATGATGTGGCCTGCCGACATGGCCACTGTCATACAAATCATAAATCAAAGCCCTTGATTGGTCTCTTTGTGTCATTCAAGCTCGGGATAACCTCAGCTCAGGTGAGGTAACTTAAGGCCCTGACACACCAGGCCGAAATCGGCCGTTTTCGTTAGTCGGACGACGAAGCGTGCCCTGTCGCCCAAACTCAATTTTGTGTGTCCCGCACCGTCGGCCGTGACACGCCTTATTTGGCCTTTCATGGCCGACGCACAAAGAAATCATTCTGATTGGCTGTTCAGCTAGCGAATCAGTGCATGAGAAGCGAAACGGTTGCTTGAGAATGTCTTCCACAAGCAACACTCCAATGGCTGATAGCTCCAGTACCGCACCAAACATGTTTTCGATGGACGAGAGTGAAAATGGAACGCACACGCTATTTGTTGTTTGTTTAGATCACGCAGTCTGTTCTTCTTCTCTGTCTTCCGGTTGTTGCCTCTTTTGAATGACGAATACACACTACCGCCGCCTGCTGGTAAGGAGAGTTATTGCCACTCACGCATGCGCAGTTCGTACGTGCTCGGCTGAAGTCTTTGCGGTGTGTTCCAGTGCGACACATGGCCAAGACGCAGGAGAACACGGCGACGCAACAGTCGGCGTCGGCGTCGGCGAGTTCTCTGGTGACTGCCTGGTGTGTCAGGGCCTTTAGTCTAAGTTCTCAGTGGGTCTCAAACGGTTTGGTCACCCTTTATGTAAACACATATTTCCATTTGAGAGGGTAGTGATTAGTAAAATATGCATGAATAAATAAATAAAAAGTTAACTAGGTGAAAAAAGGTAAGATACGCTAAAACTAGTCTTTGCTGCTGCCTCAAAGAGGAGAAGGGAGGAGAGGAGGGAGACAGGAGAGGCTGATTCAGGAAAATAAATAAATAAACAAGTTTCAGTGTTTTTTTCATATTGGAAATGGTGTGTTTTTGGTTATGGCCATGATTTTATGATTATTGAAATGTATACAGTTCTGTTTCATATAGGTGTTCCCATAGATCTAGTCTCTTTATTTGCCCCTCAAAGTGCACCAGATTGATGCATTTAACTCCAAAATGTAAAAAATAATCTTACCGGGGGAGCATGCCCCCGGACCCCCCTAGAGGAGTTGAGGTCCACCCCCACTTAAAATCACATTGATAGGTTCCTAAATACATTTCCATTTTTTTTTAAATAGAAACCCATGTCGTAGAGTTAAACTATAGGGCTATCACTATGGGCCCTGCCTGTACCTGTTCGCTCTGCCATCGCGTGAAGGGTCTGCTAACAAGCGACCAACAGAAAGGTTAATGTTAATGTTGTTGCACGTCACCTCAACCCCAACCTCAACTGGGTTACTTAATGTTACTTCATGTTAAGGCTAATAAAAATGACAAGGCTAAGGCTGTAATGCTAACTAACGTGCTAGCTACTAGCTAGGTAGCTAACTTGATCCAGCCACTCCTGGTCCTTTCATCAGACGGGAAGCAAAAGAACGAGCAAGACCCATTGCTGGTATGATTACAACCTGGTACTAAGCACACAGGCATCTTGTTAAAGTTATCTTATCTTAGCTATCTCGTATTTAGTGGAGAAAAACAATTGTGACATCAGTTATGACATGACTTACTCTTACTCTGGGATTTGTAGTCTTTCTAGTTGCGTATTTTTCATAGTCTTATATTTCAACAGTTTTACGACAAACTGTGACTTTTTTGACATGGAAATAATTTTTTAAGATTGACAAACATCATATGTGTAATTCATGGCACAATTCAAACGGGATCGAAAGATACGTTTTCTCTCTCCATTGACTTCAATACATTATTTTTCAGAAATAAGGTCCCATGGACCGGAAGTAGATGGGCGTGACTTCGCCACAACAATTTGTATCGAAATAAATCAACATGGAACCAGTAATCACTAACTTTGTTTCCCCCGGCCCCTTATCGGAGAACACCCAGCTAGTAACCTAGCAACCAACCAAGCTTCAGCTAGCGGCAGTCAGAAACTCAGGTATCTTCTAATCTACTTTAAAATAAATATAGGGAAGTGTAAGTTCAACCGTATTTGGTTGAAAAACATCGAATTTAGTGCTTGGTTGAAACCAGTGGAGGGGAACGTGTTTGAAGCCCGCTGCACCTTTTGCAAACAAAATTAGCGTTTGTTTTGCTAATGCAGCGTTAGCTAGTGCAGCAGTCTACGTCAACCCTAAAAGCGGAGGTGCTGTGGACGCTAAATACCGTAGCTAAACACCAATCATACACCAGCATGAAGGCAGCAGAGCTCTGAATATAGCTCTTGTCACTCACTCACTCACTCACACACACACACACACACACACACACACACACACACACACACACACACACACACACACACACACACACACACACACACACACACACACACACACACACTTTTTGTCTAACACAGTTCTGTACTGTTATGCTGTTATGTTCAGTCATCGTTCTTATGTTGAACATGAATACATTTACTTTGTAAGTAATTATGGGACGTATTTCTTCTTTCATAGCAATTTTCCTTCATACTTTCTTGCCGTGAAATAGGTCTTAAATTCTATTCAAAGTGGTCTTAAAAAGGTCTTAAAAAGTCTTAAATTTGAGTTGGTGAAACCTGCAGGAACCCTGATAATGTACAGCAAACAATATTTGCACCGGGGCCAATCACAACCTTGTTACGCCACTGCTCATCACTGTACCCTGTATGCCAAGGCAGGTCTGCCATCACTCACTCACTGCTCAGTCATTGGTACATGTTCATCTATAAAGCCATGCTGGGTAAACTACCACCTTACATCTGCTCACTGATATCACAGAGAGTCGCAAGTAGTGTTGGAGTAGAACACTTTTCTGGTGGCTGAATAGCCCCCCCCCTCTCCGCGCCGTTCGTTGAATGAGGCTGGCCTCTATTAAATCAGAAAGGAATTGAAAACACCGGAATCAAAAGTTATAACAATTTTCTGAGTTTACTGGTAGGAAATAGAACAAGTATACAAGTTATACAGAGTACTCCTGGTACTCCGGGCTTTCAGATTTGTGATGCGATTCGGATAAATGCGTCGGGATCAAACCAACTCATCAAACCAAAAAGAAATTGGACTTCAGGTTTGTGATGCGATTCGGACACAGATATCGGGATCAAACCAACTCACCAAACCCAAAAGCATTTTTACACTCAAAAACATCAGTATTCATATCTGTCTTTGGGGCGGAGATTTGTCGACTCCTCCTTCCCATTTTCCTCCCAAGCGAATTAGAGAGCCCCTGGGGAGGAGCTGTTTAAACTGCTCACCTCCCCCAAGTGTCCTGATTGGCTGGATTCGCTTCTGGCCGAGGTCAATCAGAGTTCCGAACAGAGAGTGAGATCCCAAGCCACACCAGGTCAAAAGTCAATGTTTATCTTTACCTTATCTTACTCTACATTCCTTTCCCAGGGGATCTTTTCACCTAAACTATCCTCCTTCAGACATTCAAACTCTTCTCCACCTATTTAACGATGTCTTTAATGACTTAACAACAGCATCTGGCTTTTATGGATGATAAGAAGCGATGTTGGTGTGTTGGAACACAGAATCTCTGGATCAGTGAGTTTGAAAGTAAGAATAACATTCCTATTCTAAGTGACTTATCAAAACCCGTTTGTGATTACCTAAAACAGTTCAAACAATACATGTTCACTAAAATACAGTGTAGAATCATATCTTTTTACTTCAGTAGCTATTGCCTAAGATCCCAGGATGTGTTCTTATTACATGTACCAAGTGCTAGGACTGTTTTAGGCACTACAACTTTTATGTGCGCAGCCCCTCTAGCTTGGAACACTCTGCAAAACATTTTGAAAATGAGCATTTTGGTTCCCCTGCATCATTTTAAAGCACAGCTGGATGAAATGATTTGTCATACTCCTGGTACCTGTCTTTGTGAATAAGTTTGTAAATTGTACCCCTGTCATTATGTTGTATGTGTCCTTTTGTTGTATGTTACATGTGTAACCAATGTGCGGCAGGTCTCCCTTGTAAAAGAGATCGTTGATCTCAATGGGATTTTTAACCTGGATAAATAAAGGCTACAAACAAACCTTGAATCCACTCTGACCAACGCAAACAAACATCTGAGTTTAGTATAGCGCTTTTGGTTCCCTGTATATATTCATATTGGAACAATGGAATGGAACACAATTATGATGTTTTTGCCGACATATTGTTTTATCGTTTTACATTGGAGATTTGTAGAACTTTTACATTTTACTTTGCATTTTGCACATTAAATGCAGAAACATAATGCTGCATTCACTTGAGAAATAAAAATAATTGCCCTTATTGAAGAGAATACTTATGAAAGATTCTTATATAAGTCATAAAGAATAAGTAAGCTATACATTTCTATAAAACCTTCCTCACAGTTGGGAGTGTTCAGCAGCATGGGCTCTCTGCTCCCTTTCCTGGGGCCACATGAAGGTGCAGGGCTGCTCCTGCAGCTATAAGGACTGTAAGGTGTGGCCTGGAGGCAGCCGGGCCTGGGACTGGAGAGAGACCGGGACCAACGTGAGTGGAACCACAACCGCAGTGCCCACAAATACATATAGTTACATGTGACGCCGCCACAGCAAGCTGAGGTTTCCACTCAGGGACGGACTACTGAACAGGCCTCCTGGGTAAATCGCCAGAACGCCGACACCTCCTCATCTCCACCACTCCCATGTTTTATTTTGTGTTGCCATAAATTAGTCTCTCTGCGTTTCTGCGCTGGGCTAATGCTAATTCTAATAATGCTAATGCGAGGATAATAAAATGGCGGCTTCACAAAACTTTTTGGGAGTTTTACGGGGCGTGGTTTGCAATTCGCCCAGCCAATCAGACATAGGAACCTTTTTCTCCCACGAAAGTACCTGCTCTCTAGCAGGGACTGAAAAGGGGGGAAAAAGGTTCTGATGAACTAATTTGAGTTCCCGCTCTTTTTGGTGTGAACGCGACATTTCGGAACTATATCGGAACTAAAGTGGGAAAAGTACTGCGGTGTGAACACGGCTATAGACTGTATATATGACACAACAACCCCAAATAGCCGCAGGTGCTCGATATCTACACAACACCTACATCTACACAGTCTGTATCTGTCTGGAGGAGAGGTGGTGGGCCCTTCTGTCTCTTTTAATCTACCCATGACAGTGCTCACACATTATCCCCCCCACCCCCCACCCCAAGCATAATCCTGGAGTGCAGCCTGCCGATCTGGAGGAGGTGCTGAAGATAGGGGTCGACCTGCTGGTGATCGGCAGAGGCATGAGTGAAGCTCTGCAGGTAAACTGAGCCAACTGTCCGTCTGTTCACAGTGACTGAGGAGTCCCACTCGTCACCAGTGGTGTAAAGTAACTAAGTATATTTACTCATGTACTGCACATAAGTACAATTTTGAGATACTAGTACTTTACTTGAGTATTTTGTTTGCTACTTCGTACTTTCACCCCACTGCTAATCATGAGTTAAATCATTTTCTTTTACTCAAATACATTAATTTAATTTAATACCTTTAGTTACTTTATTTGGATGAATGATATGAAATATAATCAAGTGTTAAATCAGACTTTAGTTCCACCTGGAGTAAATCCACAAGCTACCCTGCAGTATACAAAGTCATTCAAACTAGCTGCACCTTTACCAGCTTTGAGAACACTTTCATGATCAATCATTATAAAACATATCATATATATTATTCTGAAATGGACCAATCTGCACAATGACTACTTTTACTGTCGCTACTTTAACTATATTTTGATGATAATACTTTTCTACTTTCACTTGAGTAACATTTTGAATGCAGGACTTTTACTTGTAACAGAGTATTACACTCCGCTACTTCTACTTTTACAACATCTGAGTACTTCTACTTGTACTCAAGTACGACATCTGAGTATTTCCACCTCGGGTGATCTCTTTCTTAATTTATCCTCAATATCCACTTAAGAAATCCTACTTCCTGTGCCTTCCTGTAATGGATAGTGTAGTGAGGTGAATCTGTGTCGGGGCTTAACTGTCTTCTATCATATAACTGGTAGGAGATGAGTTTTTATTATATGAATGAATTTCCTGTGAAATTGAGTGAATACAGGGGAGCATGAGGAAGATGCTGGAAGAGAGCCGTGTGTTCAATCTGTGTGTGTGTTCTCTCCTCAGGTTCCCTCCTCCACGCTGGATTTTGTGAGGCAGAAAGGTGTGGAGGTCAGAGTGCTTCAGACGCAGGAGGCCGTGGCTGAATACAACAAACTGGCAGGCCAGGGCGCCAAGGTGGGGGGGGTCTTCCCCTCCACCTGTTGATGATGTCACCTTTGCCTTACTGCACCAACTGAGAGGACACAGAAGGGCCTCATGTCTCTCCTGGAGCAGAAGTTCAATGATCCCTATAAAGATGGAAGGCCACTTCTGCTCCAGGAGAGACAGGAAGTCAGCCAGCATCCACGAGAAGAGAGGAAGCCCACACAGGAGAGACAGGGGGTGTTTCTCAATCTGCTGCAGAGCCACTATTTCAAGCTAGTGATGGGAATTCCGGCTCTTCTTGGTGAGCCGGATCATTTGGCTCGGCTCACCAAGAAGAGCCGGCTCTTTCGGCTCCCAAACGGCTCTTCAGTTTACCACATATTATACCTTTTATAATTCAATCAAATGTAGCCCTGTTTTGACTAATGATTTATATGTGTACACATATCACTTAAATTATTCAATACATCCTTTGTACTGAAGTATTCAAAAGTAAAAATTACATGTTTAATATCAATTATTTGCTGTGGCCAATTGTTTTCATTGCATTTACAGACCCTTGTATCTCTCTGATACCACCCAAAGAATGCACTGACTTGCTTGTAGAACCACGCTACACAAAGCAGATAGCAACACCTATAAAAAGCATAGACATTTAAAAAAAGGGGCTACTGTATCGACATTTTAAAATTATATTTAAAGAAAAGGCCCTGACAAAACAGCAGGGCTCTATTTCAGTATTAACTATAGAAAAAAGACAACAGCTGACATCAAATCTTTGCTGAGCCCAAGGATAATCATAAATAAATAACATAGTGAAAATAAATATATTGCAATGCTCAGTACAGCAGCATCCAACCGTCTCTAATCATAAAAAAACATAATACAAATAAATGTATTGCAATGCTCAAAACAGCAGCATCCAACAGTCTCTAATCCTTGGATATTACATGTCACTGCATGCATGCACGGAGCAGCTGTAGCGAGGAGATCATCATATCATTCTGTCTTGTATTACTTAACAAAAAAATAACAAAAACAAAAAAACGGCTCGTTCGCGCGTGCGAGCCGGCTCCCGTCGTTCATTTAAAAGAGCCGGCTCTTTGAGCCGGCTCGTTCGCGACCGACACATCACTATTTCAAGCACACTACGTCATCGAGTGCCGCCGAAGTACTGTTCCAATCTCCAGCATACTTGGAAATCTACCGAGCCCGGCGTACTTCGTGGCGAGAAATTTCGAGGCTGCACATATGTAGACTCCGCGGTCTTAAAATCCCCACAATGCTTTGCGCACGGACCAATTTCCCCAAATCTGCAATAGTATGAAGCTGCAGCGTCTGCACTCTCAGGACCGCACTCCCAGGACCCTAGTTGTTTTGCAACATCGCCACCTAGCGGATTGGATGACCGCAAAAGTAGACATTGTAATGCTTGTTATTAACCATCTAAAAATGCATGAAAATCGCAAAAGTAGACATTTACATGCATGAAAATATGTTTTTATTATTATTATTATATTTATTATTGTTTATTTTATTTATTTTTTACAACAACAATTTGTTGTTAATATGTTTTTGTTTTTTAATAACAAATGTATTTTGTATGTCAGATGTAAAAAGATAGTCTTTTATATTTGTCTTATCAAATTTGACATACAACGTAAATATATATATATATTGTAGTAATAATGATATCATCTATTTATAATTGTAAATGTATATTGTATGTAGACATACATTTATTATATATATTTTTTTATTGTATTACACGTTCGAAATAAATCAAATCAAATGTGTCTTTGAAGAGGTGCTAGATTACTGAAAAACAACTGTTAGTGTGTTTATGCACCAGGCTGCAAAAGATAAACATGCAATTTGACCGAGAGGCATTTCAGTGCAGAATACATTTATTGGGCACAATTTCCACACTGTGGATTCTTCAATCTGCTGTTGACCACCTTCTCCTGGGAGATATCCATTCTGGCACTCTGAACACTGCTGAAGGGTTCCCTCGAGCAAGCTTCTGGCCAGAGTCCAGAAGGCAAACCTTTGGCCATGCCTTTGAAACAATAAGAACAAGATGTAATCTAAAGTATTGCATAGGGAAAGGCTAAGGCATTGGTGCACAATTGATATGCATTAATAATCTCAACAGATATTGCCATCCAGAGTCTTACAGCTCTTGTTACTGATGGTCTACTGATCTGTAGATGGTTAACCTAATATAACTAACAGATGTTATATTGACATGCTACTGAGTTTGTTGAGAGATTGTAGATAATCTACAAGTGACCCTCAAAATAAAGTGTTACTGAAATGAAAACACACATATTGGCTTTCATACCCTTGTATTTCAACGTTGTGGAATTAGAGAAAAAGGGCTTCTTAACGTGCTTTTATCCGGGGTGGAGGGAGTTAAATATTAGTTAAATATAACATTGGGGCGTGTGATTGTAGTGGGTGGAGGTGGTGAAATGAGGATATCCATTTTGGAGTTCAAGCTAGTATAATATAGTTAACGTTACACAATAAGGAAGAGAGCTATTTTTGTGATACATCGCTATTGATATGGATTTAGAGTGCATATTTGAGACTTCCAAACAGTAAACAAAAACGTAACTTATGGGTGAGTGTTTTTAGCAGAGCCATATTTGTGATTCTGTTTCTTTCTTTCTTTAGCCTTTATTTAACCAGGTTAAAAAATCCCATTGAGATCAACGATCTCTTTTTCAAGGGAGACCTGCGGTACATTAGTTACACATAAAAACAACAGAAAACAAAAAGGACATCACAACATAATTACAGGGGTATACATTAGCAACCTATTCACAGTGACAGGTATCCAATAACATTTCATCCAGCCGTGCTTTAAAATGATGCAAGGGAATCAAAATGCTCAGTTTCAATGTTTTTTGCATAGTGTTCCAAGCTAGAGGAGCAGCGCACACAGTGGCGGCTGGTGGAAAATATTTTAGGTGGGGCTGTGGAAATGGTGATCAAACAATACTAGAGGGGTCTGGGGGGATGCTCCCCCGGTAATTTTTTTTGAGAAAAGACCCCTTAAATCATGACTTCTGGTGATGTTAGAGGGGGGGAGGGGGGGGGGGGGGGAAGAAGGACAATTTGAGGCTTAAAAATATGAGAAGACTGATCAATACCTCCATAACTTCAGTGTGGTTAGCTATGAATCTTCCAAAACTTCCAAACACCTTGTCCTGGACATAGTTTCTACAGCATAAACTGTGCAACAGTACAGTAGGCCCACACAAACTGCAGAACACCGGGGCTTTGGGAACACTGATTTAATTCCCATTTAACCTGTTAAGGGGCTTTTTTCCCCCGTTTTTTTTCTCACGAAACTGTGTCTCAGGGCTTCTTAAAATGTAATAAACTATTCATGTGTCCTACTCAGAGGAAACGCATCTAACTGATGATATGAACCATGTTTACCGAAACAAAACACAAGTCTCACAAGAAGCGTCTAAATGAGCCCTGAGCGAAAAAATGCTAACGCACTCTAGGTATAAATCAATCGATATACTTATCGGATATGCACAAACAAGTTTACAAGCTGAGATTCCACATATTCTAGAAATATAAGTATCATCACTGAGCGATCAGAACTCGCGACAGGGGAAGCAAATACAGACATCACATGACGTAGCTTTAGGTAGCAAAACATGGAGATATGCTCACCTTTTGCAGAATAACAATTCTGATCAAAAACGAGAAAAACGCAGCTGAAGGTTAATCCATAGGTTAATCCAATGTGTCTGTCACTTTGAAAAATGATTGATGATCCATAATTCCATTTTTATGTCAAAAACGGAGTTTTCATTAGCTGCTAATGGTAGCTTCCAGAGTGTATGACAGCTTCCTGTTTTGTCTCCTTGGATACGAGTCCAAACAACTCACAGACTGCACCGGGCGCTCACGTAGGAGCCCTGTGACCATCATATTTGACGACGCTGATTGGCTGAAATTATGTTTTCGCGGCATAGTTTACACGTTACAGATAGCAACAGTCAGCTGCTAGTGGCTGCTGCTGCACTGGTTGAGGGCTCCTCTCTTATGGCGCATTTCCACCACACGGTCGGCCTCGGCCACGCTCAGTACTGCTTGGCCGCATTGGGCCTTAACAGGGCCGGCTCACTTCATGCTGCGCTTCCATTACAGTTTAGGAACTGGGGTAGTTACTATAGTAACGCAGTGTAGGCGGAGCCGTGACGTCATCTTCATTGAGAACCCCAGAAAAACAACACAGCCGTTAGCTGTTAGCACTCGGAGCTCACAGCTCCTCATATATGTTCAGAAACTCGACAAAAGTTAAACAAGTACAAACCACAGACTGCCTGTGTCATGGTGAATACAGTCGCTGCTTTATTTATGTCTGTATAGGCCGTTGTTGTGAGTGTGGACGGTCGGAGCATATACTGCGTTAGCTTAGCCCATCTCCATTTAGAAAACACGCATTTTAAAAGGTTTTTCGCCTGCCGTCTGTCTGCAAACTTGCCAAAGCATTAATTCATGGTTTTTACTAACCGGTATCAGTATGTTGTTACTTCAGCATCATTTTGAAACGTGTATTACAATTAAATCACGGTCAAATATGTCCATCTTGTTGTAGTTGTAGCCCCCTTGCCAGCGATCCTCTCCCCCCGCTTCACTGTGAGCACAGGACAGGTCCAGAGTCAGATGGAAAAACTCCACCAAGGCAAGGCTGCTGGCCCTGATGGTATCAGCCCCAGGGTCCTGAGGACCTGTGCACGCCAGCTGGCTCCTGTTCTCCAGTATCTCTTCAACCTGAGCCTGCACCTGGAGACCATCCCGGTGCTGTGGAAGACATCCTGCGTTGTTCCGGTCCCTAAAAAGACGACTCCTTCTGGGCTCAATGACTATCGCCCTGTAGCACTCACATCTCATGTGATGAAGGTGCTTGAGAGACTGGTCTTGGCCCATCTCAGACCGCAGGTGAGATCATTCCTTGACCCTCTGCAATTTGCCTACCAGCCTCACCTGGGGGTGGACGATGCCATTATTTACCTGCTGCAGCGTGCTCACTCATACCTGAATGGATCGGGTTGCACTGTGAGAATCACCTTTTTTGATTTCTCCAGTGCATTCAACACGATCCAGCCTCGGCTACTGAGTGACAAGCTGCAGGCTATGAGGGTAAACTCGTCCACCATCTCCTGGATTACCAACTACCTCACGGACAGACCACAGTACGTCCGGCTGGGCAGTGTGCTGTCTGATGTGGTGGTTGGTGGTATTGGAGCCCCACAGGGGACTGTGCTGTCTCCTTTCCTGTTCACCTTATACACCTCTGACTTTCAATACAACTCAGAGTCATGACACCTGCAGAAGTTTTCGGATGACTCTGCAGTGGTAGGGTGTATAAGGGATGGACGGGAGGAGGAGTACAGAGCGCTGGTGGGTGATTTTGTTGAGTGGACTGGAAGAAATCATCTGCTTTTGAATGTGGCCAAGACCAGAGAGATGGTCATTGATTTCAGGAGGAAGAGGACATCTCCTCCTCTGCCCCTGTGCATTCTGGGAGAGGATGTGGCAGTTGTGGAGGTCTACAAGTACCTGGGAGTGCACTTAGACAATGGGCTGAACTGGAGGATCAACACTGACGCTGTGCACAAGAAGGGGATGAGCCGACTCTATTTTCTGAGGAAGCTGAGATCCTTCAACGTATGCAGTAAGATGCTGGAGATCTTCTATCAGTCTGTTGTGGCTAGTGCACTCTTCTTTGCTTCTTTGTCTGCTGGGGGGGCAGCATCAGAGCCGGTGACACCAGCAGGATCAATAAACTGATCAGGAAAGCTGGGTCAGTCATCGGCATCAAGCTGGACCCCTTTGAAGCTGTGGTGGAGAGGAGGACACTGAACAGGCTGTTGTCCATCATGGATAACCCCACCCATCCTCTCCACCTGCAGCTGGACAGTCAGCGGAGCTCCTTCTCCAACAGACTGCTGCAGCTCCCCTGTCACAAGGACAGATACTGGAAAACATTCCTGCCCACTGCAATAACACTGTACAATAAATCACCTCTGGCTGGAAGAGAACTCTCTGCTCCATAGTTTCTCTAGAAATAAAACCACGTTGTACATTTTACTCACACATAATCTGTTTCATATTTAATACTCCATAATTCCATATATTTTGAATATATATATAATATCTGTATGTATATTTTCTATTTTGTATTTTGACATGTATATTTTATATTTTATTTTATTTTATTTCTATTCTTGTATATTTTGTTTTATTGTAAAATGCCTTTTATGCTGCTGTAACAAAAACAATTTCCCAATTTGGGATCAATAAAGTACGATCTATCTATCTATCTATCTAGTTTAGCATACTCAGCCTGACTCAGCCCTGTTTGTTGGCCCCGATAGAACCACAATTTTGTCGGGCCAGAAAAGAGGTGAAAAAGTGGCCCCGGGCCGGGCCGGGCCGTAACTAGGCCTAGTGGAAGCGCAACCAAAAACGGGCACGGCACGACAAGGCACGCTTAAACCGCGCATGGTGGAAATGCGCCATTAGCGCCCAGACGAGAGAAGGTACACGGGCAAGGCCAGGCAGGAAACATGTGACTTATCAGTAACTTTAGACATCGTAACACAATTTTAAACGAGATTTTATTGTAGATTATACATTTTACTGATACCAATTATATAATATTTACCTTGTTCATTAAAAATAAAAATAAAAATATATATCTTTTTTAAAATATATATATTTTTATTTTTATTTTTAATATGGGAAGAGGTGGGGCGGCGCCCCTAGCGCCCCTATGGACCGGCCGCCACTGAGCGCACATAAAAGCTTTAGTACCTAAAACAGTCCTAGCACTGTTGATTATTACCAGTCTGTATTATGTTGCAGCTCAGCTGATTTTGGATTGATGGCAAAGGGAGAGGGACTTAAGTGAGAGTGAAAACACAAGGTAAGTTTAAAATAGGTCAGCAATGTCCCATCCTATAGGTTGCTATATATATGTATCTAACCCTTTCTCCTGTCTTTGTCTCCCTCTTTCAGCACAAGAACCCCAGGGGGATTCAATGGAGCCTGAAGACCTGCAATGAGACCTCACCCTGAAAGTCATAAAGATTACATTAGTCATTTAGATTACTTATGTCCTCAAGTACCATGGGATTACTGAAACCACCATGAATTAAAAAAATGGTAGAAATGAATCTAATCTAAATTTTAAAGCATTCCTTGCCATGCCTCCCTCTAAATATATCAATAAACATTAGGAAGTGATGCTCCTGACTACCATACCTGTTTAAGAAGATAATATTTGTTTTAAATAATTCAAAGCAATACACAACAGCAACAGGCTCTTTAACCAAGGCAACAGCCTAACATGTATATGTTAACAAGTAAACTAGCTGTTCACACTATTCCTAATATTACCCATAAATATTAGCAGATTCTATTTTATTTTTAAAACATATCGATGTAAATACATACACATATCGGTATGTTGTATAAATATTGCAAATCAAAACCTTTATTCACTACTTATTACCAAAAGTTTTACGTCGCCACTTCCATTCACATTTTTCATCATTGTTCCACAATGTTTATCATCATTAAATTAATATCTATATATTTTATACTATACTTGCACTGCTTACCGTTGTCATACTTTATATATCTTAGCATATTCATACAACACACTGTTAATACTAGGCTAGGCTACTGTGTATATAGTGTATTCATCAGGGCCGTTTCTTCCTATAGGCGGACTATGCGGGGGCATTTAGGGATAATCCACTAGGGGGCCCCCAAGCTGAAAGTAATTTTTTTTTTTTTTTTATTCATCCAAAAAACAAAAAAAGTATAATTCATACACACAAAGATGAACAAAATTAGTAGAAGCGGGAGGGCTGAAGCATAGCTTGTGGAAAGTAGCCCTCCCGTGCATCATCCTAATACAGCGGCATTATTGCGTCAAAAACGTATAGAAATGAAGGAGTACAAAGAAATAAAGAAAACAGGAGAAAAAATTAAATAAAAGTTAGGGCAGGAAAACAATAAATGCATATATACGAAAACTAGATATCGGGTCATTTTCTGCACATGTCAATAGCAGTTTCAACTATCTTTTTTTGGAAATGAAAATACTATATATAAATATATACATATGTACTTGGCAAATGAATAATAATAATAATAATATATGCATAATTGCATATAAACATTGTGAACACTTATTTTCAAGTGACCTTTTTTACATTCATATGTTCACGCTGTGGTTTGGAACTGCTTTTGAATGCTATTAGGCATTTTGTTATGGAAAATGTTGTGCATAATCAGTACTGTTTTAAGCTGTACTATGTCAACACATTTTAATAGATTGAGTTTTTTTAAATATGGGAGTTGTGTGTTCATATTTACCCCACAGACTATTCGTAATACTTTTTTTTGGGATGTTATTATTTTTTGTAGATTTGTTGAGTACGTGTTTCCCCATATTTCAGAGCAGTAGTAAAGGTAAGGGAGAAATAGACTGTTATAAAGAGTATTTTTTCTTCAAGAATGTTCTTAGTATGATACAAAATACATATTGTTTTTGACAGTTTAGTCTGTACATCATTTATATGGTGCTTCCAATTAAGTTTTTCGTCAACAAGCAGTCCTAAAAATGTACATGCACCAACTTTTTCTATCTCGGTATTGCAAATCCGTATAATGCAGTCATTTCTACTCTCAGACTTTGTATTGAATAACATGTAATTTGTTTTGGCCACATTAAGGGATAATTTATTAACTGCAAACCAGTTACATAGTATTTCTAATTCTGCATTCACAATTTTAACAAGATCGCCAAGATTATGATGGGAGCAGAGAATTCAAAGTTCAGGTTCAGCCTCAATATATTTGGGGAGAATTCAAATGAGCCGTCTTTATTTGTAGACAGCCAAGCCCCCTCCTGTGTTCGGTGAAGCATTATATGCTTACAAATCCAATGTAGGATATTAACACGACTAAACTGCAATGATAGCAAAGCTGTGGCTTGTGTTTTTGGCTGACAGCCAATGAGTGACGTCTGAGGAAGATGAAAAATGTAAATTAAACATTGTTGAGAAAATGCTGCATCTCTTGCATTTATTGATATAGAGGAGCCTTATTGTTTACCTTTTTAATATCATTTTTTGTAATTTTCAATTGCTTGGTTTTCGTGAAATTAGCCTGTTTTCCTATTAAAGTGTAACAGATTGATGCATCTCCACAGATCATATTAAAGGCTTCGGAATCCCCCCCATTGTAGTTAAAAAACTGTCAAAACTAGGGCCCCCAAACAGCATCTTGCATAGGGCCCCCAAAAAGCTAGAAACGGCCCTGGTATTCATACCCCTCACTGTTTTTTCATCATTCAATTCATTCTATATTTTATTCTGTAGATTGTGTACATTACTTTTCACTTTACTGCTTTATGCACTCCTGGTTAGAAGCTAAACTGCATTTCGTTGTCTCAGTACCTGTAATCTGTGCAATAACAATAAAGTTTAATCTAATTTTGAGCAGGAACAAATGTATTTACTTAGTACATATCTGACAATAACGATTAAACACATTTGTGCATTCTTTATAAATGCAAACCGAGTCAAGCAGACTCCGGAGGTGGCGGTATGCACCTTAAAGTTGTTTGCAATCCGCCAAAAAACCGAGAGAAGAAGAAGAAGAGGAAGAAGCCGACTCCGAGCTGTCCGACTTCAGGCGAGCTTTTTGAGACCTCCCCCGGCTGCGATCGGCTATTCTCGTCTACTTTCGAGGCGAGCCGCAGCTCGTCTCAAACAAGCCTGATGTCTGACAGCAGCTCTGTCCCCGTTGTTTTATCCGTTTTACATTTGCAAATTTATTTGTGATTTTGCAAATCTTTTAAATGCATTTGTGGATGGTGTTTTACATTTACAAATCACATATTTACACACAAATAATTATGAGACATATCTATGCCCATAGATATATCACATAATTGTAACTGAATGATGCATTAATTGAAACAAAACACAGTATAAACTGAGGAGTGAGTCCCGTGAGTTTTCTTCACTCCGCTGGGAAACTGCTCTCATGTCAAGAAGCATCAGATCAGTGCATGCGCTGCATCGTCCAATCAGTGAGCGATACACAGTAAGGGGGCGGGGAGAGTCTCAGAGGATTTCACCGGAGGATGGTCTGGTGGTTCCTCGGTTATCGCTCCTCGCTCCTCGGTCCTCCGGCAGAAATAAGAGCCATGGGACGCTACTCAAGATGGCGCAGACAAATCAACTTCCGGTGATACAGAGGACCGACGACAGAGGAAATGAAAATAGTCGACCTGAGACGCAGGCCGTTTCTCAATCGCGAGGATATTGGCTTCCAAGCCAATATTTCAAGGATACTACGTCATCAAGTGGCGCAGCAGGACCGTTCCAATGTCCAGCATACTTGGAATTCCACCGAGGCCGCGTCCTTGGTTTGGGGGAAATTTCGAGGCTGCACATGGGTAGACTTCGCGTCCTTAAAATCCCCACAATGCTTTACGCACGGACCAATTTCCCCAAATCTGTGGCGGAAGATGTAAGGCGGGGCCTCTCATATGACGCACACCTGCACACTTGCTAGCCTGTTCCACTCTTTGGGTGTTTCTCAATCGCGAGTAAAGCTGCTTCAGAGCCACTATTTCAAGCATACGTCATCGAGTGCCGCCGAAGTACTGTTCCAATCTCCAGCATACTTGGAAATCTACCGAGCCCGGCGTACTCCGTTTGGAGAAATATCGAGGCTGCACATGAGTAGACTCCGCGGTCTTAAAATCCCCACAATGCTTTGCGCACGGACCAATTTCCCCAAATCTGTGGCGGAAGATGTAAGGCGGGGCCTCTCATATGACGCACACCTGCACACTTGCTAGCGTGTTCCACTCTTCGTTTTCCGAATGCCAGGAAGTATTCTTGCCTCGCTTCTGAAGCAAGATGCTCGGCAGACATGTTAGCACATGAAGTGAATACAGGGGAGCATGAGGAACATGCTGGAAGAGAGCCGTGTGTTCAATCTGTGGGTGTTTCTCAATCGCGAGTACGCTTGCTTGGTAGCACATGTCTGCCGAGCATCTTGCTTCAGAAGCGAGTCAAGAATACTTCCTGCCATTCGGAAAACAAAGAGTGGAACAGGCTAGCAAGTGTGTCCGCCTTACATCTTCCGCCACAGATTTGGGGAAATTGGTCCGTGCGCAAAGCATTGTGGGGATTTTAAGGCCGCGAAGTCTACTCATGTGCACACTCGATATTTCTCCAAACGGAGTACGCCGGGCTCGGTAGATTTCCAAGTATGCTGGAGATTGGAACAGTACTTCGGCGGCACTCGATGACGTAGTATGCTTGAAATAGTGGCTCGGAAGCAGCTTTACTCGCGATTGAGAAACACCCCCTGTGTGTGTGTTCTCTCCTCAGGTTCCCTCCTCCACGCTGGACTCAAGCGTACTCGCGATTGAGAAACACCCAGGAAGTCAGCCAGCATCCACGAGAAGAGAGGAAGCCCACACAGGAGAGCTGTGATTGTACATCAAGTATTAAATACTGTGGTTTAAAAATGAAAATCTATTTGTCTTCTTTGCATTAGGTCTAAAAACACAGCCTCTCTTTTGTTTGTTTGACCAGTTGTCATTTAAAAAAAACAAAAAACCTATAAATTGTAAAAGCAGAAAAACTGATAATTATGCAGTGGTCTTTTTTCACACACACACACACACACACACACACACACACACACACACACACACACACACACACACACACACACACACACACACACACACACACACACACACACACACACACACACACACACACACACACACACACACACACACACACACACACACACACACACACACACACACACACACACACACACACACACACACACACACACACACACACACACACACACACACACACACACACACACACACACACCTCAGCTTAACAGACTGATTGAGACAAATAAATGTCCAATGTATTCTTATAACTCCAGATTTGTCTTTTAGATCAAATTGACTAAATGCAACACAACATTCAATTGAAACATGAATCATCTCCAACACAGTTCTTTGTCTTTATCAGAAACAATTGTTGAGTACAAAAATATTTCCAAAACAAATGACACCATTACTACTCTTGTGCTTCCTCATACTTCATCAGGAATTATTTTTAAAAGTGCACAAATTCTAAAAGAAGCCAAAACATTTTCTGGTACAGGTTTGAATTTAGTGAGTGAAGCAGCTAGAATCCTCTTGTCAGGTGCCTCTTGCTCGCCAAATCTGAAAAGAGTTGAAGCCGTGTGTGTGTGTGTGTGTGTGTCTGTGTTCTGTGTGTGTCTCTGTGTATGTTCTGTGTGTGTGTGTCTGTTCTGTGTGTGTCTGTGTATGTTCTGTGTATTTTCTGTGTGTGTGTGTGTGTCTGTGTTCTGTGTGTGTCTCTGTGTATGTTCTGTGTGTGTGTGTGTTCTGTGTGTGTGTGTGTGTTCTGTGTGTGTCTCTGTGTGTGTTCTGTGTGTGTCTCTGTGTGTGTTCTCAGTTGACTCGTGTCAGCGCCGGGCTGGTTTGGGCATGATGAGGACTTTGACGGGCTTGCTGAACGGAATGGTTCCCTCTACGGCGAGCTCTGGGGGGGGGAGGCCGTCGATGCTGTCGCTCCATCCCAGCCTGGAGGCCGGAGAGGAGGAGAGGGAGCTGGAGGAGGAGAGGGAGGTGGAGGAGGAGCTGTAGGCCAGCAGGAGGCGCACCTCGATCTGAGACGGCTCTGAGGGAGAGGAGGACAAGATGAAGTCACACTGAACACACTGATGAAGAATAGCAAGTTTAAACATTATACTCTTGAGAATCACTGTTTTCAACAAAAGTAACTTTATATGTTTTGCTTTTAGCTAGGTGAAAGTAGCATTGCTTCCAGGGTGGAAAGTAACTAAGTACATTTACTCAAGTACTGTACTTAAGTACAATTTTGAGATCTACATTTTTTGCTACTTTTACTCCACTTGAGTAACATTTTATAGGACTTTAATATTGTATCTAAGTAAAAAATAAGTAAGAGACATGTTCCACCTCTGATTGCTGCTAATGCGTGGAGAGAGTATCCAGCAGTCAGAGGCTTCACACAGGAGAGCAGGAACAGAGAACATTAGCTGTTAGGACAGCACATTTATAAGCAACATTTGAGTAGGATCAATGGCTGTGCTTTGATGCAGACATGTGCCTGATTCATGAGGCAGTCTTAATCTTAACACATCTATTTCAAGTAAGAAACTCTTTAAATGCCAGGTGAACAGAGGCTGAGCTGTGTGTCTGACCTGTCCAGGCGCTGTGGGACAGGTACACCTGAGTGATCAGTCTGTGTCTGTCGGGGCCCGGCTTCCTGAAGTCTCCAGGTTTAGGATGGATCACATGACTCTGGCCGTCTGGATACAGAACCTGCACACACAAGCAGTTCATCCAACCAGCAGTTTTACGTCTGTCATGTGACCAGGAACCACCAATCCCAGGCGGCTCTAAATGTCAGATCCTTGAACCAACAGAGCTGTACATCATTGGTTCTAAATCACTGTTACAAACTCAGAAGCAATGACCCACTACCATTTACCTTAGACACCTCCAATATCTAACAGCTTGTTACAGTCTATAAAAGGCAAGATAAGATGGACCTTTATTGATCCCCAAAGGAAATGCAGGTGTTACAGCAGCAACAGAATAAAGAGAAACACAGAGTACACATGAGAATACACACAGGGATATTAAGAATAAAATAAAGATAAATAGAGGAATACACATGTATTAACAGTATGAAGAGAAACAACAACATTGAAATGTGTTAAACTCTGATCAGGTGAATGTACATATATACAGATATATGAGAAAGGTTCAATATATTGTACATTTAAAGGTGCAGGTAGCAGAAAGTGCTCGTTAAGATCACTGAAGACCAGATTTTTGAAGATGACAAAAGCCCACAAGCTCAAGTGAGAACTATGAACTGACCTGCACTTTCACCGTGTTCTGGGGGTCCTGGACGTGCTCCAGAGTTGCATCGATGTCCAGGGCCACCACCAGGCCGGTGGTGAACTTCAGCGGGTTGTCAGACTCTCCCGTGGGCTCAATGATGGTGGCTGTCGCCCGGTGGATCTGTCGGCCAGCGGGGGGAGATTTCATTAATAGGAAAAAGCTATTTGCTTATCAAACTTCATGACAGACTGCTCAGTGTACCTGCTCCGGCAGGGGGAGCTGCAGCAGGCCGCTCTGCCTCAGGGTGCTCTGCAGGATCCTCACCAGCTCCACCGGCTTACAGGACGACAGCCGGGGCAGCAGCTCCAACAGCTGATCCACAAAACTGTCCTGCAGGTAGGGCAGCTCTGCCAGAAACAGCCTGATCAACACAGAAAATAGGAGAAACAGTAACGGACCGTCCACACAGCAGCGTTAAAAAAATCTTGGAGCGGTTCTGCCCATTCACTTTGAATGGGGTGACGTCACTTTGCCTCACTTTTCGCCGAACTGCATTGTGGGAAGCAGAGCGGAGATTTTCAGGATTTTCAGGATTCAAAAGTTGAGCAATGTTCAACTTTTGAAGCTGAGGTGGAAGCGTCAGCCAATCAAATCCCGTGTATGCAAATCTGACAGTTCAAGCGCTAGCCAATCAAACCGCGTGTATGCTGGGAGAGACATACCGCAGGTCATTTCCTCATATTCCATATTTTTGCTTCGTATGTCGGGGGCGGGAGATTCATGTGATTGGTTGTTGGTGCCTTGCTCGCAAAAAATCCCCAAGCTTCAGATACGCCCACCTCCAAGATTTTTTTAACGCTGCTGTGTGGACGCTAGGGGTGTTGAAAATAATCGTTTCTACGATGCGGACGTGGACGATTCGGTATCGATGCAGTGACGGAAGATAATCGATTATAGTGTAGTAACGTTGCTTCCTGATTTTCCGGCCGCGGCTTTACTATAACGTTTTTTTTTCTGTCACTTTAATATCAAATCGGTCGGTGACGCAGAGATCAGGGAACAGACGTGACAGCAACACCAAACACGGAGCAGTCTGCTTTATCCACCAACACAAGAACACCAGTACAGAACCAACAGCAGAAGGACCCGCTCTGAATCACTCCGTGTCGCTGCGGCTCAGAGACATTAGCCGCGTTCACACCGGAGTACTTTTCACCGTACTTTTCGCGTTTAGTTCCGTTAGTACCCCTTATGTCGCGTTCACACCAAAAAGAGCACTTCATCTCGGGAACTTTTACCCCCATTTTTAGTGCCTGCTGAGAGATGGTACTTTCCTGGGGGAATAAAGTGCCCCAGTTCTGGTTGGCTGGGCGAATTGCAAACCACGCCTCGTACAACTCTGAAATGTTTTGTAGAGCCGCCATTGTATTATCCTCGCATTAGCATTAGCCCAGCGCACAAACGCAGAGAGACTAACTTATGGCAACACAAAACAAAACATGGGAGCGGTGGAGATGAGGAGGTGTCGGCGCTCTGGCGATTTACTCTGAAGGCTTCAGTAGAAGCTGCTGGGAGTCCCAGCAGCTTCTACTGAAGCCAGTCCCCAACTCCGGGGACTTCCGGTGTAGGTACCATATGTGTTCGGCCTACCAGATGTGTTCGGGGTCCGTTACGCTTACCAATGACGTCACGCATTGGCTGTACGGTAACCCAAGAGGACATTTTACACGGTCAAATTCCGAATGTATTGAAACTCCAGACTCAACGTAAGAGCTTGAGCCTCTTCGGGGGGGTGCTAACATTTAAACATACACTTCATTCTTTACTTTGTCCGTTATTATATGTAGAAGATATTACTTTTTTCTCCGTCATGTTGTTTCCATAGCAACAACTTCAAAATAAAAGCATCTAAATAGATTTGTGTTCTACACACCAAAATACGTTATTTGAACACCCCTCTCGATCGATTTACAAGAAAAATTAGTATGGCCCGCCCTAATACACCAACGCAGTTTTTAAAGATATACATTTTTCAACACAGAATCATTTGCCAAATTACACCATATCCAATCATTTTACGAGTCAGAAAATGCTATCTGTTCATTGCAGTTATTGTTTATTGAATTAGATTACCATGAGCTCAACATAATTATGTAGAGTACAAGTCCACAGCCAAGAAAATGTTATTTGCATATCATTTTATTTATGAATATGGAATTATGGAATTCTAACACTGGAATTTGTTATTATTTACTATAACTTTATTATATTATTCGGGTACAGCCCTACTGTACCAAAATATCCGAATATTCGTTCGTTGGAGTACTATTCGGGTTTCAATTTCGTTATTCAGATATTCGTTTTTGTTTTTTTTCCCCGTTTTTTTTTCAAATTGAATTTATTGAAATCTCCAATATCAACGTAAGAGCTTGTGCCTCTTCGGGGGGTGCTAACACTTAACCATAAACGTTATCGTTTACTTTCTCCGTCTTTATATGTAGATATTACTTTTCTCCGTTAATCTCTGTCACGTTGTTTCCAAAGCAACAACAACTTCCTGTCAACTGCGCTAACTCTCCTTCAAAATAAAAGCATGTCCATAAATAGGACATGCCAAATTACACTTAACACATAGCCTATACAACTGCAACGAATGTAACAAACACAATGCGATATCCTTTTCAATTTCAAAGAACACAAATTGGGTTACATTAACAAATAACTATAAAACAATAATACTGTAGAATAACAAAATGAATGCCGTGAATACACTGAAATACACGTGTTGAAGCGGTTCGCTGCTGATTACTACGATTCCGTACAGCCAATCACAATGGGTGACGTCATTGGTAAGCGACGGACCCCGAACACATATGGTAGGGCGAACACATATGGTACTGACACCGGCCGGGGACTCCGGGTGGCAGTATACGCCGTGAAGTTGTTTGCTGCCTGCCAGTAAACCCAAAGCAGAAGGAGACGAAGTGACGTCAGCGGCTCATTTGCGTAATCTTCCCTCAGGGAAAAGTACTCCGGTGTGAACGCGATCTGTACTAAATGCCCTGGGGTAATAAGTGCCGGGGCTCTGAGTGCTAAATACGGCAAGATTTAGCAAAAATAAACCACTTCTGGGGTCATTTGGGTGGATTTTCCATATCTCTGGCCGCCCTTGCTCGATTTTGATGGTTGACACCTCTTTCTGACCGTTAGAGCCAATAGAATCGAAGGGGGAGTCCCCCACACACACTCATTGTGAAAAAAAGGTGGGGGCTTCGCGCATGCAGTTTTGCATCAGAGTGAAACTATTTCTAGCTTTGACATCTGGAAACGGAAAAGCAGTTTTAATGCTTATGGATTATCAGAAATCATTTCAAAGGGACACAGACACATTAGATTAACCTATGGATTAACTTCAGCAGCGTTTTTATCGTTTTAATGCCATTGAAGACCACTTTGGAGAGACTACAGAGCCAAGGTAAAAATGTTAGCATTTTTAGCTACCTAGCGTCACCTGTTTTGATGTCCGTTTTTGCTTATAATGTCGCAAATACGTATAATTCAGTGATAATGAGGGTACCCATCGATTCTGTGTCACCTCACGATGTGAAACGATGTGTTGGATGTGGAGAAGAGATAAATAATAAGGTTTTGTGAGTGATTTTCGGTGCAGTAAGGTGTTAGCATTTTTCGCTCGTTGCTAATTCAGAGGCTCAGTGTTAGCATTGTGGGTTTTCTTTTGAAAAAAAAAAAAAAATGATCAGTTAGATGAGTTTCTTCCCGTTACATGGATATAAAACATTCATAGTTTATTAAATGAACATGCCCTCAGACACTGTTTCCTGCAAGATGTTGCGGCAGTGCCCCGGTACCGGGGTCTCTCGGGCTTAACAGGTTAAGAGTTTGAAAGACAAACCCAGATATATGAAGATCTTACTTCTGAAATGACACAATGTCCTGCAGAAACTTCTCACAGCTGCTGATGAGAGGATCCAACCTGAAGAGAAATGATAAAATAAGATTTATATGAATACGTATGTGGTCCACATTAAGTATTACATTGATGTGATGAGTGTGTGTGTGTACTGACCCCTGCCTAGAGCGAGCAGTGAGGATAAGCTGCAGAGCTTTGGCCTGCAGGCGGACATGATGGATGGTGGCCACCTGCCTGCTCTCCAGACCGCTGTACAGGAACTCCAGCTTGTAGGTTTCCTCTAAGATCTGAAACACAAACACACATTCAACCATCTCAGGTGATGTCAGACCAGTGTGAGTGAGTGAGTGAGTGAGTGAGTGAGTGAGTGAGTGAGTGAGTGAGTGAGTGAGTGTGCTGACCTGTTGAGCTGCAGCGGTGGCTGTGACGTTCTGTTTGAGGCAGAGAGGGACAGCCATGTTCCACAGCTTCTCCTGCAGAGCCTGGTCACATAAAGCACAGACATCAAGGTCCTGAAAGCAGCATCCTGTTTCCCACGGCAACATCACCAAACGGTTCAGAGCCGGGAGAATGCTGGCAGAGAGCAGACAGCATGGACACAATGGCCTGGTAGCAGATGGACTGGTTGGTAATATGAGCTGTGTATTTCTTTGTCAAAGCTGTTGACTCGCACTAGTTTTTTTATAAAATGTAACCATAACAAATGCACATATGACATTATCGCCGTCCATATTTGGGACCAGTTATAAGGGAAACAAATTCTGACAAAATAGGGCTGCTAAAACCCCAAAATGCCATTAACTGCATAATGTTGCATTCAATTGATGTTATGACCCCCCAATTTCAAGTAGCATCAGTCTTCACAAATGGAATTATAGTGTAATAGACATAACCACACACACCTTCATGAGCAGCAGCTGGCAGCGCAGGTATGTGGCGCAGAAGTCGGCCGCTCCAGCGAGCTCCGTCTGCAGCTCCCCCAGCCGCTGCAGGTCTCTGACATACACAACACAAATTCACCAAACATTTAGCATTTTTCTAAATAAACACATCTTACATGGGACAAAACAAATGCCAAACTTTGTTTAAAGTGCTGTTTTTTTTCTTGTGGTGGGCAGAATACATTCTGTATCAATTCATTGTGGAATTAAATATCAATCACATTTAGTATGTGTGTTTACACACTGTATATTTAAAGTATATTATTGTGCTGCAAACACAGCTCACAGTGAAAAATATCAAACAGCCTTACCAAAAATACAATTTAAACAACAAGGGGAAATAGCATTAAACACAGGACTTGATAGGTTATTGAGAATGTCTTGAAAGGACAACATAAAACGTGAGACAGCTCTGTAGCTGCTCCATAAGGAAATGTTACAAAGTGAAAATTATGGGGAGCAATGGGGAGTGTCCGGTGCCTTGCTCAAGGGCACCACTTGGGACCTCTCCAAATACCAGTCCACACTCCATATTTAGGTCTGTTCGGGGACTTGAACCGGCGACCCTACGGCTCAGTCCAAGCCCGTACTGACTGAGCCACTGCCGGACCATGTGTGGTGTGTGCGTGTGTGTGCGTGTGTGTGTGTGTGTGTGTGTGTGTGTGTGTGTGTACCTTATGGTAAAGTTGAGCAGGTCCTGGGCTCCGGGGGCTTCCAGGTTCTGGATGGTGCTGACCCTGTTCAGACTCTGTTGAAGGAAGAGCTGAGCTGACTCCACAGAACCTGAACCACAGCGAGAGTCCACCAAGTCCAGGCCGTTGCCTGGCAACTGAAAGACAGTTACAGGAGACGTGAGTGTGTGTTTTCTTGTTGACCTGGACAATAGTAATACCATTTGTTTCAGTTCTCACCCGCAGGGGGGGTACGAGGTGAGACAGACTGTCCCTCAGGTAGGCGTAGTGTCTGAAGGTGTGGTCGGAGAACAGCGCCGGCATGGTGGGACACGACTTGGCCGCGTTGAAAACCAACACCAGCACCGCGATGTCTGAGAACAGCTAGAGTTAGGAAAGAAAACAGCTCACAGGTCCGCCTGCTGTTAGAAAGAACAAATATCAGCAGTTTGAGGAAAAGTGTGTTGTGTTAATGCTACACAACTCATGTCAAGGTTTGTTTTTTTCTGAATATTTAAATGGCAGTCTTGGTAAAGTCCCATGTGTCTGTTTGATCACAGTTTATCTTGTTCTATTCTGTTGATAAAACACAGCAGGAGACAGTTAATGTAATAACTCGCTTACACTCTTAGTTTTGTCCATGTGTTTCTTATTATAGTACTGATACATTTCTCTGAGAGTTGAGTGTCGGCAGCAGAGTGTCGATGACACGTTCTCGTCCTCATGCTGGGAGAGCTTGAGGTGTGTGAAGGATACAGGCCGGGTCATCCATGTCCGGCTCGGGGGTGTCAAAGTACGGATGTGTGCTGAGCAGTTCAGGAACCAGCGGCAACACCAGCGTTGGGTGACGGGAACCCAGGAACTTCAGACACCTGAGGAGAAGGGAGAAAAAAAAAAGAATAGTCGTCAGTCATCTCATAGCCTCTCTCTCTTAAAGTACCATTTGTTATGAAAATCTTAAACCAACTGTTCCCAAGACGTTTTTTCATGTTGAAAAGGAAGTTTGAATGTATGACATTGTTTCATAACGTTACATAAGTGGTAGCGGTATTTGGGTGCTAATGATCAACCCTTATTAACATTTATTTTTGCTTTATGTACAGTTACTTCTCTGCCAGAAAATGCAGCCCTAAACATTCGTGTCACCAATCTGCAGCAAACGGGAATATTTACCAGGGTTTTATAATGTTGACATCAATGTTTATTGTTGTTTCTTTTTTACAATAATAATTTGTATAATATGTCTGAACTGTCTGCTTTACATGAGTGCCTCTGACCGGTGACTAAAGAGTCTGGATACTGTGTACCACCGTGCATTACGTTTTGTTACTGGATGTGGTTATCGTGTACACTAGGGGTGTTGAAAATAATCGTTTCTACGATGCATTGCGATGCGGACGTGGACGATTCGGTATCGATGCAGTGACGGAAGATAATCGATTATAGCGTAGTAACGTTGCATCCTGATTTTCCGGCCGCAGCTTTACTATAACGTTTTTTTTTTCTGTCACTTTAATATCAAATCGGTCGGTGACGCAGAGATCAGGGAACAGACGTGACAGCGGCACAGCAACACCAAACACGGAGCAGTCTGCTTTATCCACCAACACAAGAACACCAGTCCAGAACCAACAGCAGAAGGACCCGCTCTGAATCAGTCCGTGTCGCTGCGGCTCAGACACACAAGGATTTATGTTTTTCAAATATACTCGCGTTACAATCATGTCAGGTTTTTGGTGGATTTAATTAAGTCTTGGATTGCAGAGTATGAATGTCCTCTTGCTATTTTCAGACGATATATACGCGTGTAAAGTTTGTGAAGGCAGGAGGAAAGCTTCCGCGATCACCGTCTCCTCTCCGTTCCTCCAAACCCCGCCCCCTCCCTGAAAATAATGAGTGACAGGCTGATAGTGACCCGATAGAAACTTTATTATTCACTTAATCACTGATTGAGATATAATGAAGCTAACTTAATCTCATACAATCATGGGATTTATGTAACAGTAAGACAGAGAATGTAAGTGTGCACCCACATGCACTATTTTTGATATGCTGTTGTAAATACTCCTGTTGTCTGCTGTGTTCAGACTCAAGTCCTGTGTGTGATGCCACATTCAGGACATTCAGTGTCCTTTTTTTAACAGAAGACCGTTGCTAGAAGCTGCAGCTAGACTGCAGAAGTATTAGTTTTTTGTTTTTGAGGATGGAACAATTTCACAGACAGATACTGTAGGCATGCTAGAGCTATACAATTCATTTATTTTGGTTTATAAATTAATGTCAAGACATTTATGTTATTGATTTCTGAAGCACTTTCTAAATAATAAAAAGAGAGTTCATATTTATCTTACTGCATGTATTCATTGATGAAAAATAAGCCATGTGCAGTAATATAGAAAATTGAGGATGCAACGCATTGGTATGAATCGTGATGCATCGGGATATCGAATTGAATCGAATCGTTGACAGGATAATCATAATCGAATCGTGAGACCAGTGAAGATGCACAGCCCTAGTGTACACCACTGCACTTTGTATGCTGCTGCTAATTGGCCATCTTTCTCTGCACGCAGACTTTCCCATTGGTCGCTCTTAAGAAAGAGATTTTAATCTCAATGAGACTTTTACCTGGTTAAACAAAGGATATATATATGAACTTCAATGTAAACTGAAGTGTAAATGGACAGTTTTAAAATTGTACAATGACATAATAAATCTAAATCTATCTAAACCCTCGGCCTGTCCCCTAAGGCCACCAGGGTCCCGCAGGATGCACCTAGGTATAATCCTGAACATGAACATCCATAATGTTTTCTTTTTAGAGACCGTTAACAACCGTCACTGCTCATAATGATTGCAGAATACACACACAGACACACACTTACTTCCAGACAGAGTTGCGGTCAGTGGGATACTTGTTGAGGTTCTTGAGCAGCTCCAGCAGAGCCAGCTGAACACACTCTTTGGTGGAGACGTTGGTGTAACAGATTAATTCATGCAGAGCCTCTCTGATGTCACGAGACGAGTCCTGCACACACAGTGACCTCATCAATACGTGACTATATCAGGCATGCATAACAAGTGTTGTTCATAACTCCCCACAAAATACTTGATTAAGACAAAAACATATTTCAGGGCAGGGCGATGGATTGTCTGACGTGTGTGTGTGTGTGTGTGTGTGTGTGTGTGTGTGTGTGTGTGTGTGTGTGTGTGTGTGTGTGTGTGTGTGTGTGTGTGTGTGTGTGTGTGTGTGTGTGTGTGTGTGTGTGTGTGTGTGTGTGTGTGTGTGTGTTACCTCCAACACAGCTAGTACAGTGTCCAGCTGGTCCTCTCTGAGGGTGATATGGGTGGAGATCTCTCTCAGCACGTGGATGGACTGCAGCCTCACTTCCTCGATCTCGTCGTTGAACATGTCCACCAGGAAGTCCAGACACTTTTCTGCAAAGCTGGCAGAAGAGCGAGCCAGCTGACTCAACGCCTCCACCGCCGCAATACGCACCTCTGAAGGAATATGAAGATGGAGAAAACACGGTGGGAAAAGCAAAGGGCTTTACATGAATATCAACAAGAGAACAAAACTAATCCTGAGTAGAAGAGAGGAAGGATAGCAAAGAGGAAAGATGGAGAAGATATTATTTGACTTTCTTACACGTTACACTGTTAAATCATGCCAAACATACCATGTGATAAAACGCCTTAACCTGTTAAGCCCTGAGCCTGTTTTTCAGGTCTCAGGCTCAAAAATGACATTCCCAGAACAAATGACCATATCTTCCCTTCTAAAAGGGTTAAATTAATAATCTTTTTTCTCAAAGTAAAAACTCAAAAGTCAGAATCAATATAGATGTTTTTTATTTTAAAGAAAATTCAGATTTTACATCGTAAAAAACTGTAAATTATAGTGTCCGTCCAAATATTATTTTTTACTTATAGTGAAAACTACCCTTGGATGATGGTAAGGTAGACTAAAAGCTTTAGGAATCCAAAGTACAACATATAATAAGTACCCTGTATCAAGATTGATGCAAAACAAGTGACATTTGACCTTTTTAGAGAGATTTAGCAAAAAGAAACCACTTCTGGGGTCATTTGGGTGGATTTTCCATATCTCTGGCCCCCCTTGCTCGATTTTGATGGTTGACACCTCTTTCTGACCGTTAGAGCCAATAGAATCGAAGGGGGAGTCCCACACACACGTTGTGAAGAGAAAAGGTGGGGGCTTCACGCATGCAGTTTTGCATCAGAGTGGACCTATCTCTAGCTTTGAACTCTGGAAACGGAAAAGCAGTTTTAATGCTTATGGATTATCAGAAATCATTTCAAAGAGGACACAGACACATTAGATTAACCTATGGATTAACTTCAGCAGCGTTTTTATCGTTTTAATGCCATTGAAGACCACTTTGGAGAGACTACAGAGCCAAGGTAAAAATGTTAGCATTTTTAGCTACCTAGCGTCACCTGTTTTGATGTCCGTTTTTGCTTATAATGTCGCAAATACGTATAATTCAGTGGTAATGTCGGTGTCAATCGATTCTGTGTCACCTCACGATGTGAATCGATGTGTTAGATGTGGTGAAAAGATAAATAATAAGGTTTTGTGAGTGATTTTCGGTGCAGTAAGGTGTTAGCATTTTTCGCTCGTTGCTAATTCAGAGGCTCAGTGTTAGCATTGTGGGTTTTCTTTTGAAAAATAAATTAAAATGATCAGTTAGATGAGTTTCTTCCCGTTACATGGATATAAAACATTCATAGTTTTATTAAATGAACATGCCCTCAGACACTGTTTCCTGCAAGATGTTGCGGCAGTACCCCGGTACCGGGGTCTCTCCGGCTTAACAGGTTAAACACCTTACCCAAAAGTCTCTCTTTCAGGGGTACATGAAAACATATTTAGAGTTTGAATTCTAAATTATTTAAAGAAAATAACTTAAGCGGTTTGAGATAACTCCATCTTGTGTTACTTACTTGACAATAATTCAACGTAATCATGATTAAATATCAGCATTGGTCATGAGTAGCATCCTGAGTTGGAGCGGGCTGAACACCTTTTGTTCAGGCTCTGTTTACATCAGCTCTGATATTCTTTGTTGAGAAACACAGACATGCTGCACCATGTTTTACGTACCAAACATCTCGTCTTCCAGGCCGTGGACGAAGGCCCCGCAGGCCCCCGAGGCGATCAGGTTCACAGTGTTTGTGTCCAGTCTCTCCTTGGGGGCGTCGTCGGCCCACTTCCTGCCAGAGGAGAACTCTCCAGAAGTAAAGAGCTCTTTGGCTCGTTCATGGGCCGTACGCTTCCTCTGGACACAGAAAAGAAGAGTGAGGGGAGGTGTGCTAATTAACAATATTAGAAGTGCTTATCCTACTCACAGGCAGATATATTGTAGATTTCTTTTTTGTATTCTCACCCTTAGATCTGACATCAGCTTCTTATCCAAAGTCTGCTCCAGAAAGTGAGGACTAACTTGCAGCATAGAGCCCTGAGACACAAGACATTTTCCTTTACAGATATGGTACCTTACATAAGTTAAAGCATGGGTCTTCAACATAAGGTCCAAGAATAATTTGCGTTCCTCAGAGTTCCATATTCTTAGATAATATGTATTTCTATTTTTTTTTTAAACATTTTAATATTTTAAGGGCCACTTGCAACCCATTTTGTAATCCTACATTTTAAAATGTGACTGTGTATTTAATGTTGTGCTGTGATTCACTTGGAAGTGTTAGGAAAACGTTATGAATGTCTGACCCGTTGAGGTGCTATAATGACCTTTATGTTAAGGGACGGTTCTGATATGACTTCACTATAATAAAGTGCAACTCTTAATTGGACTCTCTTGACAAACTGCTTTAAAATGAGCCAGACATGCTAGAACGTAAAATCAGTCATTTTTTGTGTCCATTTCTCTCTCTCTTCTGGAGGTGGAAACAGCTGTGAACACTCTCTGATCCCTCTCACCAGTGTTTTGGCGGCCTGCACCCGGACCATCCAGGAGCCGTCACTGATCATGTGACTGATCTTTCCAAACGCATCATCAACAAGTCGGATCTCCTCATTGGATGAAGGGATAGGAACAATGCTGATTGGAAAGAAAACAAACGGTGAACTAGAAGTCAGGCAAGGCCACTATAACGGGTATAGCAAATAAAAAAAGTAAAGACACTTATTTTCGCTACCCTTCAGGGTTCAAGTAGCTAACTAACTAAATCAAAATACCAGCCATCACCATAACAAAACAGTGGCATCATGGGAAATGTCAGGTAATGGCATATGAAGAATGTCACACAATTGATTTATCTTTCAAAAGACGCTCTGAGTTTCTGACTTCTGATTAAAGGTAATGCTAATGTTCAGGTTCATACAATTATTTCAAATTTCTACTAGAACATTTGTACACCTTTTATACGTGTATCACCCTCTTCCTGAATATCTCTGTCTTTGTAAGCTCCCTTAGGGGGGGGCGGGGGCAGTGTATTGTAGTGAACCTGCATGTGACTTAAGAAGGGAGCAAAATCTAAATGGCTTGTTGAATCTCATTCAGGCAATTTTTTTTCTTAAAGGATGAGTATCAGCATCTTCTCACCTTTCTGGGTACAGCTGGCTGAGCACCCAAACTATCTGCACCGCTGCAGAGCGCACCTGCTCATAATCATCTGACAGCAACCTGCAAGCCTACACACACACACACACACACACACACACACACACACACACACACACACACACACACACACACACACACACACACACACACACACACACACACACACAACACACACACACACACACACACACACACACACACACACACACACACACACACACACACACACACACACACACACACACACACACACACACACACACACACACACACACACACACACACACACACACACACACACACACACACACACACACACACACACACACACACACACACACACACACACACACACACACACACACACACACACACACACACACACACACACACATACACATAACATGCTCCCTGTGAGGAAGGTGTTCTTTTCGTTATTCTAGCCGGTTTGAGTACAGATGGGGCTGTTACCTGGTCATAAATGATCTCATGAATCTTTATTCCTCTCTCGTGCAGCTGCAGCTGGAGAGCAAACACACAGTGCTTTGTTACTGCTGATTCTATTTGCATTTTGTGTGTTAAGGTTCTGGTGTTGGCAGTGTCCTACCATAGCTTTGAGGGCTGCCGTGCGGACTCTGGGCTCCTGGTCTCCAAAGTAATCACTGATGAGACTCTGGACTTCCCTCGCTCCTCCTGGAGCAAACATGTACAATCACACAGCAGGAACATCATAACAGATCACACAAAAACTCACACAGAACAATCATGCCCGACAAATGTGAATTTAACACCCTAGTAAATTGGAGGCACTGTTTCAAAAACAGTTAAAGTTTAGGGAGATAAACTTTGCAGAAGCCACCAAGAGTAAACTTGATTTTGAAAATGATCCAACTGAAAAAAAACAGCCTAATGTTGCAAACCCAATTCCAATTAAAGTAGCTAGCTGCACCAGCTCCAAACATAATGCTATTATTAGTGCTTATAACTGATAAGTTAGCAGCTTGTGAAAGACTCCTGTCACGTGCACTGAACAGGCAGAGTGCATGCAGGCAGGTGGGCCAGCATATTATTAATGCGGGCCGGGGCATTGATATACATTTTTTAAGTGGGGCTTTGTTTTAGGTGGATATCTTACACTGTGCGGCTGCCCCCCTCCACAGCAGCACATCACTTTGCTTCTGTGCGCTAACTTGTGTCTACTTTTCCAAAAGTAGAGCTTGCTGCCGGCAGTTATGTAGACTACCTACACTGCCTATGATAAGTTTGATAAGTAAAATACGACATCATCATTACGTCCAACAGTGACAGCCAAGTCGTCTAAATATACTGAGCGACAGCACAAACCTGATGATGTGCCCTGTCCCTCGCTGTCTTTGGTCAATGAAGTGTCCATCATGCCGAGACATCCAAGGAGCTTTAGACACTTGTTCCTGACCCCAAAATACGTATCAGACAGGTGCTGAGAGGAGGACAGAGAAAAGAAACACATAAAGAGTTTTGCTGCCTTCTCCAGAATGTCCTGTTGAGTCGGTAAGGAAGACTTAATTGTAAGTACTGTAGTAAACTCTATGTATGTGAGTGAGTGAGTGAGTGAGTGAGTGAGTGAGTGAGTGAGTGAGTGAGTGAGTGAGTGAGTGAGTGAGTGAGTGAGTGAGTGAGTGAGTGAGTGAGTGAGTGAGTGAGTGAGTGAGTGAGTGAGTGAGTGAGTGAGTGAGTGTCACCTTGCAAGCCATCTCTATGAGCCTCTGTCTGACTGCAGGACTCTCAGGCAGCTGTGTTCCAATGACCAGCAGAGTGTCCAGCAGCTGGGCGAGGACCTGATGGGACTCTGCAGACAGAGAAACAGATGGAGCAAACACGTACTTTGTTAACTACTCACAGTTATGTTTTTCAATGGGGAGGCCAAAGATTCCTAATAACATTTAAGTTATTTTAGATGTTAAAAGTTAAAAGATGCTATTCCGCAGATTGAATTTCTTATTTTAAGAGAAGTCATTAAAAAAGTAACTAATTTATTCTTTTTTAAAAGTTGTATTATCATCGTTAATTACACATTTTAAAGGGGAAAATATTAGAGCTGTTCTCAAAAATATTATATTATTCTGTGAAAACACAAAGCCCTGTACAGTGTATAGAAACAATATAGCCTTTTCTTAACAAATACTGTTTATTCAGTGCTGGGCGAAAAAGAGGAAAATCAGAGAATACATTTCAAGCAACTCTTTCCAAAATACACATTTTAATAACGTGTAAATATGGCTTGTTGAAGGGAAGAAGTGCATTTGTGTAATTATGTACCAAATCCAAGGTTCGGACAGAGTGTATAAATATCTTACTCTCATTGTTGAGTGTGTTAATGGCGTCGTCCACGATGCAGTCGGGGCTGAAGCCCTGTGTTTTGGACAGCAGACCCAGCAGAGAGGCGATCTTCAGCCTCACAGAGTTGTCCGCCTCCTGGGGAGGGACATCAGAATCAGAATTCCTTTATTAGTCCCGCAGCGGGGAAATTTAGCATATAAAAAAATGACATGCAATAAAGAAAGAAATATCGAACTTATTATATACAGAGAAGAAAACCAGACATTAGTAATACAATCTAAATGAAGACAAATAAGTACACAACCATGGCTAAAAAAAGAGTAGCAGCAATTAAATAAAAAAACAAGTGACACAAGTAACTAAGGTATCAGCAGCATCAGGTGTTTTCTTTATACAACTTAGCTAAGACTTATTGAGAATGTAACTGTCAGACCTTGTTAACTGTGCTACTTTATTACCCATTTGCAGAGATTTTATTTACAAAGCTCTCCATAAAGTAATGAGTATTTCAAACATGCCCCTGGTTATCAGCCCAGTTCTTTACCTTGTAGTAGTGCTCCAACAGGATCCGGACCACACCCTCCACGCTCTCCACCTCCACAGGCTTGCGTGCAAACTGCAGCAGGTACTGCAGGGCGTCGGTGGAGTTGGTGGCCTTACACAGGTCGATGTGCAGCGCTGCAGACTTACTGGGTTTGGACAGACGCAGCTTCTTGGCCGGCGCCTCTTCATGGGGAATCTGTTAACATAAAACAACAAAAATGTATCTAACCCTAATGTCTACAAAAGCAGGGGGATATTGTTTTACCTCATGGTGTGGGATCTCTTTCTTTTTCAGACAAAACCTTCAAGCTGATCTAATAGTTCAGAATTATTCCATCATATGTGAACATTTAACAAACATGGAGGTTTGATCCCCAACAGTGACTTTATTTATTTTTCTTAGACTGTATTGAGTGCAACCTACACTGAATCGTGGCTTTATTTTTCATTGATTGTAGAGAGGATGATGACAACACATTCACAGGTTCAAATCACAGGGAGCTCTTTAAAGTCAAAACTGAAACCACTCCAACCTAAGAAAATATTTCTTCAGCATTAAACTTTTGCTATCTTAACATTATCATGCCAAATAAACTGTAAAGTATCAAGCTGAAAAACGATATAATACTTCAGTGATACATAGAACCTGAAGAACCTAAAAGCAGTAAGTGGAAAGAGTGAAACTGGTGAATACTCTACTTCTGTATTTTAGAACAAACTCGAGGTAGTTAAATAATTCCATTTTATGCAACTTTGTACTTCTTTTCCGGTACATCTCAGAGGGGTGTGTTGTACTGTTTATAACATCATATTTATCTGACACTTTAGTTACCTTGCAGATTAGAATCGTTCATACCCTTACTGTACTTAATGTACTGATTATGAAATAGTCCAACCATTAACATATACACCAGTTAAATACAACATGTAGATTAATGCAGGACTATCATTAATTGTAAGCCATCATTTATAGAATAGCGAATATTTTACTGCATCACTACTCTTACTTGTGATGCTTAAAAACATGTTTGCTAACAGCTGCTATCGTAACTCAGTAGAGTACAGGTTGATGTAGTTATACCAACGTTACCCGACTAACTGTCTCATCAAACAACCATGTATAATTCGTTTATAAATAATATTTATTTTGTACAAACATTACACAGATGACCTGCGTTGTTGTGTTAGTGACTGTTAGCATTTAGCATTAGCTAACAGGCTAGCTAGCTCTCAGAGAGCTGTCTCTGGGATAAGAGACTACAGAGGGGGGCGTTGTGCTCACCTGTACGACATGGGAAAACTCCTCATAAACTCGCTTCTTCAGGTGTGCTGCCATGTTCGGCGAAATATTGTTCGCTAAGCTATGCTTCAGCTAGCTACATACATTTGTCCCCTTTCACTTTCCGTAGCTACGGTCAAAAGGTAAAACCAAAACGCGGTTTTTCTTTTTTTAAATGTAGGCTGCATATATTGAGGTTAAGTTGACAAATGTGAACCTATTACTTTTGTCCTTGTAGTTGATGTTTAACTGGATCCTAGTTTGTTTGGATACTCGTTTAAGAAAAACACAGACTTGTTAAAAAAAAAACTAGAGGAGAGCATGGAATCCTCATGTTTCTTAAAACAACCACCGTGGATGGATGTGACGTGTCAGTCGCGAACGAGTGAACGACGGAGGCCGACTCGCGCCCGCGAACGAGCCGGTTTTTGTTGTTGTAATACAAGACAGAATGATATGATATGATGATCTCCGCGCAACAGCTGGCCCGTGCATGCATGCAGTGACATGTAATATCCAAGGATTAGAGACGGTTGGATGCTGCTGTTTTGAGCATAATATATTTATTTTCACTATGTTATTTATTTATGATTATCTTTAGGCTCAGCAAAGATTTTGTCAGCTGTTGCTGTCTTTACTGTACTCTTGCTTCATTTGTTTAAGATCTACTGTATATTCACTAGTTATGTTTTAAGTTAAGATCTGCCAAACCAAACATGAACCATTGTTACAAACTAGACTACAAAAGAGATGCAGCTCCACCTCGACCAACTACTGTAATATGTTTGAAGCGCTTCATGTTGTTAGCAATTCTTCTGCAGTTGTACTTCAGTTAATGGTTTGGACACTTTTTCACCACTGCACTAAAGTCGTTTCCATTGCAGTGCTGTTACTTTGAAGTGTGTGTGTGTGTGTGTGTGTGTGTGTGTGTGTGTGTGTGTGTGTGTGTGTGTGTGTATGTGTCCAACCCCTGTAGATGGTCAATGCACAAAATAAACAACCAGATTTAAAGTTTGTGAGTGAAAAAGAAATATAACTGGGTAGTTGTTTTATTTAAGTTTAAAATACAAAACAGTACAATAATAAAGCAGCTAAAATCAAGTGTTTGTTTTAACAAAAAGACAGCACTAAATGTGCAACAGATACATTCATAAGACATATTCTGCCAGTTGATCTCGTACTTTTCAACATGGCTCTCGCTAACAGCTTGGCTAACGATACTGTTGAAAGCAAGGAACATCATTAGAATGCTGAAGAACTAGAAACCCCAATCCTGTGCTGATTAAAGGCAGAGTACATTGGTTGTGTTTATAAGTAGTCAGGTTTGTTACTTGATTTATGCAATCAGAAATAATGTTTTATCTCTTTGCCTTCTTTTTCCTCAACAGGGCTCTGTTTATTTTCCACAGCTAATATTACGTTTTTTCTGCTACCTGAGGATAAGCAGTGAGTTGCCTCTCAGCGAACTACTCTTTGGGAGCATTGGTGCAGTGTATGAGTGTAGGAGTTTTTATGTGAATGGAACACTAGGATGGGTCAAATGCAGAGAAACAATTTCGTTACATAGTAAGTAGGCCTACTGTGTAATGACAATAAAAGTGTAAAAAAAAGAGAAAAAAAAAGAGCGTAACGCAGAGGCAGACAGAATTACAGTGAAAGCGGGGCTGATAGGAACCAATCAAAAAGCTGAAAGTGTCATTATTTTATACCCATTACATTGTGCAATCAACATTTACTACATAATGATAATAGTGACTATATAAACGTGCTTGAGCGACCCTTTCACATGGAGGCTTAAACATGCTCCCAGACTTTAAAAGTATAGGGAGTCAGGACTCAGATACCCCTTTCACACCAACGGTGTTTCAGGGCCGGTTCGGTGCTGGTGCTTGAAAAGCACCGGGTTTTCCTGTTCACACCGCAGCGGAGCAGCGTCATAGCTCCGGAATCCGGTTCGTTTCGAGCACCAAAAAGTTGTCCGTCTAGAAGCAAGAACCGCATACGTCACGCTTACGTCGGAGGGGGGCGAGATTAACCTGAGCTAACACTTAAGGCGAGTACGGCAAATAAAAGTTGTAACAAGCAGTAGTGCTGAGCAAAGTGACTAGAACGCAACCACACACTTGTTAAAAAAAACACACTTTATAAAGTCAGGCAACACTAACCAGGCTTCGTGTGATTCTGTTTATTTGTACCTTACTTTGACCATCCGTTCGCTGTTATTGATCATTGTGGAGAGCAGGCAGACGTTTTGTTTGTTATTATAGCAGCTATCGGATGGAATCAATACATGGGCTGCACAGGTTGTCATGTCCGACTATCACAAGTAGAATCATAATGAAAAATACGTCGGTAAAAAGTGCCTGTAGAAAACTGCTTAGCAAGTAGTCAGTTTAGCTTCGGTTGCTATGCTAACATCACCCATGTTATACCAGAGAAACTTTCATAACAGCGTTGTGATGCCAAACAGCGTCAATTCAGACTGACACCAAACAGCGTCAATTCAGACTGACACACATTCACTTAAGGGGAACTGGGGATATGTATCAGCTGCTTGTGTGACAGTCAGACAGTGAATACTTTAGAGCCGTGTGAGCTAACCCGGAGCTAACGGGAGAATACACTCGTGGAAGAGCAGCCGGCCAGCACTGCAGCGGTCGGTAAATGCCGCTGAAACACATTAATAAACAATGAACCACGGCACTCTGGAGAAAAGTATAAGGTTGGAGAAGTCGTTATTTAATTTAATCTGGCTTCGTATGATTAAAAGCAACGCAGTCCCCGGCCCGTTGTTATTGTGAGGTGAGCTCCGGCGTTGGGGAGAAACTCAGCGACGTAAACTGTGACGTCATGACGCAGCAGCGGCAGCACCAGTCGGGCTCTGAGCGGTGTGAAAAGAGCCGGCGCTAAACCGAAGAACCGGTTCTGAACCAGAAAAGCTCTAGCACGGAGCTTGAACCGGAGTTGCGTTGGTGTGAAAGGGGCAAGAGAGACACGAGCTGGAGCTTTGATGGAGTCAGGACTCAGAGAGACACGAGCTGGAGCTTTGATGGAGTCAGGACTCAGAGAGACACGAGGAGAGCTGGAGCTTTGATGGAGTCAGGACTCAGAGAGACACGAGGAGAGCTGGAGCTTTGATGGAGTCAGGACTCAGAGAGACACGAGGAGAGCTGGAGCTTTGATGGAGTCAGGACTCAGAGAGACACGAGCTGGAGCTTTGATGGACTCAGGACTCAGAGACACGAGCTGGAGCTTTGATGGAGTCAGGACTCAGAGAGACACGAGGAGAGCTGGAGCTTTGATGGCGAACACTGACGGTTTATTTGGAGCTTCGGCCGGAGAATTCACAAGACATGTCACGGGCCACGAGTTGACCACACGGTTGAGATGCCACAATCAATTCTGAAGAGCCCTCCTGTAGCTCCAGGTTTGAACTAGTTCAGAGTGTAATAATCAACATTCTTCAATAGATAGACTAAACAGCTGAGGACACTGAATCACATTTGTTGTCGCTTATGGCTCGGGGTCATCTACACCCTGAGAAGGATGTGTTCCAGGTGTCCCACAACAATAACTATCTCTGACCGAGAGTTGCCCGTCCATAAACTGGTAACAACAACAACTTGCTAGGGCAGCCCCTCCGTATGGGAGATAGCATGCTGCCCAAGGCTGGGCATCTGCGTCAGAGGGCGAAAGGTAAACATGTATGGAAATTATTCCCTGACAGGAACTACTTGGATTAACTTGGTCTATTCCAAATTGTAAAATATCAAATTGCTGTCTGTTGTTTTTAATCTAGTTTCTTAAGAAGCAGCTGAAAGCAGCCCCTGTCATCACCACCAGGTGAAGATGAGTTTGTGGAAGTAGTCGTAGTTCCTGGAGGACAGGAAGCTCCTCTCCACCGCGTGGCGCTGGATGCTCACGCTGTAGCCCTGACTCTCGATGTCCAGCTTCACACAGTCCAGCAGGTCTTTGACGGACAGCGCGGCCTTCCAGGGTCCGAACGTCACCACCGACTCCTTATTTGACTCCAGGCTGTTGATGGCGTTGTCATAGAGACCCAAGTCCTCCTCTGTGCGCAGCACGCATATCATGATGGTGGACTGGCGGGCGGCTATGGCCTCGGCTCTAGCGATACGAATCAGCACCTGGAGGGAAACAGTGACAATATGTTTATCATTCGTCAAATACATTTCTATTATGGTTACATGTTTCTACTTCCTAGTAAGAGTTTGACGTCATGATGCACACGTTTTTGCAAGGCTCAACTGAGAAAAAATGTGCCATCATGGATAAAATAAATGGGAACGTTCGAGGCATAATTCCCTTTGATCAGAGAATAGCTTGTTTGGTAACAATCTCACGTATTTGTAGGCAAATTTCAACCAAAACACTTTCCCAGAAAACAAATCCAATATAGACTGAATAATGTCAAGGCTATCATGAGCTCTCATTTATTTTCTTTACCACTCTTTCGCATCCACTTAATGTGTAGTTTAAGGTATCTGCAGTAATTAAAGTACTCACAAAAAAGTCCGCACACAAAAGAAGGTTAAGAGATGTTGCGGTGCAAATTTTGAACTATGCTTTACAATGTACAAGATGAGCAGGAGTGTCTGACCTCGATGTTCTCCCTGTAGTGAGGGACTCTGGAGAGGAACTGCTGCCGGCCCACCAGCTCTCCAAACAGAGGAGGGCTCTCCTCCAGGAGCTTCACCAGGGGTCTGATGTTGTAGTACACCGCCTCCCTGTGAACCTACACACACACACACACACACACACACACACACACACACACACACACACACACACACACACACACACATACGTCAGTGGCAGCCGGGTTCCTACAGAAAGCAGCCCACTGAATGGAACACCCCCCAACCTCCTTGGTGCTGTGTGTTGGCAGGCAGGCGGATCTCAGGAAGTCGAGGACGGCTCCGAAGTGTGACCCGTCGCGGTCGATGAAGTAGCGTCCCTGAGGGTCGGAGCGTAGTTTGGGCGGAGAGCTGAACAACTCAGCCAGCCTGGAGTCGGGGTGTTTACGGAGCGTGCTCAGAGCGGTGCTGAACAGGTGCCCCCCCACGTTCAGCTGCACCACAGGAGAGTGCTGAGGGAAACAACAGAACATGTAAACTGTAATAATTAACTTTTAAATAATGTGAATAACGTTAAAATTCAGTTTGATTTTGTCCTATCATGTTCATGTTGGGAGTCTGAGGGAAAACATTTGCAAGTGAGTAAATAGATTGCACCGGCACATTTACAGTTATGTGGATCGATTTGCATTGTCCCTGAAAATAAATAAACACAATATACCATAAACAGTAATTGTAACTACATATAAATTATAGCTGTGAAATACACAGTAGATGGATAAAAATAAACATAGATGTGAAAGAAAGGAAACGTATAATAAAAAATACCTTAACCTAAATACATACAAAGTCAAACTGAGTAACTGGGAATAGACAATAGTAAATACAATGAAATCCAGACTAATATGGCCATTTCCACATATGGCCATTTCCACTCACACCTATCAACACCATTTCTTTTTGCCAGTTCCATTAAGTTGTATTGGCCTTGTGACCATCCACCTCTATTGTTGGAGACAGTTGAGCAGGGCTGTGTTAGAAATAATCTGTAGATAGAATATGTATTATTATACAGGTGACTGAGTTACTTTAAAACAAAGCAATATATTGTGTTGTATTTTATTATCAAATCATAGGAGAACTGTTATAGTTGTGCATGACATTCTTTTTTTGTATGCCACCAGAAAAGTGGTATCTGAATGTATTTACTGCATTACACACAAACACTGAGGGCAAATGAAATGAAGTATTGACTGAATTCATCTTTGCATGGAAACAAAAAATCAGTGTTTTAATTACAGAATTTGCAGAAAATGCTGCTTTCAGCCTCTAAAATGGAGATGCTTCTCTGTTTATATCATTATGGATCAATCGAGAAATGAATAGTTTTCAATAACAATTGTTAGTTTTAGCGCTACATAAAAGCCAAACATTCATATCTAGCCATTTTTTTAAAACATGTCTTTGTTTTATGTCAAGCTGAAATGAATAGTTTGGGTTTAATGTAGATTCTGACCAGAAGAAGTTGCGTTGGCTATGTTACATTATTTTTAAATAAAAACAGAGAACATAACTGATACTGTAGATCAAATTCCAGTGAAGAAGAAGATGAACCTTTATTTATCCCCCTAGGGAGAAATTCAGTACACAGTACAAGTATATACACTACCAGTCAAAAGTTTGGACACACCTCACTCGAAGTTTTTTTACTTTTTTTTTTACTTTTTCCACATAAAAAACTATAAAATAACACATAGGAATTATCTAACAAAAAAACAAAAAAGTGTTAAAAAATCCAGAATATGATTTACATTTTGCTGCTACTGCAGAATGCTGTGGTACTAGCCATGCTGCTTAAGTGTCACCAGCAAAGCCCCCCCCCCACCATCACACCTCCTCCTCCATGCTTCACGGTGGGAACCACACATGCAGAAACCATCCGCTCACCTTCTCTGCGTCATACGTCAAGTTTACGTCGGAGGGACCTGGCGCCAGGTCGGACCGGAAGAAGGAAGTGAAGTCGGAGACACGTTGCAGAAAGCTCAGAGAGAATCGGAAAACATCGAAAACATACAGAAACGGTAGCATTGGACTGTTATTTTGGCGGATTTGCATAAACTGTACATTGACTGTATAATCATGTCAACCAGCTCATATGGTAACCACAGAACTGATATGGCATGGAAGGTATCCAAAGCCGGGAGGAAGAAAAGGTCTTTGAGAGAAAGAGATAGCTCAGCAAGAGCGCAAAGTTGGTCGGATTGGTCGGGTGGAGTAGACAAGGTTAGCCTAAACAAAAAATCAAAAGTCAGTCAAAATGAAAACCAAGCAACTTCGAATAAAGAACTAGACCATGAAGAAGATGGACCTTTATTAATCCCCCGAGGGGGAAATTCAGTTTCCACTCTGTCATACACACACATGCGTTTTTATACAGGTACATACAGTACACACAGTACACACTTTTTACATCATGCACATGCACATACATATACAAATACACACAGTTGAGAGGTCAGAGCGGAGGCAGCCAGTCTATCCGGCGCCAGTGAGCAGTTGGGGGTTAGGTGCCTTGCTCAAGGACACTTCGGCAGTGGCCCAGGAGGTGAAGTGGCTCCTCTCCAGTATCCACACTCCGTATTTTTTGGTCCGATCGGGACGTGAACCAGCGACCCTTCGGTCCAAAGTCCAATCCCCTACAGACTGAACCACTGAGTGGAAAGTTATATTAGAATTCAATCAGGATGGTGGGCATTACCACCCGATACAACTGACAAAATGAATTGAGAAAGAAATTGGTCAAATCAAATTCGCCAAGTTTATGAACAACAAACGAGTGTTGATACAAGCAACCAGCAAGCAGCAGCAAGAAGAAATACTTAAAATGACGACACTCAGTGGGGAAAAAATGAAGGCTCATATCCCAGGAGCAATGGCAATGTTGAGAGGAGTCATATCTGGAGTCCCATTAAATATGACTATGGATGTTAAAAAGGAGATTAAAGGAGGAAAAGTTATTGAGGCCAACAGACTTATGAGCAAACGAGATGGTACATTGAAGGAAACACTTTCAGTAGTTATTCAGTTTGAGAAAAATATACCGAAATCTGTGCAAATAGGATACATGAAGTACAGTGTGAGGGAATTCATCCCAAAACCACTAAGATGCTATGCATGCCAAAGAATGGGACACACAGCAAAGCAGTGTAAAGGAAAACTAAGGTGAGCGAGATGTGGAGGCAGCATGAGTATGGGAAATGTGAGAAAGAGGCAAAGATGAAATGCTGTAATTGTGGAGGAGAGCACAGTGCGGCGTTTGGTGGATGTGTAGTGCAGAGAGAAGCCAGAGAAGCTCAGAGGGTCAAAGTACTCAGCAAAGTGTCATATGCAGAAGCTCTAAAGAAGGTTAGGGAAACGGAAGCAAACAATCAGGCTCCTAGTGGAAGGGTTCAAAGAAACTTAGTACAGAGTGGAAACATTACAGAAAGTCAGGTTACAAATCAAAGCCAAGTACCTGTGGAAAATAAAGAAGATGATAGCATTCTCGTGGTAAAGAAAGTCAATTTTATGGCCTTCATCTGCCATACCATTAATGTCGCAGCACAGCTGAAGAAGAAAAGTGACAGAATCAAAACCATAGTGCAGGCTGCGGGGACATTCCTTAACATTAGAGATATAAAAGCAGACCAGATACATGAATTACTAGCAACAAACGAAGTGGGAGAAACGGACAATCAGGATGAGGGTTAGCACGTTACTAATGGTAATTCACATACTCCAGTGGAATGCTAGAAGCCTCATAGCTAATGGACAGGAGTTTAAAAAATATGTCTATGAGTTACAAACATTGCCAGATGTCATTTGTGTGCAAGAGTCTTGGTTAAAACCTCATCTAGACTTTGTGATTCCAGGTTCAGCTCTATACGATATGATAGAGCTAGCAATCAAAATGGTGGAGGGTGTGTTACTTTCCTAAAGGATGGGCTGGCCTATAGGGTGTGTTACTTTCCTAAAGGATGGGCTATAGGGTAGTGTTACTTTCCTAAAGGATGGGCTATAGGGTGTGTTACTTTCCTAAAGGATGGGCTATAGCAGGGCTTCTCAAACTCCGGACCAAGGTCCGGATCCGGACCGAACTGCAAATCAATCCGGACCAAACCCTGTGTCCCATTATAAAAAATAAAAAAAAGTATTAAAAAAAAAATTCTGATTCTGATAAATATATGTACATCATTGTGTACGCGCGTCTTGTGTCTGACGCGTGTCTGATTGTGAGAAAGAACGTGCATATATATTTACTTGTGTGCGCGAGTGTGACACGCATTGCAGACCGCAAGTTAACCGCAAGTTTACCTTGACTTTCTAATGCTTCTAATGCCTTTTTTGCCGAGGTTCAAGGCATTGGCTACAGACAAACAGTGCCATTTCTCCCACTAGTTCAAGCCATCATACTGTATGTATGTATTGAATGTGTGTGTGTATATTACAGGGGCGCCGTTTGCCGACAGGCAAGGCAGGCAAGTGCTTGGACCAGAAGGGGGGCCCCCAAAGAAAGTAGATTAAGAAGGTCCACAGCAACGACAACATGAAACACCCTTTAATTTACTGCAATGACATGTCGGGAAACCCCCTCAAGGGGGCCCCATGCATAGAGCGCCGTAAGAAACATTTTCTTAATTTCAGTTTCGTTGCTCCGCACCGGGGGGGGGGGGGGGGGGGGTGACTTTACTGGCATTGATCCGGACCAGTGACCTTGTATAAAGTTCACAAGTGGACCTTTAATAAAAAGGTTTGAGTACCCCTGGGCTATAGGGTGTGTTACTTTCCTAAAGGATGGGCTATAGGGTGTGTTACTTTCCTAAAGGATGGGCTATAGGCAGGGGTGCACATAACTTTTTTAGTGAGTTACTCAGATGAGTACCAGGAGACAGCGTTTGGTACTCACCCCACATGAAGCGTGGTTTTAATAAGTGCAGTCTTCCTCACTGTCCTCCTCAGTGTCTCCTTCACTGTCCTCTATTTACACTTCTTGCATGCTAGATGATGAAGATGCACCTCCCTGTCTCTTTTTAAGCCTCCGATTTGCTTTCTCCAAAACTTGTTGCCAAAACTGTGAAGTCCTTGCATTTCCTGAGGCCAAGTTGAAGGATCAAATACTAAGAAATTATCACATGACTTGTAGTCATATCTGATTTCAGAGGAGGGAAGTAACAAAGTACATTTATTCAAGTATACTGTACTTAGGTACAATTTATGCTACTTTGTACTTCTACTCCACTACAGTTCAGAGGTAAATCATGTACTTTTCCTCCACTACATGTAGTTAATACATTTTAGTTACTTCACAGATCTGGATGAATGATGTGAAATATAATCAAGTGTTAAATCAGACTTTAGTTCCACCTGGAGTAAATTCACAAGCTACCCTGCAGTAGCCTATACAAAGTCATTCAAACTAATTTTTAAACACTTTAATGATCAATAATTATAAAACATATCATATACATTATTATGAAATGGACCAATCTGCAAAATGACTACTTTTACTGTCGCTACTTTAACTAGGTGTTGATGATAATACTTTTCTAATTTTACTTGAGTAACACTTCATCCACCTAACCCTGTCTGATTTCAAACTCTTCCATTAACAGCCTGAGTAAGTTTGCAAGCAGCTGTGTGTTTACTCCACTGTTGTAAATAAAACTGCAGCAGCTTGACCACAGAGCGTGAACGTTGTGATCAGCTGATTTTGCGCAGTTCTCCAGTGTGTGCGCGGGGCACAGAATGTGCACAGGGGAGTCTCCCACTGCAGCCAGTTGATGTAGTTTTGGTACAATTCTGTTGTACACACCGACGTTAACAGCAGCTCCGTCTGTGCACACGGCGACCAACTCTGTCGTCCAGTGATCTAAGCCTCTTTCTCCTGTGAAGCTTCACAGGTCCGTCGGTTATGTCCTGCGCGGCACAGCCAGCACCCAGTTCAATCAGTCATAGAAAGTCCAAAGATTTTTGCAGGGAGCGAAACGGCAAAGTGGCTGCTTTATGTCTTTGTTTTTTTTGGACATGTCTAATAATTTACTCCACTGAGTGTTGACAAGAAACACGTATAGACGAAATATGTGTTTTTGTTTTGATGACCTATCAGGTACGCAAAGGCGCGTTGTGACACAAGTGACGTTACGCATTTCAGATTGTTGCCGCGCATGCGTACCTGCGTACCAGTTATGTGCACCCCTGGCTATAGGGTAGTGTAACTTTCCTAAAGGATGGGCTATAGGGTAGTGTTACTTTCCTTAAGGATGGGCTATAGGGTAGTGTTACTTTCCTAAAGGATGGGCTATAGGGTGTGTTACTTTCCTAAAGGATGGGCTATAGGGTAGTGTTACTTTCCTAAAGGATGGGCTATAGGGTAGTGTTACTTTCCTAAAGGATGGGCTATAGGGTGTGTTACTTTCCTAAAGGATGGGCTATAGGGTAGTGTTACTTTCCTAAAGGATGGGCTATAGGGTAGTGTTACTTTCCTAAAGGATGGGCTATAGGGTAGTGTTACTTTCCTAAAGGATGGGCTATAGGGTAGTGTTACTTTCCTAAAGGATGGGCTATAGGGTAGTGTTACTTTCCTAAAGGATGGGCTATAGGGTAGTGTTACTTTCCTTAAGGATGGGATGGCCTATAGGGTAGTGTTACTTTCCTAAAGGATGGGCTGGCCTATAGGGTAGTGTTACTTTCCTAAAGGATGGGCTGGCCTATAGGGTGTGTTACTTTCCTAAAGGATGGGCTGGCCTATAGGGTGTGTTACTTTCCTAAAGGATGGCCTATAGCAGGGGTGTCAAACTCAAGGCCCGGGGGCCAAATCCGGCCCGCGGCTTCATTTTATGTGGCCCCGCAAGAGCTTGCAAAGAATATAATACGTTTATTATACGGTTACATGCTACTTTACAGAATCTATATGTTCATAGGGTAGTGTTACTTTCCTAAAGGATGGGCTGGCCTATAGGGTAGTGTTACTTTCCTAAAGGATGGGCTGGCCTATAGGCTAGTCCCATCCCCGGAAGACAAGGAATGTGTCATAGTAGAAATGTGCAGCCCAAGGAAAGAAGGAAACATAAAGCTTATCAATTTCTATAACCCGTGTAAAAATCTGAACATTGAAACTTTACAGACAATAGCAGGGACGGCTCATAGAAGGGAAGTATGGTGTGGTGGTTTGAATGCTCACAATAGCCTGTGGGGAAGCATTCAAACAGACAGTAAGAAATGCTAGAGGAAAGATCAGTGTTTTGCCTTAATGATGGACAGAAAACAAGAATAGGCGTGAAATGGGGACACAGTCATGTTTGGACCTCACACTGGTGACGGGTCGTTTAGTTACATCATGTGAATGGTATGTAAAAAGTGACTCTACCATAGGAAGTGATCATTACCCAGTTTTCACAATCATCAACACAAATGTATGTAGACAGGAAGGGAGTGTATTCACCAGGTGGTGCTTTGGTAAAGCTGACTGGGACACATTTAGGCTTTACTGTAAGGAGTCAGCACAATTATTAGCATTAGAAGGAAGTATAGAGGAGTGCTCAAATCAAGTCACAATGCACATTAAAGAAGCAGCAAATAAAACTATACCAACAAGAACCTCAGAGGGGAAGAAGGTGGTGCCGAGGTGGAATGAGGGATGTAGCAGAGCTATTAAAGAACGAAACAAGGCATTCAGGTCTCTAAAGAAAGACTTGTCACAAGACAATATTACAGATTATCAAAGGAAAACGGCAGTAGCCCGTAAAACAATAAAATACACAAAAAAGACGTCATGGAGAGAGTTTTGTTCCACCATTGGAAGAGGAGTAAAGTTAGGGGATGTATGGTCTATGTTTAAACGGATGAATGGGAAAAGGAAGTCTGTTAAAATTCCCGCTTTGATTGAAGGGGAGAAAGTGGCAGTGTCAAATGAAGAGAAGGCAGAATGTTTAGGGCATTTGCCGCGGTGCATAGTGGGGAGCACCTGGATGACAAACATAGACAGCACAAAGAGTGTGTTTTAAGAGAAAATGAAAATGTGAGGGAAAAGAGACGGGATGATAATTCAGCTCTTGATGTAGACTTCTCAATAGCAGAACTTAAAATAGCTTTACAAGGTACAGGATACTCAGCACCAGGACAAGACCAGCTATGCTCTGCCATGTTCCAGCAGCTACCTGTGGAAACATTCAAATGAGTCCTGAGACTATTTAATAAAATCTGGAGAAACGGAGTCTTGCCAAGTAGTTGGAAAACAGCAGTCATTTTACCATTTAATAAGCCAGGGAAGGATCCTTCTAATCCCAGTCACTACAGACCCATAGCACTTACATCACACTTGTGTAAATGGATGGAGAAGATGATAGTGCATAGACTATCACACGTCTTAGAACAGAGAGGGTTACTGAGTCATTTTCAGAGTGGTTTTCGCAAAGGAAGATCCACAATAGATGCTTTGGTTAGAGGAAGCAATGAGGTTGAAAAAACACTGAAAATGAAAGAGGTATGGCAATAGTATATTTTGATATTGAAAAGGCGTATGACTCTATGTGGAGGGATGGGTTACTCATCAAATGAAGTGAAATGGGTGTTGGAGGGAGAATGTTTAACTGGATCATGGCTTTTTTATCAGACTGGAAATTCAGAGTTCAAGTAGGGGCAGAGGTTTCGAAAGAGTTCAGTATAGAAAATGGTATTCCTCAATGGAGTTCAATCAGCCCGATATTATTTAACGTTATGATAAATGACATATTTAGTCATTTGGATGGATGCATCAAATCTGCGCTGTATGCAGATGACGGGGCCATATGGATAAGGCGAAGAAATGTTCCATATGTGTTTGAAAAGATAGGCAAAGCTATAAAGAAAGTGGAGAAGTGGTCATACAACTGGGGTTTCAAGCTGTCAGCAAGCACATCTTGCTTCATGACATTTACAAATAAACGCAAGATGGAGACTGAGAAGCTTACATTATATGGAAAGCCGATGAATGAGGTCAATGCATTTAAACATCTGGGGCTATGGTTAGATAGTAAATGTACATGGAAAACTCATATTAAACATTTGGAAACAAAATCCCCAAAAGTTTTGAACCTATTAAGAGCAGTGGCTGGATGTGACTGGGGGGCAGACAAACAGGCATTAATTGACATCTATAGGGCAATTATGAGACAACACTGGATTACGGGTGTATAATATATGCAGCAGCAGCAAAAACGTCATTACAAATGGATAGATTACAATATAAAGCGTTACGGTTGTGTATAGGTGCAATTAAGTCAACCCTGATTAATGCAATACTAGTTGAAGCAGGAGAGACTCCATTGGAGCTAAGAAGAGAGAAAATTGCTCTTGCTTATTGGGTCAGGTTAAAATGAAGTGGGGAAGGAAATATCACAAACAAAACATTACAGGAGTGCTGGGAATATTCCAAGTTCCAGGGGCGTGGGTTTGGATGGACAAGTAAAGGAAAAATAAGGACATACAGCATGCAGGATTTAGAGTTTTCACCATCAAATCCATTCAGTAGTGTACCCCCATGGCTCTTTCCAATGGTAAATATAGATATGAGGACTTCCGGTTATGGCGCGGTGTTGATCAGACGTAGTTTAGTCGTCGCTCTGCCCTAATATTGTAAATTAACTATTTGGAACGCGGGAGGTAAAAGGAAAACGCAATTTACACATCATAACGGTGTTACTAATGCCTCCACGCAAGAAAACAACTAGAAAGGACAACCTTTTGGAAACTTTATCCGAAGAAGATTGGCCACCGCTGTCTCAACCTGGCCTTACTCCCGACATGGAACACGAGGAGGGAGAAGACCTGTCGCAGGATAAATCCTCAGGTGGAATTCTGAGTGCAATCAACAATTTAAAGAAAGACCTGAAGGAAGACTTTGCATCAAAATGTCATACGGTGATACACTCAATACAATCTATCGAAGGCGAACTAAAACAATACTCTGGCCGATTAACGGAGGCTGAGGAGCGGCTTGGAGCGGTGGAAGACGATGCCTCAGCGCTGAATAAAACAACGAAACAGCTGAGACAACAGGTGGAAAGTTTGGAGGCGAAAATGGAAGATCTGGAAAATCGTAGCTGCAGATCTAATGTGCGACTGATAGGCTTGCCCGAAAACGCTGAAAGGAAGGATGCATGCACCTTTCTGGAAAAATGGATCCATGAAATTCTGGGTACCGGATCGTTTTCAGCACCGCTCGCTATTGAAAGGGCGCACAGAGTTCCATCTGGCAGACCGAAGCCAAACGCACCGCCTCGAGCACTTCTGATTAAGTTCTTAAACTACAAGGACAAAACCAAAGTGATGTCGGCTGCATATGAAAAGGGTAAAATCAACTTTGACAAACATCATATAATGTTTTTCCATGACGTCGCCAAGGAGACGGATAAAAAGTGCAGAGCCTACGATGGAGTTAAAACGAGGTGCAGAGACATGGGTCTGCGGTATGGAATACAATATCCATCCTCTTTCCAAGTGACACATGACGGCAACTCTCACCTCTTCACTTCTCCTACGGATGTACACACGTTCCTGATAAAGATCCACGAGAGGCCCAGAGATTGAACAGTTCTGTGAAAGCACCTGGTGAGATTACCATAAAGAATGGCCGACAGTATATTACTTGTTACTGTAAAAGGACAAAATCTGCTATATATACACTGTCAAAGTAAAGTTTTGTCTTTGCAGTATTTAGCAGTAATAATATTTATGTAGGCTATACACTGGTATATCTGTGTTACATTTATTATATTACGCTGTTGAAGAAGTGTGTTTTCTGTTATTGATACTGTTAAGAATAAGTGCTGTAGGAGCCATGAAACATGTATAGTATTGCGTTTTGTTTTAATATAAGATATTTGTTTGATCTCTATTGATTGGTTGGCTTGGGTCACATGGATATGGGCGGAACTCATTATAATCCTGTTTACCTGCGTGAGGTGTGTGTGGAAGAGAGGGTGACACAGGGTCGTTGTACTTTTTGTTGACCGCAAGTTGAAATTATTGCTCTGATTAATATAACGATGTACATGTCCAAGGAGAATAAGTTGATCATCCCAGTTTTTCATTAAACCACATTATTTTGCAACAGAGTTTTTGATCTCAGCAAGTACTTTTTTGTAGCGTGTCACACAATATCTAACAGGCCCGGCCTCAGCCTCTCAGCGACTTTGTTTGTTTCCTGCTGTCGCTATAAGTGCTGTCCGTGAACGGTTAAATCTAAGTTATGCCTTTACACTCCCAAAATCACATTTTATATAATTTTCATTAGATATAAAACAAATTACTAATCCACATTTTAGATCCTAATAATGGCAGCTAAACTTGGTGTTTACTTATGAATACATTTTATTTTAAGAGCTTTAAACTTGCTGCCTGGTGAATGAAAACATCGACAAGTTAAAGTGGAAATATTTTATAGAAGTTTTTAGTTTTATTCATTCCCTTTGTTAACATTTCTATAATTTGTATGGAAATTAGGGCGGAGCGACACTTTAGGGACTTGTTTGTGGACATTTATTCTGTTCCTCAGTTTTGTGGACCAGATAGCTCCATGATTAGAGTCTTTATGAGGGAAAGGGATGCTCATCGTTTGAGCAAAGGGAGGGGTGAGGTTCGTTTGGGGAATTTCACATGGGGTATTTTGTTTTATTCGTTTTATGTCATGGTGTGTTTATTTTCTGTTCATATTGCGGTCAGCAAATGGGGTCGTGTTAAGCAGTCTGATAGGCAGTTTTATTTCAGTCAGGTGTTTATGGGATTTTGTTATTTTCTGTTTCTTCTAAATACTGTTGTATTTTTGTTTAGATAACAGAATATGACTTCCAATACAGAATTTAAGATAACTTCATGGAATGTACGTGGGCTCAATAATTTATCGAAACTTAAAGGTGGGGTAGGTAAGTTTGAGATTTCAGAAGTTGCGTGTATTTCAGAAGTTACGTCGCCGCCTTAGACCATGTGTTTGGATGCTCGACCGAGCTACCGAGTGGTGGAATGTGATTGTTCCATCTTTCACAGACACTCAGTGGGTGGAGAACTTCAGGATGTCTGAGGAAACCTACGTCTACCAGGGGTAGCAGTGGCACAAGGTACAGAGGAGGGCAGGGACATACGAGAGGGTCTGATGTGCTACCTGAATACCTAGAATGTATAATGTAATACCTAAATATTCATTGTATTGTATTGAACATAAATACATCTTTTCTTTTTCACATACATGTGTTTGTCAAATTATTTAAACCAAAAAAATGTTATCAGAATTGACTATTTAGTAAATATTTGAATTTCAAGCACCAGTACTGCCCCCATAATAATAATAATCTAATAAATTAAGCAAATATCAAAGCAAACTATAAACATAAATACAAAAGTGTAAAACACAACAGAACTATATTCATAAATGCAAGTGTAAAAAATTGTTAACATGGATGGAGGCTAAAGTATCCACAGCATAAAATAATATGATTATGATGGTTTGTCTGAAAGACACAGGCTCAAGGTTCAAGGTTTTTTATTTTGTCATACGAACATAGCTACAGTGTAGTTATGACAATGAACATCTTAGGTCACAGGCTCCTCCAACAGTGCAACACAATAACCCAGATCAACAGAAATATAGTGCAAGTAAATATTAAGCGCTGTGCACCGCTCTCTTTGTATAGGTGTTTTCTTTTGTTCTCTTCTCTTTGAAATATATAAGCAATGTGTTTGAGTCTAGCACAACGAGGGTATTACAATTGAGTAATTTTTACTACATGTATTTATCATGTATTCTTAATACCATTACAAAATATGTAATGTTATGTTTTAGAGGAGGACCTCAAGCTAGCAAACTCAATTTCAAACAGTATGCAGAGTTGTCCTGCTAAAGAGTTAAAATGTATTATTTAACCAAGTATTTATTCTCTTATTTGCTTTAATTGCAACAGATGATAAAGGTTTCACTGTGCAGTGCTTTGTGGACGATGATGGTGTTTATGATATTTCTGACTGCAGAGGGACGCCTAGATGATGCCATCTTTCTGTGTGATCGCTGTTGGGTGCAATTATTTATCAACAAGCAATAAGATAAGTCAAAGTACTTTATTTAACACAATTTGGGAAGTGTTTTCTTGCAGCAGCATAAAAAAGGCATGGCATAAACTTACAAATAAAAAATAAGAAATGTTGGTTGCAGCGCAGCAGCATAAAAAAGGCATGGCATTGTACAATACAAATAAAGAAAAATGTTTGTATTGCAGCAGCATAAAAAGACATGGCACGCAGCGGTGTCGAGCTGGCACTCGGCGTTGGTGTCTGTGCTCGTGTTGGTGTCTGTGCTCGTGTTGGTGTCTGTGTTGGTGTCTGTGGTCGAGCTGGAGTTTGTGCTGTTGATGTGGAGGATGTCGATGCAGAGGACGTTGTTCGGAACTGTTCCTCCTCGCTAGTCCCAATGTAATCATCTAGAACAGAAACATGACTTGTAAATTCCACAAACTACTGCAGCACAATACTATAAATAGCAACAACAACTATAGAAAAGACAAACTGAACATAAACAATGGCACATATGGTGTTAGCAAACAATAGCTCTAGCTAATGCTATCTGCCTTAGCTAGCTATGTAGCTCTTCGGGGCTCCATAAAAGCATGGGTTGTAGAATATAAATGTAAGGATAAAATAGACTTGTTTGTTAGAAGTGAGCTTTAGAATAGATAGGGACACAAAGGTTTCAAGCAAATAACAGAGCGTTAGCAAAAACTTACCATGCAGGGACTCCAGTAACGCGGTTGCAGAGTCCAGGCCTCCCTCCCTCCCAACGCTAGCCGGTCTATGGCCGTAAATGCTGTCCATTAGGTCAAACCATTTCCAGTTTTTCCTACTGGCACCACTCGTGTTGTTATTGTCCTTTACCAAGCGATATTCACTCTTCATCTTTTTGAGTTTTTCCCTACACTGCACGACAGTCCTTGAGTAACCGCTTGTGGACATCAGTGTAGAGACCTCCTGAAATACTTTAATATTTCGAGTTGTCCCGTCGAGCTCCCGCTGGATCTTATCATCTGCAATATAATGGAGGAACGTCGTCACTTCCTCGACCGACCATGGTGTGCTTTTCTTCGCCATTGTTGGAGCTCCTCTGTTAACAAAAATGCTGTTTGTAAAAATGCTGCAAGCATCGCTATATATATGCGACGCTAGGGATTATCTTGCGCGCCGATTGTGACGATTCTCTCCGACCAATCAGCAGCCGAGAGTGTTGACGTCACACACTCAGCCCGGTTGTCTCTGGCCCTAGAACCACTATTTTATGAGGCCAGAAAAACTGTGAATTAGGACCCGCCAGCCGGTACTAGGCCAAGTGGAAACGCAACCAAAAACGGGCCGCTGACGTCACAGCCCTCTTAAACCGTGCTCCGCGCTGTAGTGGAAACGTGCCATTACGGTGTTTAAAAGTAATAACAAAGAGCATCTTAAGTGGTTGAGGGTCAGGGTCATTTGGGGTAAAGACCGACGCGGAGTCCGGACTGAAGTGCTTCAAGCAGTTACTGTTAAAAAATAACTTTGATGAGCCCCAGAGCAGAGTCCTGCACCGGGTCGAGTTTCCTCGGATACCCGGCGGATAACCCGCAAAATAGTTGTGTAACGGGCAAAACATACATGTAGGCCTCTATCTAACCACGGGTGCGGGGACAGGTAAAAAAAAAAAACGTAATGCGGGCGAGCAGCGGGTGGGAACAAAAATATATTGTGGTTTTTCTCTGGAGAAATCAGAAATAAAAATGAAGATTCATTCATTCATTCATTCAAATCATTATTATTAATAACTTACAGCAACATCGCATGCAATAGTCCACCTCCTCTCTCTCTCAAACACACACAGCAGTGCTCCTATGTAACCGACAGTCCAAAAGTCAAGATTTAATGAAAAAAGATAGATGTAATCCTTTCCAAAATTCACAACGGGTCGGGTCGTGGGTCTTATATCAACAGGTCGGGTCCAGATTTGACTTGAAGATAATTGCGTGTAACGGGTCGGTTCGTGGTACTGAGCTGCGAGGGTTCGGGTGGGTGCGGATTTGCAAAACTGGACCCATGCAGGACTCTGCCCCAGAGGCTTTTAAGTTGAAGCTTAACCCTTGTGCAACCCTTTTAAAAACGTTACTCTGAAAACACTAACGACAAAAATGTCCGCATCTAAAAATACTGTAATAAAGATATATGTTAATATATTTTTTCCACTTTCAATTACTTACATCTTTTAACCCAATTCAGTCCTGATCATAATTCTCAAATGTTCATTCATTTTTATTTTTGTCGCTAGGGATCTGAAAGTCACTATTTTGATTACACATACACTTAAGAAAATGTTTCAAAAAAACTCACATCTTTACCAAATGTCGTGCCATATTCTTAAACACAATCAGAATGCTCGCAAAATTAAACAGTGACATGGACAATACAGTTCCTTAGAATCGGTCACATGACCTGGAAGGTATTGAAGAAATAAGCTCATTTGTCCATCAAAAATATTAATATAAAAATATTTAGAGTATTAAAATGCAATAAAAAGAGGTTTGTCCTATGCAGCCAGTGTAGTTATTTGATTCATAGCTGATTTTTAGTTATTAGGTCACATGACCTGGAAGGTATTGAAGCAATATGCTAATTTCCCCATACAAATATTAATATAAAAATATTTAGAGGGTGAAAATGCAATAAAAAGAGGTGTGTCCTATGCATCAAGTGTAGTTATTTGATTCATAGCTGATTTTGAGTGATTAGGTCACATGACCTGGAAGGTATTGAAGAAATAAGCTAATTTTTCCATCAAAATGTTAATATAAAAATATTTAGAGGGTGAAAATGCAATAAAAAGAGGTGTGTCCTATGCAGCAAGTTTAGTTATTTTATCCAGCACTGATTTTGAGTCATTAGGTCACATGATCTAGAAGTGATTGAAGAAATATGCAAATGTTTATAAAAAAAATATTAATAAAACGTATTTTAGGTATTAAAATGCAATAAAAAGAGGTGTGTTCAACAAATGTATGCTCTAGAGTGGACTTGCTTCACATTAACTCGATCGGGAAGCTGTCGATTTATTAAAAAGAACATTTTTCTTGTGTAATTGAAAAGTCATTTGTTGACGGTCCCTAAGTGAAAGCCTCGTTTTGCGGAGAAGATCTCCCCGTCGTAATCATCAGGGTTCATACACTTTTTCACGCGAATGTCTGTCGAATATCCAACCTAAAACTAACTTCACCGCGGTTGTCATTTCTCCTTGCTAGAGGACAGCATAACTAAAAAATGGCTCAACTTACCCCACTCTCCCCTAATTGCTTTATATATTACTTTAATTTTCTATATCCCCAAAATTAAAAAACAAATGTTATTTTTACCCAAATGCATTTATTTAAAAAAATACACGTACGTTTCTGTCTACTCTATACGATTTAGGAGTTCACGTTTTTTTAGCACGAGACAAAAGCTTCTCCGGTCTCAGCAGTTCACTGTATGTTCTGTCAGAGCGGCCGTAAACCATGGATGTATAATTAGAACCCGCCTTAAACAAACTCTCCCCTAGTCTCATGCCAAGGACCGACACTGGAGACATCGACAGCAGTCCGGGAGAAACTGCACGCTCAAGGAAGTTTCCTATCCTTAAAACCGTGTAGCGCGCATCCACCTGCTCACTCAGAAGGAACAAAGTTCCCTTCAGCGCTCACTGGCAGAATCAAAAGTATATTTTCTTACCGGGAGAGTGGGTAGAGACTGTTTCTCTGAGGGTTTGTAGTCCGGCAGACTCATCCTGACGTGTCCAGCTGCTAGCTGCTCTGCAGGTGGGAGGCAGGGGGCGTGGCCTAACCCGGATATAATGCTTTATTGCAGAGAAGATGAGTCACTCGGTAATCAAATCTTCGACTACTTTTATAGCCTTTTTCTGAGTCACGTTTGATTTTTGCAAATTAGACCTGGTGAACGCTACGCTATAAATGTGCCAGACTGATAACATTCACTCTCAACTCTTTTTACGCTGTGGGTGTTATTTTTAAGTTTGACCACTCGGTGGTAATTCAATGTTGTACGTTATGGTTTCACATGTATGGATGCTCTTAACTGTTGTTATAAACATACAGATGCTGTACTTAAAATATACACTAGAATGATTGCTTTTGCTGGTTGTACCCAAGAGGCAATACTTCATTTGATCTTTATAGACATTTGTGAAAATGGTCATTTTGATTCTCGATTTAGGGACAGAACAGTAGTTTCTATGGCCTACCAAAATCTAAGCAGTAACTAACCTTGAAGCTAAGCTGACATTGTGGCAAATTTCAAGTCATTCCTGAGAAATCCAACCGGATAAGATAAATAGAAATGTATGAATAATTATTTTCCTTGTGCGCTGCAAACGTCTTAAGGACAGAGGGGTTCCAGTGCTACAGTATGTCATGCCCCCTTAGACAATGTGTAACTTGTTATATATTGGGTTGCATGATCTGATCATGTAGACATTTTAAATTGTCTTTGATCATGACGATCAAATGACAATGCTTCTCTCCGGGGTCTACTGCACAGATTGAATGCCTTTTGAAAATAGTGAAAATGTGAACCAAAGTGGTTCAAAAAGGAGCTTATCCTAGCATTAAAAACATTTGAGGAACAGACAACTTTAGATGCGATTCACCAACACGTAGTAAAGTGACAAAACTATAAGTGTATTTCCAATATTTTATTGTTTTTGTACACAAAAAACAGATCTTGCTTCCATCTTGTAGAACACTCCAAAACCTGAAAAAGACATGATGCATAATGAATACATGAATAATGGTGCATTCATTTCTTCATGACTGTACAATGAAAAGTCAAGCCCTCTGATGATTGGGCCCAAAAGTACAACTCAATGTGAACAGGTTCAGCTTTTCATGGTAAAAACTGATTTTGTTGAGCTTAATTTATAATTTAGTTTCTTTTTAAACATGGATCCACCTTGCTCTGGTCAGTAGGCTATTTTAAGGCCATTATTTAGAGGCACTAGATTCACTTTTCCTAAATCATTTCAACCAGGTTTGTGTGCGCCTTCTCAGACAAATGCCTCGATGTCTTCACATGATAAAGACTCCCTGCTCTGAGGAACTGCAGCAGAACCACAGAACGTGACTCTGAAGCAGTAACCACCAGAACAGAAGAAGTCCTGCTCCGACTCGTCATCGTCTCATCACTGAAGGGTCAAGAACTGAGGATCATTCTTGTCTTTATTGCTAGTATACTGATTTTGCAAGGATATCTTCAAAATAAGTGGACACCCAATTATTCTCCCAACCTCTGAAGCCTGCAGTATGCTAACTGAACAAACCCTGCTTGGATAAAAGGCTCAGGTATGTGCTCACCCTCTCATGCAGTGGGTACAGGTGTTCCCTGGGGCATGGCGGGCGCCTCTGGCTTGGCCCCCTTCTGCTCTGACATGGGTGTGGTGGGCAGGTGCTCATCCTTGGGCTCCACAATGCTGACGTGGTCGGGCAGGGGCTTCTTGGGGCCGATCTTACCGCTGGGGTCCCAGGGCAGCATGATCTTGACCTTGATGCCAAGCACACCTGAGGATGAGAAGCACATCAATAAAGATTAGCACTAACAAACTAAGTCTACAAAGCACAGAGGACAAACCAAATGCCTTAATGAGATTAGGCACTTTCTTTGCCATTTCTTCCAGCATGATGCTTTGACCCTTCTCAGACAAATGCCTCGATGTCTTCACATGAAAAAGACCCCCTGCTCTGAGGAACTGCAGCAGAACCACAGAACGTGACTCTGAAGCAGTAACCACCAGAACAGAAGTCCTGCTCCGACTCGTCATCGTCTCATCACTGAAGTGGGGGGGGGGGGGGGGGGTCAACCAAGGTTCAAGCTTTGTACATGCACACATTTTATTCTCAAAAACATGCATGAGTCTAACAAACCATCAAAGGGTAATTTCCCTGTTGGTGATTAATAAAGTATATCTTCTCTGCCAAAGTTAATTTTGATTGTTTCAGTAACAATCGGGGTTCAAAATGGCAAATTGCAGGTCTCCCTTGAAAAAGAGATCTATGATCTCAATGGGACCATCTGGTTAAATAAAGGTTTGAAATATTTCCAAAGCGATCTAGTGAGTAAGTGCTTCTTTAGCATTGTGTTGGTGTCTGCTGGAGCGTTCCTCACCCTGCCTCAGCAGGACGTGGCGGACTGCTGTGTCCACGTAGTAGTTGACGGGGTCTCCGCTGTGGATCATCAGACCATCCACAAACTTCATGGACTTGGCCCTCTGACCCCTCAGCTTGCCAGACACCACAACCTCGCAGCCCTTAGCACCGCTCTCCATGATGAACCTCAGAACACCATAGCACGCCCTGAAGGGGGAGAACAAAGAACATGTCATTAAATGCTCTGTTTTCGCTGTCTACCTTTCTCTTTTTTGAGCACACCATTTGAAATGACTCCGACTGTTTCTCTCCTCTTGTCTCGCCTCTGTCTGTTTGAATCTATCGTGCTGACTCACTGACTGCACCGATTTGATTGGCTGAGTAGCGTCACCTCCTTAAAACATTAAACAACTTTTTAACATTTTCAACATCGTGGATAAATCCTTATATGCTCCCGGCAACACACTGAACATCAACTTTGCCTCATTACACTCACCCCTACTTTAGTGGGAACAATGAGTGCGTCTTTGATGCGGGGATGCAATGTAGACAGGAATAAACGCAGATCATCCTCTGGCTGCAGCCTTGACCAGTACTTGCTTTTGATCAGTAGGTGGAGGTGAAGGGAATGAGCACTTTTACAACCTTTTTGGCGAGGTGGGGGAACTCGGTCTCCACAAACAGCCAAAAGTGTGCAAGTGACACACGCTTTCTGCCAGACGCTGTCTCCTCTCTCACTTTAGGTAACTTCACTAAAAGTCGATCTATGTTGCCGCTCGCAGTTAGCTGAAGTTAACTAGCTAGATTTCACCGTTTCCCGTAATTTTTTTCTCACGCTGCGCCCCCCCTGAAGCTCTCTGGTGACCACCCCCCCGGGGAGGCGCGCCTCACACTTTGAAAACCGCTGATCTATACTAAACAATTGTAACCAGTTTTACCACTATGTTATGTTCAGCAGGTAACTGACGCTTTGACCCTTCTCAGACAAATGCCTCGATGTCTTCACTTGATAAAGACCCCCTGCTCTGAGGAACTGCAGCAGAACCACAGAACGTGACTCTGAAGCAGTAACCACCAGAACAGAGTGAGCCCTGCTCCGACTCGTCATCGTCTCATCACTGAAGGACAAAAACTGACCCTGAACAAACAAGCTTCTGACGGATGAACCCGTTGATGCCATTACGTCACTTCAATAGAAATGCATCATATTTGCAGCTTGTGATGATCATATCGGTTTCTACCCTTGTTCTTGTCAGTCGTGTTTTTTATTATTATGTTGATCTCATTAGTTTTCCTTATTCAATTTAAACAAAAAAGTGTGTTCATGTCTGCATATGTTTTTGTAAAATTGTGGACAGCAACCATTATTTGTTTAATTTGTACCACTATCCCCAGCAGATGTTTTCAGAATAGAGAAGGTAGACATGTTGAAAAGTTATGGAAGAGACGGCACTTGTTACCTGCGGACAGCCAGGCCTCCCAGCAGCTTGTAGCGCAGAGACTCTGCCTGGGCGATGGCGCACAGCCCACGGGTGGCAACCTTCTCAGCATACAGCTAACAGGTGGAGAGAGGCACAGGTTAAAGGTCAGACATCCTGACAATATAAAACTGCAGGTAAGGGCCTAAATAGCTCTTGGACCCATAGACGAATGAGTACCAGTGTTTTAATTTCATTTAAAAACAGACATGAATTCACTATGTTTTTCAGACTTGATAGCATCCTTCGCTCAAAAATACAAAATCTTAACACTACTGTGAGAGATTATACACTTTCTTAGCAATTTCTTGTAAATACAATTCCAGCCGGATGCTTTGACCCTTCTCAGACAAATGCCTCGATGTCTTCACTTGAAAAAGACTCCCTGCTCTGAGGAACTGCAGCAGAACCACAGAACGTGACTCTGAAGCAGTAACCACCAGAACAGATGAAGTCCTGCTCCGACTCGTCATCGTCTCATCACTGAAGGGGGGTCAACCAAGGTTCTCAAGCCTTGTACATGCATACATTTTATTCTCCAAAAATATGCATGAGTCTCAATATTTAATTACATTAACTATCAATTGTAGAAGTGTTTAGTTAGACATGTTGGATTGCTCAGCAAAAATAGGCTAATGGAATCCAGTTCAGTGTGGGCTGACTCTGGGCTCCACTCTGTCAGTGTTAAAAGTAAGGGGTTTAGCAGAAAAGTAAACATTTTATTTTTGCTAGCCACAAGTTTGCTGCATGTACTGATTTGATGCAATAAATCATTGACTGCATTATGAATATATTTTCCTTTACTAAACCATATAATACTTTTGTCACCACAAAAGCCTGTTACCTTAGTGTAATTATGTGCAATACTCACATTTTGTTATGTAATATTGTCATTACTGGCTGTATTTTGCACTACTAAAAACTGTAACATTATTTGTAAAACAGCGCAATATATACTTTTTACCATTTACTACTGGCTGCTAGTTTTCTTTAATTAGTGCTTTTTAACCTGAATGTGTACTTATTAATTTGTTTTAAGTATGTACTCTTATTTTGTCTTTATCCGCACTGTCCCTCTTTGCAGTTAACATTGTACATTACTGCAGTGTGGGACAAATAAAGGATTTCTGTTCGTCATTAAGCCTTCTGTGTTTAAATATTTGAGTGGGCACTTGACTTGTAATTGCATTTCCCTTACCTCCACACTGCCCTCTGGGAAGCCAAACCTCTTCTGGACCACAGCGGTCAGCTCTCTGATACGACGACCCTTCTCACCCAGAACATTCTGGGTCCTGAAGACAAGTTAAACACTCATTATTACACTGTAGTCCTATGCATACTAGTTAGCAGTCAAAAGCATCAAGTCTAACATTTGGTCTTATTAAAAGTTTGGTTTAGAATTGCTGAAAATCATTATCAGGCCATTGTCATGCTGTTTTCTGAGCACATGTTACAATGCATTCTCTTGTCAAAAAATGCACAGGAATATTTACATAAACTAAAATCATACTACAGCGTAGTGTACAACTACTGCTTAGCTGCTGTGGTACTGCACAACAGAAGCGAACACATGCACAGGTGTGTTCCCGTCAAGAATCCAACAATGGTAACATTTTCTGTAGTGATATTGACGGTTTAAGAGGTCAAACGCAAGAAATTACTAGCGTGCATGTACCTTTTTTAAATTTTAACAAGGTTGAAGTAAATCCCGTAAAAGCATGTTCTAAGCTTACGTTTGGGAAGCCTCATCCATCTATTCAACACATTATGGTCGGTTTCTCCGCTTTCACTTTAAAACTTGGTTACATTTAGCAGGCAAAAGCGCCCACACACCCATGTGCTGCTATAACCCTTCTCAGACAAATGCCTCGATGTCTTCACACAAGAGGACCCCCTGCTCTGAGGAACTGCAGCAGAACCACAGAACGTGACTCTGAAGCAGTAACCACCAAAACAGATTAAGTCCTGCTCCGACTCGTCATCGTCTCATCACTGAAGGACACAAACTGACCCTGAACAAACACGTCTACCTGATAGAACCCAAAGCTCTGTACGACAGATGGCAGTTTCTATTGTGAACACTTGTGGCATGCAGGTCAACCATAACCATATAGGTTAATAGTAAAAACGATTAAAAAAAATCTCTGCACTCACCTTGTGGCCAGGATGATGATCTCAGTCCTGGTTGGGGTCACACGCACCTCCACACCGGAGTAGCCATCCTCAGCAAGCTCACGAGTCAGGAACTCGTTCAGCTCTGCCTTGAAGATACCGTCTGCCACGAACTGAGGAGAGGAAAGGGTCAGCTTACACATGATAAAGAATGATTACACAGAGGTAAAACATTCGTCTTAATAGTGGCTCGAGCCGAGGAGCGAATGGGAAGAGGTGCTCGTGTAAAGACTTAGAACAAATAAAAAAGGGGGGAAATCCAAGGCCCAAACACTGCACATGTCGCGATTACGCGTGAGTTAGTTACAGGCAAGGGAAATAAACTACACATTTTACAGAGAAGTCACGGACGCAATGATAACATTTATTGCACAGATATGTAGATATTAAATAAACCCCCAGCATTTATTATTATATTCCAACTCTAGTCAGCTGCGAATACCCCTTTACATGAACTTATCAAAATATTGAAACCACATGTCGGATCCGTAGAGGTGCACTGGAATACGTTGCTACGGTCAGTCATTAGTATCATAATGTGCATTGTGCTGTTGATATAAATCAAACTTTGTTACTTTATAAATATGTAATGATCACAATTAAAAAAACGACGATCTATTTGGAGTTTCTAAACTTCTTTCTATCTCATTTGACTATGAAGCTAACTCATCAAGCTAACCCCATTCAAAGACCTCAAACACATGACCGTTTCGAGTAAGCAGATATATAAGGTTGTCGAGTGTTGAAATTGCTCTGAAAATATCCGTTGTGTTTTAATAAGAGGAATCGTATCTGGAGGTACCGGTTTGTGACTCGTCGCAGGCCGCGGCGGACGAAGCCATGCTAGCTAGCCAAATGAGGACGCAGCGCCAGCAGTATCTGGATCAATCCTCACCTGACCGGGGGTGGACGGGTACCACACACACCAATATGTAGCGTAGAGAACTGTATCCACACCGACATTACACTATTTTTATGTAAACTGTCTGACTGAGGGTGTAAAACAGGATAAAATTGTGCTAACCTTCCTCTTCTTGGAGATTTGCACCGCCATCTTCGGAAAGGCCGTTGACAGGAAAGGACCTTAACAATAAGCGGAAATGAATTTATACCTAAACGACTGGTTTCCGGTGACGCCATGCCCAGTGTGCTGCTAGGACTTGTAGTTTTTTTTTTTTATGAAGCAACCCTCTTAATTTCTTTACTGGTATGCCTACCCCAAGCTAGATATATAGCTAGATACCCCCAAACTAAATATTAAATTGTCTTTGCAACGTGTTCACTTTCGGTAACCTTTATTTGCAAACTTTGCAATGGACAGAGTATGAGCAAAAAAAACACAACCGAAAACTTCCTGTCGCCTTTGGTTGTTTTATTTTTGAATTAATTCGCCGGAAGTCTGGGTAGGGTATTTTCCTGTCTTGACAGAAGCTTTAGACTATGCTTTAGACCCATGTCCTCCAGTGGTCACAGTGATGAACTGCAAAACGACATTAGTTATTTCAAGTTTATTTTATTTTTCTGTGTATTAAAAATGTCTAATAATGTCTACAAAGTGCAAGTCAAAGAGATTAATAATGGAGGATGATATAGCAGGATTAAGAGAGACGTGTTGATCATTTAGAGCTACCACTTCCCCCGATATGGCTCTATCGTCGGTCTTCATCACATATGACCAGTTACTGTTGTGTCATCTCCACATTTGCTGATGCTGATATTGTCATATCTGGTAATACACTGGTGTGTAAGCACACTGGACGATGGTTGGCCGACACAGTGGCCTCAGGCCGCTGGTCCTCAGAACTAATGTAGAGGAGGGTGTTCTAAATGGGTCAATAAAAAAAAGTGTTGATGGGGAGATCCAGCGCCATATAGATAGAATTATTATCTATTATACGGCTCTGGGGAGATCATACTGTGACCGGCTGTGACGGTATACTGCCCTCTAGTGAGGGGAGTGAGGAATATGTCAAGTGACATGATAACTTCCAGCCAATACTTTCAAAGTAAAACTAGGTGATAAAATAGATAAGCAATATCAATTAATTTACAAATATAATCATGATATAACTCACATACAAGACGTTATATTTTGTTTCTGGGACATTCACAGCAAGCGAGTGCATTGGGATGATTTCAAGAATAGAATAGAAGCCTTTATTCTCCATATATAAAATACAATGAAATTACGAATGCCTGTACTTAAACGTGCTTAAAAAACACACACGTACAAAACTGTTTGCAAACAATTAACCATTTGATACACAAACTATGCATACCCCTTCTAAGGGACAACATGGGTCAAAAATGACCCATATTGACTTACAATGTTATTTCATGCATGGCTGAGTGTTTCTATATTTTTGGAAATCCATTTATTTAATCATTTAATATTCCAAGTATTCATTAAATATCTTGTTTTTGATCACCACACATCATTATTTTCAATCAACCTTTCAAAATGTAGGAACTAAAACAGTTTTTGTAGTAATACATCAGGTTTGCACAGATGGGTAAAAAATGACCCATGTGTGCAAGTGTGATAACAGTGATAAACAATAAATAATATAATTGCAGCTATAACAGCTTCCACTCTTCTGGGAAGGCTTTCTACAAGATTTTGGAGTGGGAATTGTTGCCCATTCATCCAGAAGAGCATGTGTGAGGTCAGACACTGATGTTGGACGAGAGGACCTGGCTCTCCATTCTAGTTAATCCCAAAGGTGTTCAATGAGGTTGAGGTCAAGTTCTTCCACACCAAACTCACCCAACCAGGCCTTTATGGACCTTGCTTTGTGGGGCTCAGTCATCCTGGAACAGAAAAGGGCCTTCCCCAAACTGTTTCCACAAAGTTGGAAGCATAGAATTGTCCAAAATTCCCTGAAGCTCCCGGCGCACAGTTTTGGTGCTGATATTAATGCCAGAGCTGGAACTCTGCAGCTATTAGCCGCGTTCACACCAAGTACTTTGCCGTATTTAGTGCCGGCACTCAGAGCCCCGGCACTTATGACCCCAGGGCATTTAGTACAGATCGCGTTCACACCGGAGTACTTTTCCCTTAGGGAAGATTACGCAAATGAGCCGCTGACGTCACTTCGTCTTCTTCTGCTTTGGGTTTACTGGCAAGCAGCAAACAACTTCACGGCGTATACTGCCACCCTGTGTCCCCGGCCAGAAGTCCCCGGAGTTGGGGACTGGCTTCAGTAGAAGCTGCTGGGACTCCCAGCAGCTTCTACTGAAGCCTTCCGAGTAAATCGCCAGAACGCACCTCCTCATCTCCACCGCTCCCATGTTTTATTTTGTGTTGCCATAAGTTAGTCTCTCTGCGTTTGTGCGCTGGGCTAATGCTAATGCTAATAATGCTAATGCGAGGATAATACAATGGCGGCTCTACAAAACATTTCAGAGTTGTACGAGGCGTGGTTTGCAATTCGCCCAGCCAACCAGAACTGGGGCACTTTATTCCCCCAGGAAAGTATCATCTCTCAGCAGGCACTAAAAATGGGGGTAAAAGTTCCAGAGATTAAGTGCTCTTTTTGGTGTGAACGCGACATAAGGGGTACTAACGGAACTAAACGTGAAAAGTACGGTGAAAAGTACTCCGGTGTGAACGCGGCTATTGAGTCAGCAGCTTATGATCAAATCTTATCTGTTAAGATGAATGTTTCATTTAAAAGGTTTTTATGTATTTGTTTAAGGAGGGACCCCAGAGCCAAGGGCAGGCCGAGCAGACCGCCTTCTCCCGCCGCAGGCAGGATCAAACTCTCGGTCCGGCAGCTTCCCCGGTGATGGGCTCCGTGTAACAAGTCCCCTGTATGAGGTGTGATTTGTGCCAAAGAACGAACTCACTGAGCAGACAATAGGCGCGTTCACACCGGAGTACTTTTCCCACAATAGTTAATCAGAACTATGATATATTTGCGTTCACACCAAAAAGCCCCAGGAACTAAAGTAGTTCAAATGAGTTCATCTGACCCGCTTTTCAGTCCCTGCTCGAGAGCAGGGACTGTGGTGGGAGAAAATAGTTCATACGTCTGATTGGCTGTGCCTGTGTGGAATGCAAACCACGCCCCGTTTAACTCTGAATTCTTTTTTGGAGCGGCCATTGTATTTGCTGGCATTATTAGCCCAGCGCACCAACGAGAGTACTTTTGTGAAAGCAGTTATTATGGCAACAATAAGAATACGAAAATCATCGGAGCGGTGGAGTGATGAGGATGTGTCGGCACGTCTGGCAATTTACTCGAAGGATGGGATCCAGCAGCTTCTACTGAAGGCAGTTTCCAACTGCAAAATGTATCAGCGTTGTTCGGTAAAGTTAGCCGACATGGGAATCTTCCACAGCGCACAAAATAAAGAAACTAAAGCAGGACTACAAACAAATAAAAGACCATAATAACAAGAGTGGTAACGGCCAGAAGACCCGTAAATGGTATGATCGATTGGATGCTCTGCGACAGACCCTCATTCTCCGGCACTTGTGGTGAAACGGCGGATTCAGTGGCCTGTGAATTGTCCAACGACGACTACTACGAAGGTAAAATAAACGAAAGCAAAAACGACACACACACACACACACACACACACACACACACACACACGCCTAACATCCAGGGGGAGATGTGATTAGTGAGTAAACAAACGGTAAAGGGCAGAAAGTCTGAGCACATTTGATCATCTTAAATAACTTATAATCATAACGGGAACAGTTTGCAGAGCTTGATAAGTGATGCGCCGGTGAAGATGGCTGCATCGTCTTTCGGACCAAAACAGCGGCGTAGCCGTAACGCGGCGCAGACCCTAGATTCCACCGGGTCCGTCTGCGGCGCGTTACGGGCGCGTTACGGGCGCGTTACGGCTACGCCGCGGTGCTCACGGCGATCGCGGCCACTCTAGTCAATGGGTGCTATTCCACCACACGCGGCGCGTTACGGCTCAGAAGCGTCCCAGAAGCGGCTCGGCGCAGGGCTCCTCTAAAATTAGGATCGAATCCTATTTTTGTCGCGGCGAAATGCTTCTGAAACGCTTCTGAAACGCTTCTGAAACGCTTCTGAAACGCTTCTGAAACGCGCCTGGTAGGGTATGACGCCGGAGGAGGCCGGACCAAAACCGCAACGCGGCGCAGACGGACCCGGTGGAATCTAGGGGGGACCCGGTGGAATCTAGGGGTTACGGCTGCGCCGCGGTTTTGGTCCGGCCTCCTCCGGCGTCATACCCTACCAGGCGCGTTTCAGAAGCATTTCAGAAGCGGAGCGTCTTGCCTGCCGGCTCGCAGTTTTTGTTGATTTGGGCATATTTCCTGGACAGGCTACTTTGTACAGACAAAGTTAATAATAACTGTAATATTCCAGTTATAAACGACATGAATCAAAGATGTGTTGCTGTATTTTAGTGGTAAAAAAATGCATTCATCATCATAATTATTCTATATATATAATTTACACAGTGCCTGTAAACCGGAGGAGAACGCTGGCATTTCTCCTCCTACTTGAAAGACTACGAAGGGATAGGGTCTGCAAAATGAGTTTGTGTGTGTGTGTATATATATATATATATATGCTATATATGCTCTGAACGTTCCACTTCCTGCCTGCCCGACCTTACGTTACGGCTGCGCCGCGTCAAAAATAGGATTCATCCTAATTTTAGAGGAGCCCTGCGCCGAGACGCTTCTGAGCCGTAACGCGCCGCGTGTGGTGGAATAGCACCCATTGACTAGAGTCGCCGCGATCGCCGTGAGCACCGCGGCGCAGCCGTAACGCGCCCGTAATGCGCCCGTAATGCGCCCGTAATGCGCCCGTAATGCGCCCGTAACGGCCCCTACACACGGCGGCGTGCGGTGACGCTTCAACGCTTCTGCCCATTCACTTTGAATGGGGTAACGTCACGATTCGCCGAACTGCATTGTGGGAGCAAAGCGTAGCTTTTCTCGCGGTGCTCGCTGCAAAAGTAGAGCAATGTTCTACTTTTGAAGCTGAGGCGGAGGCGTCAGCCAATCAAATCCCGTGTATGCAAATCTGCCAGTACAAGCGCTAGCCAATCAAACCGCGTGTATGCTGGGAGAGCCAGACCGCAGTTCATTTCCTCATATGCCAAAAAATGGAGGAGAAAATAATCGTAGCGGTAGGGAATCACCCGGTGCTTTCAGTCCCTGTTCACCTACCGGGATACAAACCGGAGGAGCCAGGCATGGAGGGAGGTGGCAGAGACAGTGGGTGAAACTGGTAGGTTTTCGCCTGTTTGGGGAGTTTATATCCAGTGTACTTCGTTTGAATGGACAGCAGGCATAGACAGTATATTTAGCCACCATGCAATGTTGCATAAAATAGCACCATAGACATTAATTAAAAATCGCTTTTTAGACATTAATGTCTATGGTGAGATTCATACACGGGAGCCTTTTTAAAGCCTTTTTACCCCGCTGCAAACAGAACTGTTATTTTGGGGGTCGCGGGCAATAGTATGAAGCTGCAGCCTCGGAGGAGGGTGCACTCTCAGGACCGCATGCACTCTCAGGACCGCATGCACTCTCAGGACCCTAGTTGTTTTGCAACATCGCCACCTAGCGGATTGGATGACCGCAAAAGTACAACCAGCGAGTATTGAGTCTCATACACTGCGAGTCTCTTTAGACATTGTAATGCTTGTTATTAACCATCTAAAAATGCATGAAAATATGTTTTTCTTACTGAAATTACATTATTATTATTAACAACAAGTTGTTAATATGTTTTTGATTTTTAATAACAAATGTATTTTGTATGTCAGATGTAAAAAGATAGTCTTTTATATTTGTCTTTATCAAATTTGACATACAACATAAATATATATATATATATATATTGTAGTAATAATGATATAATCTATTTATAATTGTAAATGTATATTGTATGTAGACATACATTTAGATGTATATTTTGTTAAAAGAAAACTGTTAATTTAGTTTTTGGGAGAAGGGGTGGGGTTAAATAAGTGTAAACTCCTTTGAATCAATTTGATACTGCTTATGTTTCTACAGTATCATAATTCTCTTGTTTCATTTCATTATTATATATATATATTTTTTATTGTATTACACGTACGAAATAAATCAAATCAAATGTGTCTTTGAAGAGGTGCTAGATTACTCAAAAACAACTGTTAGTGTGTTTATGCACCAGGCTGCAAAAGATAAACATGCAATTTGATGAGAGGAATTTCAGTGCAGAATACATTTTTATTTATTGGGCACTGTGGATTCTTCACTGGGGTGAGGCGGGGTCTGCTGTTCCCTCAACCACCAGACAACAGCTCCAGCTGCAGTACCCCGGGAAGCCCTCTTCTGAGTAAAAACCCTGCAACACTCCTCGCCGTCCACTTCCCCGGTAGCCTGTGCCAACGTCCTTATAAAGGTTGTCGCAGTAAAAGCACCTGGAAATTTGGTATTCCTTCCGAAATTCCCTTTTGTGTCCCTCTGAGAAGACATTCCAGTTGACGACACCTGAAGTAGAATGTCATAAGAAAATTACAATTCAGACAGAAAAACAACAAAACCTTCCTTAATTTAGCTGACCTTACTCTTAGTCAATCAACTTCATAATACTAGGATAGGAGAAGGCAGAAGTAAAGACACTTTATAGACTTTGCAACATGTAGTGCATCGTTGTAAATCGGGCAAGGATCTCCCCTCTTGGATTGAAATATGCATCTTGAAAAAGAGAGAGCCTAATTGGTCAAACTGAACATTTTGAAATACTTTCACAGACAGACATAAATTAGGCCTAATTGTTAGATTCTGACACAACAGATTCTAACCTACAGAATAGGCCGACATAATAACTGACTAAAACACCTCATGCAATATTACAAAACATGTCAAAATGATGAGACTGTCTGATAAACAGTAAACAGGCAGTCAGCACAGTTAAGATTATTTACAATGAATTCAAATAGTAATACAATGACTATTAAAGAAGCATTTACACTGAATACAGAACTTATATTAGGCTACTGCTGATTTAATGTAGCGGACAGACAGATCATATTGACATGCTTTTGTCATCCTTTGAAGTTTAATTAATTAGCTGACTATAATTAATGATCAGGGTTGGGAAGTTTACTTTTTTTAAATGTAGGTTACAGATGACTAATTACCTTGTTAAAAATGTAATACGTAATGTAACTGACTATGTAACTATTTGTATTGATAATCTAATGCTAATTATGGTTCTTTTATGTTTTTTGTGAGTCACTTTGGATAAAAGCCTCTGCTAAATAACATAACCATAACATACGGTTTCATTAAACAAATAAACAAAAAGGCTAACAGTTGGTTTTGCAGCGAGTCATCATAGGCTAACAGATAACATTTAGCACGTGTTACTGTAATTAGTGATTAAATCAACAATTAATGTAGGACACCTAGTTGGGCTTGCCAAAATCACGCTACAGTTTCATTAAACAAATAATCAAATATGCTAATGAAGCTAATGCTATTAGCATTAGCTTTTGCCGAAAGCTATAGCTAACAAATAATTGTTTTTAGTGCCTTTAATACTGTTAGAAGCTATCATAAGCTAACAGATGTTTGTTTGTATTGCCTTAAGACTATCATAGTTAATGTTAGCTAATCACACTTCATTTCAAGACACCGGAATTGTTATTAATGTTAAACAAATAAAACTTTAAAAGCACTTCACACTACTCACACTCTCTGCGTTGTCGTTCATATTCATGTCTCCTGCTCACTAGGTGGCGATGTTGCAAAACAACTAGGGTCCTGAGAGTGCATGCGGTCCTGAGAGTGCATGCGGTCCTGAGAGTGCACCCTCCTCCGAGGCTGCAGCTTCATACTACTCGTCGCGGGCTGAAAAGTCTCATCATACTTAATCCTAGACAGTAGCACATGGTATATATTGTACGACTTTGTAATTTTTGAATGTTGATATGTATTCGCTCATAGCCTACTGTGCCTTTCACGCAGACAATAAAAGTGAATTTTGAAATGACAAATAGGTTTATGTTTCAAGTTTATTTGTATTAAAAACGTGTTTTTAAACCCTTCTGTTCAAAGTTGATATTTTGTTTCTTAAAAGATTAGGGCTGCTTCTCAGGTCGATTAAATGGAATCCTTGCGTCCCTCACTTGCGTCGTTTCCCTGCGTTTAGTCCCTCCCACCAGGGAAGCATGGAGAGACGCAAGGAAACCACGAGAAGCAGGGAAATGAGTTTTAAGAGCAATGGGACGTCCTTTCCTCCGGAGCTTTAAGAGCCATGTTTCATATGGCAAACCAAACATTTGCTGTTCAAATGCCTACAGACCTCACTGTATTACATACAGTTTGCACAGTAAAACCAGTAAGTATCCACACATACCTTCAGGTATTTCTCTTTTAAAACCTTGTAAATGGCTGTACAGGTCTCAGGAACGAATTGCCGGATGGTTGACACTCCGACTCGGAACTGGTACTGGATCAACCTACTTCAACTACAAACATACATTTTCCATAGTGCTAATGGCACTGGTCGACAGCAACTACAAGTTCTTGTATGTAGATGTAGGTTGTAATGGGAGGATTTCAGATGGTGGTGTGTTTGGTGGATGCTCACTGCAGGATGCCTTAGAGAACAGGACATTCAACATCCCTGCACCTGCACCACTTCCTGCTTCTGACCAGGCGGTTTGTTAGATGAGGCATTTCCCCTGAAGGAGCACCTCATGAAGCCCTATCCGAACCGCAGGCTAGCTGTAGAGCAACGCATCTTCAACTACAGGCTGTCGCGGGCTCGGAGGGTGGTAGAAAATGCCTTTGGCATCCTAGCCAACCGTTTTCGGGTCTTCCTAACCACCATAAACATTCAAGACATTGCCAAGGCCATTGTTTTGGCTTGCTGTGCTTTGCACAACTTCCTGCACACAGAGAACTGTAGTGCATACTAGGGCTGTACCAGAATATCCGAATATTCGTTCGTTGGAGTGCTATTCGGGTTTCAATTTCGTTATTTGGATATTCGTTTTGTTTGTTTTTTCGTTTTTTTCACGTTTTTTTTTCAAATTGAATTTATTGAAATCTCCAATATCAACGAAAGAGCTTGTGCCTCTTCGGGGGGTGCTACTATCTACATATAAAGACGGAGAAAGTAAACGATAACGTTTATGGTTAAGTAACCATAAACGTTATCGTTTACTTTCTCTAACTCTCCTTCAAAATAAAAGCATGTCCATAAATAGGAAGCCAAGCCAAATTACACTTAAGACATATACAACTGCAACGAAAGTGACAAACACAATGCGATATCCTTTTCAATTTCAAAGAACACAAATTGGGTTACATTAACAAATAACTATAAAACAACAATACTGTAGAATAACAAAATGAATGCCGTGAATACACCGAAATACACGTGTTGAAGCGGTTCGCTGCTGATTACTACGCCCCTGATGATCGCAGTATTCTGCTGAGTGTGTCGTTTATTAGAGTCAGCAATGTAGTAATGTATGTAATGCAGTGTTTCCCCTATATACAAATAGTGGCGGCGCAGCGCCGCTGCTGAAATATGCGCGCCGCTGCTAGGGGGCGCCAGCCAGGTACCCAAAAATAATAATAATTGGCGACCCTTTCTCATTTTTGATTGTTTGTTATGTGGATTTGTAGTATTTGTGTTACTGTATGTTCAATAAAGGTGTATCTTTGCTCAATCTTGAGACATTGGCAGGTCCGATTTTTGGCATAGCGCTGCGTTGGTAGCTCTGGGAGGGGAAAAAACATTTTTGACCGTTGGCGCTCATCCTAATTTTCGGCCTTGATGTAACAACATTCATAATTAAGTAAATGTAACACCCTTTTCACCCCGGTTACACTTTTCATTTGCCCTGTACGATGGGCGCTGTAAGTGATGAAAGTGGGGGATGTTGGCTTATCAGGCGCCCGCAGCTCACAGCCAAAGTGCGAGCGTGGGAGCGAGGGAGCGAGCGAGGGAGAGAGAGAGAGGGTGCACCGGTACCGGCGCTGTTGTTATTAGAATCTGGTGCTAGCTGCGCTAACGGATATAAGAAGTAGATGTTTCTACAACCAGGGTGGAGGAGAGCTCTCCTGTCAGACTGAGAGGCTCAGGGAGGTAAAGGACTCTCTGATAGTTCATTTTAGTCTAAGTTATCTCAGTGGGTCTCAAACGTTTTGACCACAATATAAACACATATTTCCAAGGCACTCCTTTATAATTATTAGGATAAATAAAAACAGGTTTGAAATCATTCCAAGGTATACTATAGGACAGTAAACCAGACATATCGTTTAAAGTTGGAGAGATACAAAAATATGCATAAATAAATGTTAACTAGGTAAAATAAGATATAAATGAACAACAAAAATAAAATAAGTTACATTTATTTGTTATTGGCTATGGTAGGTTATTGGTTATGTTCATATACTTATTTGATTATTAAAATGTAAACCGATCTTTTCCATATGGGTGTTTTAGAGTTCCCCTAGATCAGGTCTCATGCTCAAAGTGCACCAGATTGAAGCATTTTACTTTATGTTCAAAAAAATCTTCCCGGGGGGGCAGACCCCCGGACCCCCCTAGAGGATGTGACGTCCACCCCCCAATTCAAACATGTTCATACAATACTGAATACATTTGAAGCCTTTTTGACATATATTACCTATGTCAATAAGTTTCTGTTTTTGTAGTGTATTTGTCTTTTGTAGAGATTTTTCATTTATTCTTTATATATAAAATCTCGCCTAGGGCAGCAAATTGGCTAGAACCGGCCCTGGTACTAGGCCTCAAGAGCCTTTCTTGTGCTGGCAGACACATAGAAACAAATTGGCGGGGCGCACTTCGCACGTGTACACACTAAAAAATTCAGCTCCGCACTCACATTATGCTGGGCCCACGTGCCTTAGCACCGCTGCTATGACTCCATCCTAGGGGAAACACTGTAATGTAATAATGGCCACTTCTTGCTAAATGTACATTTCCATGTGATGCTTTTATCCGAGGCGACTCACAATAGGTAAATGAACAGCGGTAGACAGTATCTCATTTACTTAGACACTGTACTTAAGGACAATGTTGAGGTACTTGAGACTAATCCTGCAACTTTATACTTCTGCTCCACAACAGTTCGAGAATGAAGAAACCATCACGTATGAAAGGCTACATGTGAATAGAGGGGCAGAAAACCGTCTTGTACATTTACATTTCAATCTTGAACAATGAACAGCGGTAGACAGTATCTCATTTACTTAGGCACTGTACTTAAGGACAATGTTGAGGTACTTGAGACTAATCCTGCAATTTTATATTACTGATCCACTCTCATTCAGTGTACTTTATACTGCGCTACATTTATTTGATAACTTCAGTTAACTTTGAAGATTCAGAACACTACAAAATATAATCAGGACATATTTTATTTATATGTATTATTATAGGTTAAGATAAAATGTTATTGATCCCATGGTGAATTGTATAAGCTACCCAGCAGTATATAATGTAATTTAAATCAGCTCCTCCACTTCAGCTCTCTGAAGCAGAAATAAATAATTCTATGTTGTGTTATCTAATGGCTGTAGTATGAAGGTACGAAATCAAGTTTTGCATTGCCTATCCTGCAGAAACACCCATCTGAATAATGGCCACTTCTTGCAAATTGAATGTATGGAGGTATGAATGTATGAAGGTACGAAATAAAGTTTTGCATTTTGCAGTATCGGTAAAAAGTGGTTTATTATCAAAATAAACAATAATAATACAAAAAGTAAACAATCAACAAAAATACAATACAATAAAAATACTATGCAATACAGAATTTTTTTTTTATTGCCACAACTGTCTGTAAAAAGAATTAGCCACATCTTTAAAAATGAGTGAACTTTATGTACAAAAAACGAGTCAAGTGAAATGTCTAGAGACAAGTGAAATGTCTAGAGACAAGTGAAATGTCTAGAGACAAGTGAAATGACTAGAGGTTTCATTTTCCTCTAAGTACTCGAAGAAGGTATTTTCCACCTGATTCAGGAAGCGTCTAATCTGATGAGGTGGCAACAGCCGCAGTCTGTGCTCAAACACTTTGGAATGAGCCGCGATTACGTCATCAAGTCCACTCGGGGACAACTGTGCCAGACTTATTTTTATCTCCTCCAGCAATGTTTTTGACGCCTCAACGGCGGACTCCTCCTGCGAATCCTGCATCATCCTGCGCTTCGCCAGAGGCCTTCGAGTGCTGAGTGTGCTTGGCCTCTCTCTGAGCGGTGCCGGTGTGGTGCAGATGGTGGATTCTGCCAGGGGAGTGCAGGGCTCAGCATCAAAGTGGAAGGACTCCTCAGTGGTGCTGGTCAAGGTTTCACTGCTGGTGCCACCGGGGGGTGATTCTGCAGCCACCGGACATTCCTTAAAAAATGTTAAATAAATTCACAGTTAGTTGGATTTAATACCATGGCTTCTTAAAACTGTTTACTAAGCATTCATAACAAAACAATACCCTGAAATGTGTGTGCCATTAGTTCGGGGTGTGGTCAAGTGTGAGAGGCACATTGTAGACACATTGTGATGGCTCTATTCAGATGCTAAAACGTACTTCTAGAAGATTCAGAACACTACAAATATAATCAAGACATATTTTATCATGTATTATTATAGGTTAAGATAAAAGCGTTATTGATCCCATGGTGAATTTCATAAGCTACCCAGCAGTATATAATGTAATTTAAATTAGCTCCTCCTTTTACCAGCTGCAACATTAAGGTGATGAGCACATCAATAATTATAATACAATAATGTATATATTATTCTGTTATTGTTATATTTACCACTGTAACCACCAAATGAATGAAAATAATATTTTTGTAAGAGAAGCAAGAAACACTTATTTGTACTCAACAAATAAAATAGTTACCGTGATGGTGAGGTTCGAAGTACTCTCCTTCCTTTTTGTGTAGGGCTCTAAAAACTGCAGCCTGGTCATGATCCACTGCTGTCTGCCGGTCCTATGTGCTCCACAACTACCCGAAGGGGCAAGTCTCCTGTTCCGGGTGTACTGGGTTCGCAGAGAATCCCACTTCTTCCTCAGCTCTTTCTCTGAAGCACACAAATAAACGATGTAAGCATTGTGGCTAGTTAGCATGTCCAAATCATATGCAGTGCCAAACAATTAGCAACAGCTAGCAACAAGATAACAACAAAACACAAGGTTGAAATAACAAATGACATTTCACGTATGCTGGCAAACAATAAAAAAAAAAACAGTTTCTGCTAAAGAGCTCAATTGATGAAAAAAGAGAATCTTACCTGAGAAACCAAGTTGAGTTTCAATCTCTCGCCAGAGTCCGGTTTTCACTACTCGGTTCGAGTACTTTGTCTCTGTAATGTCGTACAGAGCTGGCCTCTCCTGGATCAAGGTGATGAGCAGGTCTTCGTTTCCTTCATTCCAGATCGCCATGATGACAAATAAACCGATGAGATGGAAATGAATAGCCGTCTGTGTTGTGCCTTCTTAAATCGTTTGTTTACGTCCCTCACTTCCATTTCGCTTCTCATTCGCTAGCTGAACAGCCAATCAGAGTGGTTTCTTTGTCCGACTGCCTGTGGCCGACGCATGGCCGATTCAACATGTTGAATCGGCCATGCGTCGGCCAAATAAGCCGTGTCACGGCCGACGGTTCGGGACACACCAAATTGAGTTTGGGCGACAAGGCACGCTTCGTCGTCTGACTTGAAGACGGCCGATTTCGGCCTGGTGTGTCAGGGCCTTTAAAACCTTTAACAACTATATTTAGATGTTCATAAATATCTACATTTATGTATAAATACATGTGTAGCAGTTAGACAAACATAATTAATAGATGATCTCATTATTACCTATTTTATATGTACTAAAAAATAAAGTTTACTAAGCCCCCTTTTTGTTTTAATATATTAATTAGACAAAATGATTTGTGCTTAAAGTCATATAATGTTGTGTCTCAAACAGATAGACTAGGTTATTAATTAGCCTAATAGTTGCTTAAAATGCTACAATAACATTTGCAATTCGTTTTTAATCTGCCATGTACGGTATCAATGAAGGCTTCTCAATACTCTAATTTCCCCTCCTCGACTCCCCTCCTCGACTCCTATCCTCGAGACTTAGTCCCGCCCACAGGAGATGCGAGCGGAGGAGCCGAGGAGGGGAGCCGAGGAGAGAGGAGGGGAAGCAGCAGGCGGTTAGAGAAATGAGAACTCCTCTCCTCTGAGCGGTCATTTTAAAGAGACGTCCATTAATGATGACAGGAGGCACAGCAGCCCTCTGTCTGATGGACAGATGTGTTCAAGATGACTTATATATTTACTTTGAATTCATTCACAGTGCGGTATAATCACACAATCAGAGACTGGATATATCCCCCCATCTCTCTGGTCGCTGAAATGGGGAATTGAAATTACGGGCCAAAAGTTGTATTTACAAGTATTAAAAGTAAGCATAGGACACCAAACCAACTGAGACCCGTCTGTCCGCCGCATCTACGCACTGTACAACACACACACCTACACACTGTACCTATAGGTTACTAGCGTAACCCCGGTTCTCAGAGTAACATGAGTGAGATGTCTCACTATGGGATGCGCCTCCCCGCGTATGCCTCAGAAGCATCAATCTCATTACGCCAATCCTGATTGGCTGGTGATCTTGACGACTACGTCAAGACCAGCTCGCTGCTGCACAAATGTCCTGGATGGAAACACCCTTAAACAAAGCCCAGGACGTAGCCAGGCCACGAGTAGAATGAGCATGCAGGCCCATTGGTGCCTGCAAACCCTGACTCGTATAAGCCAGAGCTATTGCTCCCATAATCCAGTGGGAGAGTCGCTGCCTGGTAACGGGCTTGCCCTTATGAGGGTTAGCCCAGGATACAAAGAGTTGGTCACTGCATCGAAACTCTTTAGACCTGTAAATATAGATGCGCAGGGCATGAACTGGACACAGCAAATTCGACCGCTGTTCTTCAGAAGAACATAATGGTGAAGAAAATGCCGCAAGGTCAATGGGGGTGCATGAGCCAACCACCTGGGGCACAAAAGCAGGGTTAGGCTTCAGCAACACTCTTGTTTGCCCCAGGGCAAACTGAGTGCATGAAGGATGTACAGAGAGCGCATGAATGTCACTGACTCGCTTGGCGGATGCCAGAGCCAGCAACAACACTGTCTTCAGTGACAGGTGTTTCATGTCAACTTCTTCCAGGGGTTCAAATGGAGGTTGAGTGAGCCCATCTAAAACCACTGCCAAGTCCCATAGGGGCACCAGTGACCTGGAAACAGGGAGGAGCCTGCGAGCCCCTTTCATAAAACGGCAGACCAAGGGATGTTGGCTAGCCGTTTTTCCCTCAAAACCCACATGGCATGCAGCAATAGCAGCCAGGTACACTTTAATCGTAGAGAAAGCTCTGTGTTTATCAATCAAGTCCTGCAGGAATGACAAAATCACACCGACAGGACATTGAAAAGAGAAAAGTGTCCCTTTTGGAGGCACCACTCCTCAAACACTCTCCACTTACAGTCATTAATGGCGCATTTCCATTGCAGCGCGTAGCTCGCTTTAAGCGTGCCGTGTCGTGCCGTCCCCTTTTTTGGTTGTGCTTCCACTAGGCCTCGTTCCGGCGCGGCACGGCGCGGGGCCACTTTTTCCCCTCTTTTCTGGCCCTAGAAAATTGTGGTTCTATCGGGGCCAACAAACAGGGCTGAGTCGGGCTGAGTATGCTAAACTAGAGAGAGGAGCGCTGGCAAGAGGGCTAGAACTACAACAAGATGGACATATTTGACCGTGATTTAATTGTAATACACGTTTCAAAATGATGCCGAAGTAACAACATACTGATACCGGTTAGTAAAAACCATGAATTTATGCTTTGTCAAGTCTGCAGACAGACGGCAGGCGAAAAACCTTTTAAAATTCGTGTTTTTCTAGATGGAGATTGGCTAAGCTAACGCAGTATATGCCCCGACCGTCCACACTCACAACAACGGCCTATACAGACATAACTAAAGCAGCGACTGTATTCACCATGACACAGGCAGTCTGTGGTTTGTACTTGTTTAACTTTTGTCGAGTTTCTGAACATATATAAGGAGCTGTGAGTTCTGAGTGCTCACAGCTAACGGCTGTGTTGTGTTTCTGGATTTCTCATTGAAGATGACGTCACGGCTCCGCCTACACTGCGTTACTATAGTAACTACCCCAGTTCCTAAACTGTAATGGAAGCGCAGCATGAAGTGAGTCGGCCCTGTTAAGGCCCAACGCGGCCAAGCCGTACCGAGCCGTACCGAGTGTGGCCGAGGCCGACCGTGTAGTGGAAATGCGCCAAAAGAGACCTGGTGGAGGAAGCCCTTGCACTCTGAATAGTGTTTATCACCTTCTGAGGAAGCCCCACTGTACTCAAATTATACCACTCACGGTCCATAGTGCCAAGCGTTCCGGGTGTGGGTGAAAAATAGTCCCCCCTGCCTGAGACAGTATGTCCCTGCGTAACGGGAGATGCCACAGCTGCCCGCACAGCAGCTGATATATCTCCGCCAGCCAATACATTGCAGGCCAGTGCGGAGCTATCAGGATCAGCGTGTGGCGATGCTCTCTCACTCTGGACAGAGTCGGAGGTATTAGAGCCAGGGGAACGCGTACAGAAGGACCGGCGGCCAAACGTGCGCGAGTGCGTCCACGCCTAACGGCGCGTCTAGACCGCGCATTGAAAAGAACAGCTGACACTGAGCGTTTTCTTTTGACGCGAACAGATCCACCGCGGCTCGGCCGTAACGTATCCACAACTGACTCACAATTGTTGGATGCAGAGCCCAATCTGCATATAGTGGTGCTCCGAGGTTCATCACCCCCGGTACGTGCGTTGTTCTCAGAGAAAGGAGACGGCCGCAGCTCCATAGTATCAGTTTGCGTGCCAGCATGTGTAACTGAAGAGAACGCAAACCCCCTTGACGGTTTATATACGATACTGTGGTTGTGTTGTCTGTCTTCACGAGGACATGATGTCCTTTGAGAAAAGGCAGAAAGCGTTTTAGGGTGAGAAACACCGCTAAAAGCTCCAGATAGTTTATATGCAGTGGCGTTTCTATGTGTACAAAACTGGGGGGGCAGAGAGAGGTGGGGGGAGAGAGAGAGAGGTGGGGGGGGAGAGAGAGAGGGGGGGGGGGAGGGGGGGAGGAGAGAGAGAGAGAGGGGGGGGAGAGAGGAGGGCCTGGTCTTTGGAACAGGTTTCTTTTTCTTTCTTTTTTTTTATCGCCTCTCGCTTTTTGTAGCCCTTAGTTTTTTTTTTCTCTCTTCTCTCTTTTTTTTTTCCTCTGAGACGGCGGGGGGAGGGGGAGTGTCAAATGCATACTGGAAGACCACACGTGAGCAGCAACACTGTCGCGCATACATTAGTACACTGTGTAAGTAAATGTACGGTACACAGCGTGGGGATCTGTCATATTGTAATGCACCTTAATACATAAGTAAAGGGCCACCAATCACAAAGCAATTCTTACCACCCAACAACAACCCACCCTCCAATGCTTTAGCATTTAAAACACCATAGGACTGTAAATATAAGGAAAACACAGACACTCATCACCGAGGGTCACAATATCAATCGATCCAGCAGAGGCAAAACACAGAAGATCAACAAAATATATGACATAAATGAACTTACCAAAGCTGAAGGCTCACTTGAAAAGAAAAGCGGCACGGCGGTCCTTCCTCTGACAGAATGTTTCTATCACTTTGGGGATGAAGTCCTGTAGTTGCTGGATCAACTGGCTTTCAATTGAAAGCATGGCCAATGCGTTAAGTCGCAGCTGTCCCATGGTGTTGCGAGTGAAAGTCTTTATCCTTTTGAGGGTGGAAAAGTTCCTCTCTGACTCGGATGTCGTCATCGGAGTTGTTACTATTATTTTGACCAAAATAACAGTCTCAGCAAACGTATCCTCCAAGTTGTTCTCGTGAATGGATTTCAACAGAGACAGGGCAGTGTTTCCAGTGTGAAGTTCACTGTGGCGGTAGAGCGTGGTCAGCTCAGACTTCAACTTCTCCTTGTTTCCCAAAGCAGGCCACAATTTCACTGCGCAGTCAAGCTCAGGTGTAGGAAATGACAGGACATGCTGTGGGAAGAATGAGCTGTCAACGAGCTTTGCAGCGATCAAATGGTCACTCTGTGAGAACCTCTGTTCCACCTGTGAGATGACTGTGTCACATGCCTCCTTCATTACCGGCGCTGTGCTGCTGACTCGTCGGCCTGGCTCGTCTGTTCCATCATGAGTGGTGGCGGCCAATGCATCAGTTTGCTGCCTCATTTTCTGGACATTTTCCTTGAAGCGGCAGAGCGCGCTGTTGATCCCAGGTGCATCGATGCTTCGTTTTTGCAGAGTGTTGTATAAAACATCCACTTCTGGCATAAGCAACGAAAAAAACTCCAGGAGCTGCATAAATGCTCGGTCCCGCAGTTTCTTTGACAGGCCGTATGCCTCACTTATGGTGACCGCATCCCATCCTGGTTGTGTGCGTATATGGTCCATACACTGAAGAAGTGCTTCTCGGGTCTCCCAAACCGCGTTCACAGTTCTGCTTTTAAAGTTCCATCTCACAGCCGGTGGCCGTGGTATGCGTCTCTGTGTTGCCTCTGCAAGAGCTGCAACACGTTTTGGAGCACCGGAGAAAAAAGTGAAAAAAGCAGTTAGATCTGCAAAAAACACCTTCAGGATGCTCATCCTTGCTGAACACAGTTGCTGCAGGGTCAGGTTCAGTTGGTGGGCGTAGCAGTGAACAAACTGAGCGTTTGGGTACGTCTCCTTCATGATCGTCTGTACCCCGCGCACGTTACCGCTCATGACGGCCGCCCCGTCATAGGTCTGAGCGATTAGCTTTTCTTTCAGCTTCAGGGGTTCAAGAACAGCCTTGATGCTGTTAGAGAGACCTACACCAGTTTTGTCCTTTACTTCCACAAACTCCAAAAAACGCTCTGTAACTGTGAGGTCAGGCATAATGTATCGCAGCACAATCACCATTTGCGATTTACATGAGACATCGGTTGTCTCGTCGGCCTGAACGGCAACAAATGATGTGTTGTCCACTTGCTTGGATATTTCTTCCCTGTACACATCATACATGCAGTCCAAGAGTTCATTCTGTATGGTGCTTGATGTCCCTTTGAAAACGGGCTGAGCTTCGTAGTGCCGTCGAAGCCTGGAATCGCCCTCACACATTGTCTCGAAAATTGACCTGAATATCCCTGGATTCAGAGAGTCCGCCGACTCGTCGTGGCCCCGCAGTGCTGTCTCACATTTCCCACACAGTTTAATACAGGTGATGATCCGACCCAACACGTACCTGTTTTCTTCCACCTTTCTATTATGATCATCAATGCCGCGTCTGTAGGCGCTGTCAATCTGAGCTGCAACATTCACCCTTCCCAGTAATCCCAATTTTACGGCATTTTCCAAGTGACTGTTGCTGCTCTCATGCTTCATTGTCCTCTCCGAAAGATGCTTTAAGTCCTTGTAACCTGTCCTCGACCAAGTACCTTGATCTTCACCAAAAAGCAGGCAAGGAAAGCAAAAGAGGGAATTCTTCTGGATGCTCGCCGTTAGCCATTTCTTTTTAGCAAACCACTCAGCATTAAACCCGCGGTTCACTTTGCCCGCAGTCTGGACCATTTGGAAATCCGGTGGATGGTGGGCACCGAGGCGCTTTACCTCCAGTTTCTCTCCGAGACTAAGTGTCTCAAATGTGTGCTCCAGTAAATGGTCAACTTCATTCATTTTCTTTCCGTTTTTTACTTATTTTTAATCGCTGGTGATGTTAGCTATATGCTGCTCTCTCGTCTTCTCTTCACACTACACGTGACGTTTCGCAGCACTGCACACGTGACATATTTACAGCCAATCAGTTCTGAATAATGTGAGCTGACGTATGGTGGGGATGGCAGCTCTGTGCCCCTTTGGCCTTTTTTTTTTTGCCACACACATTCCATTGAAAAATACTCTGAGCATGCGCAGTGTAGTTTTTACAGTCACCGTTCACTTAAACAGTGAGAGGGAGGGGCAGAATCAGGTTTTGTCCCACATGGCTCAAAACGGCACTGTAGACACTAATTAGAAGAACACAGACTAAAACAGCAATGTACAGACGAATCAGATGATTAAACATGACCTTAAAATATATTTTATATATTTTTTTATTTCTTTTTTTGCATCTTTTTGCATTTTTTGTTTTCATTATGTGTAATACTTTCTGCTGACACTAGGTGGGGCTGTGCCCCACCTGCCCCTAATGACCAGTCGCAACTGTTTATATGTAACCGCTGGAGATCTCTGTTCCAGAGACCCCTCACAGGTCGACTTTCGTATATACCCCCCCAGCCCGACAGACATGCGTCTGTGGTGACCACTTTCCGTGATAGGACAGTACCCATAGGCACGCCCCGTACCAGGAAAACCGGGTGCAGCCAGTGGCGCAGTGCCATTACGCATTCCACAGTGACCATCACTCTCCGTGCGCCATGACACACAGGGTCCAGTCTGAGGGCAGCTACCCAGCGCTGAAAATCCCTCATGTGTAAGCGGCCCAGTCGTACCACCAGGATGGCTGACGCCATGAGCCCCAGCAACCGCAGACATGATCTGAAGAGAACATATTTGCGTGGCCGGAAATGAGCGAGGCAAGCCCTGAAGGCTTTCACTCTCTCCGCTGACAGGCGGGCTGTGAAGGACACTGAATTTAGGCATAAACCCAGGAAGAGTACAGTCTGAGCTGGGGACAACATGCTCTTTTCTGTGTTTATTACAAAACCCAGGTCGAGCAGGTGTTTCACGAGGATATTCGTCTGCGTAATAGCCTCCTGCTCCGACTGTGCAAGAAGGAGCCAGTCGTCTAAATATGTTGCCAGACGAATGCCCTGCTGTCGTAACGGGGCGATTGCTGCCTCCGTACATCGTACAAACACCCGTGGACTGAGAGACAGGCCGAAGGGAAGCACTCTGTACTCGTAACAGACACCCTGAGAAGCGAACCTCAGATATTTCCTGTGTGGATAATATATTGGGATGTGAAAATACGCGTCTTTCAGGTCGATTGATGTGAACCAATCGCCCTGACGCACGAGACGCAGCAGTGAGTGAGCATCCTGAACTTGTATTTTCTGAGGTATTTGTTCAGAGCCCTTAAATCCAGGATTGGGCGAATTCCGTTCCCTCCCCGTTTGGGGACGAGGAAATACCTGGAATAAAAGCCGCTCTGACTCTGTTCGGGGGGCACTATATTTATGGCCTTTTTTTCTAACAGCGAGAAAATCTCCTGCTCTAGAATACGGGCCGACTCTCCCCGGGCTTGTGAATGCACAATGTCGGAGAAGTGAGGGGGGGTGACAGTGAATTGGAGCCTGTAGCCCCGCGATATCGTCCTCAACACCCAAGCTGAGCTTGTGAGCGCTTTCCACCTCTCGCTCATGAGAGTGAGAGGGGAGGTAGCCTCTGCCCTGCTGTCGGCTCTCTGTGCCTTTATTAGTTGTGTTATGGGGCCCTCTAGTGTCTGAACATGATCGTACCCCTGACTGACAACCTCGGCCGACATTGCGCATGCGCGAGGTGATAGTGCATTGACAGACTCGGTTACCGTCCGCTTGCTGAGGGAGGCGACAGCCCTTGGCTTCAAGCCTGGAAATGACAGTGAAATATGCTTTATTAAAGAACGTGGACATGTGCTTGTGTGACTTAAACGGGCAGCAGAATCTGCTGTCTCCAACATAAAGTCCACCTTCCTCATGGCGCGAACCGGATGTCGTTTGGACATCACACGAAGCGACGGGGAGTCGGGGGCATGGGTGGCCTCCGGAAGCACAGTCCAGCGCAGAACAGGTGGGGCTGGAGAACGGGGAACTTCCAGCTCTTCCACCGAGGAGAGGAGGCAAGGCTGTCAGGCCGCTCTCTTCTTCTTCCTCGCTTGATGACCGAAAGTCTGGGCCGGCTGTGCCGGTGCACCAGTGTTAATTTTGGCAGCTGTTTTTGATTTAGTCTTAGTCTTAGTCTTTAGACGAAAATGGTTATTAGTTTTAGTCACATTTTAGTCATTTCTATCCTTCATAGTTTTAGTCTAGTTTTAGTCGACGAAAACTCAAAACGTTTTAGTCTAGTTTTAGTCGACGAAAACTCAAAACGTTTTAGTCTACTTTTAGTCGATGAAAAATTACATTTTAGTCAACTTTTAGTCAAAATGTTTTCTCTCTTTAAACCAATTCAGTTGGGCAAATACAGGTTTCTGACATTGTAATCAAGGTGACAGCATCAAGTGTTGAAATTCGTAAAGCAACATTTCACTCTCTTAACACTTTACTTGTGTAATATATAGGGATGGGTATCGCTAAGGTTTTCTACGGTACTACTAGTCTTATCAATATTGCTTATCGATCCGGTACTTTAACGGTATTCTTGTAGGTACTTTTTGTTATTTTTTAAAGGAAAAAACGAACAAATTGTTAACCGAATTAATTGCTTTATTTACATGTGAAATAAATGAAATATATATAATTATGTTAAAATATTGTACTGTACTTGAGTAAAATGTTGAGGTACTTGTACTTTACTGGAGTATTTAAATGTTTTGCTACTGTGTACTTCTACTCCTCTACAGTTCATAGTTAAATGGTGTACTTCTACTCCACTACATGTATTTAATACCTTTAGTTACTTTACAGATGTGGATGAATGATGTGAAATATAATCAAGTGTTAACTCAGACTTTAGTAAATCCACAAGCTACCCTGCAGTATACAGAGTCCTTCAAACTAGCTGCACCTTTACCAGCTTTGAGAACACTTTAATGATCAATCATTATAAAACATATCATGTATATTATTCTGAAATGGACCAATCTGCACAATGACTACTTTTACTGTCGCTACTTTAAATATATTTTGATGATCATACTTTGACTTGAGGAACTCTTCCTACACTATGGTATTTTTTTACTTAGCTACAAGATCTGAGTACTTCTCCCACCTCTGCGCACCTGATTGGGGCAACAGAGCTACGAGTTAAGGAAGTCGAAAATTGTGCATTTCTCCGACTGAATATGACGCCTTTTGGCCGGCTGTTTGGACAGACTACTCTACTCGTGTCAACGCGCTAACGCGAACACATGGCAAACAAGCTTTGTCCACATCGAGTCTTGTGTAGAGTGTCTCTATACTCTCTGAACGCTCCGTCCCCGGCAGATCTCTGCCGCCGCAGCGTGTCTGTTAGGCCCCGCCCCCCGCACACACAGAGATCAGAGATAGACAGGGAGATCGCTCTTCTCGAGTGAAGAGAGCGGAAATAATGATATTGCAAGTTAGAAATGTAAGATGCATTTTGACAGACAAGACGGACACTTGGGGGGAAATACCCTGCATTTTGAATGTCCGATAGTCCACCATTAACACCTTAGTCCCGTCTCGTCTCGTCAACGAAAACTAAATATACATTTCGTCAAATTTTCGTTATCAAGAATCTATTTTTAGCTTGTCATCGTCTCGTCTTAGTCATGTAAAAAAGGTCGTTGACGAACATTTTTCGTCATAGTTTTCGTTGACGAAATTAACACTGCGGTGCACCTGCTGTCGGGACTGGGGACTTCCTTGGCCAGTTCGTCCTCGCCTCATGCCTGGGCGGGTTTTGAACCGGGGCGGGATGTGGCTTTGGCCGTTTCGGGATCTTAAATTGGGAGGGTCGCGAGGCAGCCTGAGCGAAGGTCTGTCGCGGGGCCGTCGGAGGCGGCGGCTGGACCTTCCGGGGAAGACAGAGCTGGAGAGCCTCGTCTTCTCTCTTTTTGGCCTCACACCGCTGCTGCATCGAAGCCAGAGCGGTGCCGAATATGGCATGTCCAAAGTTTCCTCTTTCTCCCTGTCTGGTAGGTTTGTCAGGTTAAGCCACCTGGCTCTCTCCTGCACTACCATCATCCCAAGTGATTTACCCGTGGCTTGGACCGCACAGCGCTGCACGCGGAGGCAAATGCCCGTGATCGCGGTAATCTCGTCCCACACAGCAGGCTCAGGTTTATTCGCCATGTCCTCGCACAGCTCTGCTTGGTAAGCAGTCAGCATTGACGAGACGTTGAGCGCCCTGACAGATAAAGCCGCCGCTTTGTAAGCCCGTTCGGTCACTCTCTCTCGTCTCCTCTTCACTACAGGGTGAAATCTGTGTGTGTGTACCTCTGTGTGTGTACCTCTGTGTGTGTACCTCTGTGTGTGTACCTCTGTGTGTGTGTACCTCTGTGTGTGTACCTCTGTGTGTGTGTACCTCTGTGTGTGTACCTCTGTGTGTACCTCTGTGTGTACCTCTGTGTGTGTGTACCTCTGTGTGTGTACCTCTGTGTGTACCTCTGTGTGTACCTCTGTGTGTGTGTACCTCTGTGTGTGTACCTCTGTGTGTACCTCTGTGTGTGTACCTCAGTGTGTGTGTACCTCTGTGTGTGTACCTCTGTGTGTGTGTACCTCTGTGTGTGTGTACCTCTGTGTGTACCTCTGTGTGTGTACCTCTGTGTGTGTGTACCTCTGTGTGTGTGTACCTCTGTGTGTGTACCTCTGTGTGTACCTCTGTGTGTGTACCTCTGTGTGTACCTCTGTGTGTGCACCTCTGTGTGTACCTCTGTGTGTGTGTACCTCTGTGTGTGCACCTCTGTGTGTGTACCTCTGTGTGTGTACCTCTGTGTGTGTACCTCTGTGTGTGCACCTCTGTGTGTGTACCTCTGTGTGTGTACCTCTGTGTGTGCACCTCTGTGTGTGTACCTCTGTGTGTACCTCTGTGTGTGTAGCTCTGTGTGTGCACCTCTGTGTGTGTACCTCTGTGTGTACCTCTGTGTGTGTACCTCTGTGTGTGTACCTCTGTGTGTACCTCTGTGTGTGTACCTCTGTGTGTGCACCTCTGTGTGTGCACTTCTGTGTGTGCACCTCTGTGTGTGTACCTCTGTGTGTGTACCTCTGTGTGTACCTCTGTGTGTGCACCTCTGTGTGTACCTCTGTGTGTGTACCTCTGTGTGTGTACCTCTGTGTGTGCACCTCTGTGTGTGCACCTCTGTGTGTACCTCTGTGTGTGTACCTCTGTGTGTGCACCTCTGTGTGTGTACTTCTGTGTGTGTACCTCTGTGTGTGTACCTCTGTGTGTACCTCTGTGTGTACCTCTGTGTGTACCTCTGTGTGTGTGTACCTCTGTGTGTGTACCTCTGTGTGTGTACCTCTGTGTGTGTACCTCTGTGTGTGTGTACCTCTGTGTGTGTACCTCTGTGTGTACCTCTGTGTGTACCTCTGTGTGTGTACCTCTGTGTGTGTACCTCTGTGTGTGTAGCTCTGTGTGTACCTCTGTGTGTGTAGCTCTGTGTGTGCACCTCTGTGTGTGCACCTCTGTGTGTGCACCTCTGTGTGTACCTCTGTGTGTGTACCTCTGTGTGTGTACCTCTGTGTGTGTACCTCTGTGTGTGTACCTCTGTGTGTGCACCTCTGTGTGTGTACCTCTGTGTGTGCACCTCTGTGTGTGCACCTCTGTGTGTGTACCTATGTGTGTGTGTACCTCTGTGTGTGTACCTCTGTGTGTGCACCTCTGTGTGTGTACCTGTGTGTGTACCTCTGTGTGTACCTCTGTGTGTGTACCTCTGTGTGTGTACCTCTGTGTGTGTACCTCTGTGTATACCTCTGTGTGTACCTCTGTGTGTGTACCTCTGTGTGTACCTCTGTGTGTGCACCTCTGTGTGTGCACCTCTGTGTGTACCTCTGTGTGTGTACCTCTGTGTGTGTACCTCTGTGTGTGTACCTCTGTGTGTGTACCTCTGTGTGTGTACCGCTGTGTGTGCACCTCTGTGTGTACCTCTGTGTGTACCTCTGTGTGTGTACCTCTGTGTGTGTACCTCTGTGTGTACCTCTGTGTGTACCTCTGTGTGTACCTCTGTGTGTGTACCTCTGTGTGTGCACCTCTGTGTGTGTACCTCTGTGTGTACCTCTGTGTGTACCTCTGTGTGTGTGTACCTCTGTGTGTGTACCTCTGTGTGTGTACCTCTGTGTGTGTACCTCTGTGTGTGTGTAACTCTGTGTGTGTGTACCTCTGTGTGTGTACCTCTGTGTGTGTACCTCTGTGTGTGCACCTCTGTGTGTGCACCTCTGTGTGTGTACCTCTGTGTGTGTACCTCTGTGTGTGTACCTCTGTGTGCACCTCTGTGTGTGTACCTCTGTGTGTGTGTACCTCTGTGTGTGTACCTCTGTGTGTGTACCTCTGTGTGTGTACCTCTGTGTGCACCTCTGTGTGTGCACCTCTGTGTGTGTACCTCTGTGTGTGTGTACCTCTGTGTGTACCTCTGTGTGTGTACCTCTGTGTGTGTACCTCTGTGTGTGTACCTCTGTGTGTGTGTACCTCTGTGTGTGTGTACCTCTGTGTGTGTACCTCTGTGTGTGTACCTCTGTGTGTGCACCTCTGTGTGTGTACCTCTGTGTGTGCACCTCTGTGTGTACCTTTGTGTGTGTACCTCTGTGTGTACCTCTGTGTGTACCTCTGTGTGTGTACCTCTGTGTGTGTGTACCTCTGTGTGTGTGTACCTCTGTGTGTACCTCTGTGTGTGTACCTCTGTGTGTGTACCTCTGTGTGTGTACCTCTGTGTGTGTACCTCTGTGTGTGTACCTCTGTGTGTGTACCTCTGTGTGTGCACCTCTGTGTGTGTACCTCTGTGTGTACCTCTGTGTGTGTACCTCTGTGTGTGTACCTCTGTGTGTGCACCTCTGTGTGTACCTTTGTGTGTGTACCTCTGTGTGTGTACCTCTGTGTGTACCTCTGTGTGTGTGTACCTCTGTGTGTGTACCTCTGTGTGTACCTCTGTGTGTGCACCTCTGTGTGTACCTCTGTGTGTGTACCTGTGTGTGTACCTCTGTGTGTGTACCTGTGTGTGTACCTCTGTGTGTGTACCTCTGTGTGTGTGTGTACCTCTGTGTGTGTACCTCTGTGTGTGTACCTCTCTGTGTGTGTACCTCTGTGTGTGTACCTCTGTGTGTGTACCTCTGTGTGTGCACCTCTGTGTGTGTACCTCTGTGTGTGTACCTCTGTGTGTGCACCTCTGTGTGTGTACCTCTGTGTGTACCTCTGTGTGTGTACCTCTGTGTGTGTACCTCTGTGTGTGTGTACCTCTGTGTGTGTACCTCTGTGTGTGTATCTCTGTGTGTACCTCTGTGTGTACCTCTGTGTGTGTACCTGTGTGTGCACCTCTGTGTGTACCTCTGTGTGTGTACCTGTGTGTGTACCTCTGTGTGTGTACCTCTGTGTGTGTACCTCTGTGTGTGCACCTGTGTGTGCACCTCTGTGTGTACCTCTGTGTGTGCACCTCTGTGTGTACCTCTGTGTGTGTACCTCTGTGTGTGTACCTCTGTGTGTGTACCTCTGTGTGTGCACCTCTGTGTGTACCTCTGTGTGTGTACCTCTGTGTGTGTACCTCTGTGTGTGTACCTCTGTGTGTACCTCTGTGTGTGCACCTCTGTGTGTGTACCTCTGTGTGTGTACCTCTGTGTGTGTACCTCTGTGTGTGCACCTCTGTGTGTACCTCTGTGTGTGTACCTCTGTGTGTGTACCTCTGTGTGTACCTCAATGAGGACCCAGAAGATCTGCTGAGAGAGTTTGTGGTCAGTAGAAGTCATATTTGACCTTTTGATTTTTTTTTTGGGCTTTAAAATATGTATTTATTGAAACACCACATAGTATAAAGCCAAAAGTATGTGAACATCCCTGTTTTTTGTTTAATAGCCAGACTACACTGATAAGCTAGAGGGCTTTTCATTTAAAACGGATACAGGAAATGAAACATTTGTTATCAGGTCAGACAGGAGTATATCAGATAACAAGGAGGCTTCAAAGTACTGAAATCTGACCAAGTGTACTTGTTAAACACAGGGATTTAGTAATGGGTATATATATGTATTGATTTGTTAGATCTCACTCTGTTCCTTTTGTGACTGTGCACTCTGCAGGCAGACTGTGCACTCTGCAGGCAGACTGTGCACTCTGCAGGCAGAAGATGAAGACTTCATTCTGCGGTCCATTCAGGGGATTACAGTGGGACTTTATGTTGTCAAACACAATTCCACCATGAGACCAGAGGACAGATGAGACCAGAGGACAGATGAGACCAGAGGACTGATGAGACCAGAGGACAGATGACACCAGAGGACAGATGAGACCAGAGGACAGATGAGACCAGAGGACAGATGAGACCAGAGGACTGATGAGACCAGAGGACAGATGAGACCAGAGGACAGATGAGACCAGAGGACAGATGAGACCAGAGGACAGACTGTCCTGGAAGGCCAACAGGTACTAACTGATGAGGACAACATTGCATTAGCTGCTACCATGTTATTTGGACTAATGTATGCCATGAACCTGAACTACCCCCTAAACTGAAGTGCACGTTCGAAGTGCTCCAGAAGTCGTTAATGGAGCTAGACGGCAACATGCTCTCCAAGAAAGCCCAAGCGTTTAAAAACAAACTATTTGAGTGAGCTGTTGCCATGGACCATTGTGCACTTTCACAGCATTTATACTGGACTTTCATCGATACAACTTTTGCACTTCCTTTGTTCATGCTTTGTGCTGTATTGATTTGCATGTTTCAGAAAGGTGTGTTCTTCCATGTGCTTCAGAATGTACCACTTGCATCGAAGTCAGATTGTCACATTTGCAGAATTGTCTTTATCTAATTGCGCTACTTCAAAATGTCAGTTCTTGTTTTTATTTGTAATACTTTCTTTACTGCATGTGGTGAGAAACCAGGCCATTATTATACTTTCATGTATCTTTCCAAAGCAATGCCATTGCTTTCTTGTATTAAAGTGCCCTTTCATATTAGCAGGTTACTATTTCAATCATGGATTTGCAAGAACATTTCCTTTTTTCGGCTTTGACATTTTCTGTTAATTGTTTACTAATGAGTTACAGAAATAAGCCTTTCTTTGCCATTTGGCACAATAAACCTTTATTTTGGTCGGGAGAATAGTTTCCTTTAAGCTTCCTTGCTGTGTTCTAACACAATAATGTATATATACATGCATCATAAACATTTTCTATTTATTTATTTTCAATGTATTTGTTAATTCTCCTGGGGCTGCATGATGGAAAAACCAAAAGCTCATCTGGATGTGTAGGTGGTTGTTAATATTGTTTTATTTTTTGAGAAAAATACATGAATACAAAGAAATGTGTTTGCCTTTATTGACTATTTGTTTTAAAATGTTATGATAAATGCTGTAGATAAGAGATTAGGATGGATCCTGTAGAAGAATGTAGGAAATGCCTCTATTCACATGAAATAAATAATCTTATGTACCCCTTGAGCAGGCTAGGTAGATTAAACAGAAAACTATAGTATGTAGTTCAAACAAAACATTCATATGGCTTTAACAGGTACAAATGAAATATACTGAGTATATTAAAAGCCTAAAATGAACATAAAAAAGTAATGTTGGTTAAACATAGGGTAAATGAATATACCTAATATTAAAGGAAATATTCACATTAAAGGTGGGGTAGGTAAGTTTGAGAAACCGGCTCGAGTGCGCTAGAATTTGAAAATACACAACCGGAGAAAATCTCCCACTTCCTTACAGAGCCCCTCCTCCAACACACACGAACGCGCACATGACCAATGAGAGCACGAGATAAGTTTGTGCACAGATGGAAGGCTGACAGGCAGGTAGGCCATCCAGTTATTTTAGCCGGGCCGGCTAAAATGATTGGTCGTGCTTTTTACAGTATTACGGCTTCCACAGATGACATTTTTTTATGGATTTTTTGTCAAAGCACTTCAGATATTCATTGCTATCGGATGTTAAGAGCATTCCATGGAATATAACAAAAAGTGTATCTCGAGCCGGTTTCTCAAACTTACCTACCCCACCTTTAACATAACAATTTAATGTTTCTTTGACATAGAATAGTTGTGTGTCTTTAACATAATGGAATAGTTTTAAGTACACATGTTTTTAATATGTGCAACCGATGTCCATATTAAAATCATGTGAACAGCCTTTTTTTTCAGTGTACAGTATCTTTCCATTTAATCAATATCAACCTTCTAGTGGTAAAAGCTATCACGTCTCTCTTGGACTTAGGGAGGGAAGGTGTAGAGGGGGAGACCCCAAACAATGCAGTAAGAGCCTTCGATGCCACTGGGGCCCCAATTAGCTCCGAAATAGTTTTGAAAACCTCTGCCCAATACGTAAGTAGGGATGGGCAAAGCCAGAACACGTGGATGAGGTCTGCAGGAGATTGTCGACATCTATCACAGGCTGGTGATACACTGTCATAGATCCTAGCCAAACGGGCCTTAGTATAATAAATATGGTGTAGTAGTTTACATTGAATAAGACCATGTCTTGCACAAATTGAAGATTTGTGTACACGTCCTAGAATCTCGTCCCACACCTCATCCGGTATTGCTTCACTCAAATCCTTCTCCCAAGCGGTCTTTATAGACTTTAATGACTCCGGCTGCAAGAGATGAATTTGGTTGTATATTGGAAATTGAGCCTTTCAAAGTTGGAAATTGTGTCAAGAAAACATCCAAAGTGGAATCATTTGGTCGATTGGGAAACATAGTAAACCTGCTATGAGCAAAGCTACGAACCTGCAAATATCTGAAAATGTTTTGTTTGGGAAAACTTGTTTGCAAGTTGCTGAAAGGATGCAAAAACCTTATCAATATACAAATCCTTAAAAGTATTGATACCAAGATTGGACCATCTTAAGAAAACACTATCTGCCAGGGAAGGAGGAAAGACATGATTTGCAGAAAGTGGAAGTGATTGTAAACCAAAGTAACGCGTAAACTGGACCCAAATCCTGAGGGAGGTTTTGACAATCACATTCTTAGTATACGGAGAAGGGGAAGAATGAATAGGAGAGTGTACTAGAGCCTTCAAAGAAACAGGTTTGGTAGAGTTTGCCTCCATAACCAGCCTCGACAAAGGAGGATCGAGGGCCTCATATTGAAGCCAATATTTAAGAATCCTAATATTGGCAGCCCAATAATAAAACCTGATGTTTGGTAAAGACAACCCTAAGTGACCTAGGCCTCTGCAGTTATTGTTTGCGCATTCTAGGAACCTTCTTATTCCAGACAAAGTCCAAAATCAAAAGATCGAAAGAAGGTCTGAGGGAGAAAAAGTGGTATGCATTGGAATAAGTATTAGAGCCGGGGAAGAACATTCATTTTAATGGAATTGACTCTTGCAACCAAAGATAAATTGAGTACCGACCAGCGTTCCTCTCGTATTCTGGTCAACAAGGGAGCAAAGTTAGCCTTGTAAAGATCCTCAAGCACATGTGTAATATTGATACCCAGGTACGCAAAGCTATGTTGGGCCACTCTGAAGGGGAAGTTGTGCAAAGGATCATTCTTAGCAGCTGTATTAATAGGAAATATCTCACTTTTGCTCAAATTCAATTTGTACCCAGAGATTTGACCAAATGATTGAAGAGTGGTAAGAGCAGCAGGGACAGAAATGGGCAGGTTTCCTATCGAAAGGGGCTCAATAGCGAACGCAAATAACAATGGACTCAAAGGACAACCCTGTCTAGTAGAACGATAAAGACGAAAGTATTCAGATTGAAGATTATTTGTCCTGACAGAGGCTCATGGAGAGGAGTACACCAGCTCAACCCAAGAAATAAGATGTGGAGATTCAGAAGAAAAGAAAGGCGTATGCCCCTTTAACAAAACGACCAAAATAAAAATGTCTGCGCTTCCACACTCTGCAAAACTCTCTTTTCTATGACAACTGTCCAGTTACCTATCAGAACACTGCAGAGGTGATGGGGGATTTGAGGAGGAAGGGGGTGATCGTGGAGAGAGAACAATGTAAGAGAACAACGTAATAATGTTTTATTTTAAATACTATGTGCATGCCTTTTTATATAGTAGTGTTCTATTTTTTTGGTTTCTATCTATACTTTGCGTCAACAATGTACATTTCCACTTTGTGTGACAAATAAAGGAATTCTGATTCTGAATGCCAGTGTCTGATTGCACAAAACAGCCCTGCCACACAGGAGCACTAGTTGTGCACTAATACCACTGGTGATGAGTCACAAAGCTTCATCTAAGAAAGAAAGAAAACAATACTGATGATAAATGTATCCTCTTCCTCATGGAAAAGAGACAGGAGGTGATTATTAGTAGAAACGTTTGTTACTGAACTAATATCCTAGTAGAAGCCTGTATTCCTGAATGCGTAGTGTTTCCCTCTCTCCCTACAATACTAAAACTAATGAACCTTCCTTGGAAAGTAAGATTTATTGTGTATTATAGCAGTTTTGACTTGACATACATTTGTATTTGATCATCCAAACACACACATCCATGTTATTAATGTAATACTTGCGTGACTAATCAGTTGTTATAAAGCAGGGAGACGTGGGAAACGTTCAAGTTGGGGAGCCCTTTGAAGAAATTCAGCTAATGCTTAACTGAACCCACCCAGGGGTGAACAGTTTCCCTGCTTCCTGCCTCCACTCAAACTGCTTGTGTCTCACTCTTCTTCATAGACATGTGGCACGACGCTGTCCCGCTGACCTGCCCTGTCAGCCTGTCTTTATTGGACTCTGAATAAAGAAAAGAAAAGCAATAGCGTGATCAAAACTAATTGTGTATTTTACAAATATTTAATCTGAAATATGAAACTGTATTTTTCTTTCTTTTCTTTTTTCTTTTTTTCTTTAATGTAATTTCTTCTTATTTTATATCTCTTCCTCTGATGTGTATTTTTTTGTATACCAAATATATGATGTTCATATATTTTTCTTGAATAAATAAAGGACTTTGTCTGTCTAACTTTGAAAAATAGGTTAGTTTATGTTAGCGTTTTGTTCAAGAAGCCTGGAGTGGTATAGCTTTATGTGGACTTGCAAATGCTGCTGTTCATTTTCAACAAACCCTTTCAACTTGCATTCAACACTGAGCAGAGCTGGTTTAGGTGTGTGACTGTTTGTTCTTTAAACTGTGGTGGCATCTAAATATTGGCCTTGGTGCTGAAAAAGCATGTCTGGACACTGTGTCAGCACTGTTGTGGGACAAACTAGCTTCAATAAAGGGGGTGACGGTAGCTCAATCTGCAGGGACTTGGCTCGGACCAAAACATATACAGAGAGTGGACTGCTAGCTGGAGAGATGCCAGTTCAACTGGGCCCTGCCGAGGTGTCTTTGAGCAAGCCACCAAATCCCCAACTGCACCCTGGAGAACCTGAGTCTTTTCACTCAAACACAGATCAATAAAAGATTGCAGGTGATTTGTGTATTCAGACCTAATGTGTGTGGTTCCTGTGGATGTGTGCATCTCTACTGTGTGTGTTTATAGCAGAGGGAAAAAGTGGCTTCAAACAATGTTTAAATAATAAAAGCTTCCACAAGATGGCGACCTCCCTCCCTATATCTTTCCTTGGCAGACGCTCAGCTCAGGGTCTTTTACTCTTCATTGCTGATGTGTGGTCATCAGTACTTGTACAATAATTAGTTATGTGTTTATAGAAGCTCTATAATTATGCAGAAAACTAAAAATGTACCAGCAATACAGTTATTGTCAGTTAAAACCTTAGGTAACATGCTATTGCTGCTAAAGAGTAGGTTTATGCGCAGTTCAACAAAGTGTCTGTACTGTTTCTACAGATGCTCATGGGTTACAGGAGACATTTCTCATTACTCATTTCCTAAAAAACTGTATTAGCAGGTACCGGATGTACTGAAACACTGCTGCTTGGAGATGATATCAGCTAACAGTTAAAACGCTGTGTTTGATTACAGTTTATTACAGTGCTTTGCAGTGGAGGGAGAGGTACTCACATCTTGGAGTTGAGTAAAAGTATATGATATGTGTTGATTATAAATATTGATCATTAAATTGTTCTCAAAGCTGGTAAAGGTGCAGCTAGTTTGAATGACTTTGTATACTGCAGGGTAGCTTGTGAATTTACTCCAGGTGGAACTAAAGTCTGATTTAACACTTGATTATATTTCACATCATTCATCCACATCTGTAAAGTAACTAAAGCTATTAAATACATGTAGTGGAGTAAAGGTACATAATTGACCTCTGAATTGTATTGAAGTAGAAGTACAAAGTAGCATTAATTAGGAAATACTCAAGTAAAATACAAGACTCTCAAAATTGTACTTAGTTACTTGACATCACTGGTGCTTTAAATTGAATCTGCAAAGATTGTGAAATTTAGAGTCTGCGTTTAACCCATGTAAGTATTAGAAGCACAGTAAAGTTATTAAATGTACAGGGGCTCTGTGGCCTTGCTCAGAGAGCCTCAGGAGGGAAACTGGTTCCACTTCACATTTCGTACCTGTCCATGAGGGGACTTGAACTGTTGATTTTTGAGTTCCCTACAGACACTGTAGATACTGAGATGCTGTTCCTGGGCTATGTGCTCGGTTCTGTTGTGTGTGTAGGATGTGACAAACTGCTCCTCTGCAGCAGGAGGTGCCATTGGGAATCAAAGTGGCACAATTCAGCTGTAAGTAGAATCAGAGAGACTGTAACAACAAACAATCAGACACACTGCAACCAAGGAGCGCAATCAGCCCACAATAAGCAGAAAATAACACAAGTAACACACTGTAAAAACAGTTCCGATGGTGAAGTCAATAAAACTCTATTTTCTAATGTAATTTATTTGCCCTTAAAGGTGGAGTAGGTAAGTTTGAGAAACCGGCTCGAGATACACTTTTTGTTATATTCCATGGAATGCTCTTAACATCCCGATAGCAATGAATATCTTAAGTGCTTTGACAACAAATCCATAAAAAAATGTCATCTGTGGAAGCCGTAGTACTGTAAAAAGCACGACCAATCATTTTAGCCGGCCCGGCTAAAATAACTGGATGGCCTACCTGCCTGTCAGCCTTCCATGTTCCATCTGTGCACAAACTTATCTCGTGCCCTCATTGGTCATGTGCGCGTTCGTGTGTGTTGGAGGAGGGGCTCTATAAGGAAGTGGCAGATTTTTTCCGGTTGTGTATTTTCAAATTCTAGCGATCTCGAGCCGGTTTCTCAAACTTACCTACCCCACCTTTAATAGATTTTTTTCCAATGTGCGTTTAAATAAGTAACACTTAAGTAACAATGAGAACTTGTTTTAAGAACTCATTAATTTATAAATTAATAGTCACATTTTCTGAACTTTCTTATAAATACGTTTTGGAAAACTTCATAAAAATGCTTTTGTCAACGCCATGGTCATGACACGCCCTCAAACGAGAATACCGCGGTGTGAGACTTCCTGTTCCTCTTTACAGCTATTCTTCGGCAGCTGTACATGTGCTTGCTTCTGAACTACTTAAAATCATCGTAAAACAAGTAAGCATACCACCTGAGTTATTAATTACTGCTTTTTAACTAGCAAGTGTTATTTACTTTTCTTGTATTCACTTTTCGAACGGAACATCGACATTTTAATGCATGCCAGCACCATTACTGCTGTTGAAGTTAGACTCAGCCCTGTCGTGCTCATGTAGCAGCCACGGCGCCAGGATTTCAATTTTGGGTGGGCCAATAGCCGCGTTCACACCGCAGTACTTTTCCCACTTTAGTTCCGATATAGTTCCGAAAAGAGCCGGAACTAAAATTAGTTAATCAGAACCTTTTTTACCCCCTTTGCTAGAGAGCATGTACTTTCGTGGGAGAAAAAGGTTCCTATTTCTGATTGGCTGGGCGAATTGCAAACCACGCCCCGTAAAACTCGCAAAAAGTTTTGTGAAGCCGTCATTTTATTATCCTCGCATTAGCATTATTAGCATTAGCATTAGCCCAGCGCACAAACGCAGAGAGACTAACTTATGGCAACACAAAACAAAACATGGGAGCGGTGGAGATGAGGAGGTGCGTTCTGGCGATTTACTCGGAAGGCTTCAGTAGAAGCTGCTGGGAGTCCCAGCAGCTTCTACTGAAGCCAGTCCCCAACTCCGGGGACTTCCGGCCGGGGACTCCGGGTGGCAGTATACACTGTGAAGTTATTTTTTCGCGCAAATGGTGTTTGGCAAAGTTTGCATCAAGTGCTTACCGACACAATTCTGTTAAAAGTGGTTAAGTTAAGAGTAAGTATTAAGAATCAACTCCGCAAACTGTTCCCCTGTACCGCTCTAACGGCCCGTCCACACAGCGGCGTGCGTTGAAGCTTCAACGCAGCTTCCCATTCACTTTGAATGGGGTGACGTCACGCTTTGCCGAACTGCATTGTGGTTCCGTCGCTTCGCTTTGCATTTGTTGCTCGCTTCAAAAGTTGAGAAAAGTTCAACTTTTCAAGCTTCGACGGAAGCGTCAGCCAATCAAATCATATGCCAGTACAAGCTCTAGCCAATCAAACCGCGTGCTTGTGTGTCCGGGGCGGGAGATTCATGTGATTGGTTGTTGGCCGAGCTTCAGACACGCCTGCCGGCAAGCTTCAACGCACGCTGCCGTGTGGACGCTGCGTAGCGTTGGCAGGGCTCCGTCATGCGGCCGCAGGGCTCGAGCATGTTGTGCGGTAAAATACCTCCGCTAAAACTATTCCCTACTACTTTATAACCCAGCGGTTATGTCGGGGTAAGTTACCAATGCTCCTATTTGATATGAATTCCTCTGTATGTATTTCACCGTTTGTTTTACTGTGAGCTATTTATTATATTTCTACAATCTTAGATGTGTACCCAATTTAAACTCATAGTCTGCAGTTACAGCATCAAGTTGTTATTATACAATATGAAGTGCAAACTATATTTTTCATGCTTATGCAACGCTATAGATGCACATCCATGTTGGAATCTGCAGGAGAGTTAACGTTAGCTCTCAGTAGAAAGTGACGGAGGTGACTTCAGTTAAGGTGCATTCAGGCGCAATTCAGTAAAAGTGTGTATTGGGCGAGGATGCATTTATAACGTCAGCAGGATGTGTTCTATGTAGTCCAGTAAAATGCAGTCTTTATCGAGAAATATCAATTAATACAGTTTTATTAAGGAGATGTTTTACTACAACATAAAGTAGATATTAGACAGTATGCAAACGAGATAAAGGAGTGTATATTGAAGTAATTAGGATCCGCTGTGTAGAGAATCATGGAATTGTACTGGTATCTAACAATACCATCCTTAATAAATGCCATCCTTATAAATGTATATAAATACAATACCGTTTTAAATGATACTTATGTTTTAATTATGTTTGATTCCATTAATTGAATTAAATATGTTTTAATGAATTCTACTGAAATGATTGTTACATTGTCATCATGTAACTATTTTGTTCTTTCATTTGCCTCACCAGAAAACAGTCACACCTCCTCTTGAAGACATTTTGCCTCCTGCTATGGACTTCAGGTTCACATCAGGTAAGCCCTTGAGTGTGTCAGAGTAGTTGTTTCAGGCCCCGCTCACACGAGGCCGTTTGCGTTTTATGCACAGTATTCGTATTCAAAAAAGTCTTCCGTTCACATGCATTTGTTTCATTTAACGTGTCTGTTCAAACGAGGCCGCTGGAAACTCTGTAGTACATATGCTGGGACTGTAAGTGGCGCTGTACTTCCACACGAGACCGCTCGAAAGCTGTAGTACATATGGCGGGACTGTAAGTGGCGCTGTAACTTCCGCCACAAAATACACCAAAAGCAGCGAGTATAAGATCCCCCCCGGATGTGTGTGAGGCACAAACAAAACAAACAAACGAAGATGGCTGTTATTCGCGCAAGAAAGGAGCTATTTTCGTGGTCCGACGACGAGGTGGAACTTCTTTTAAGTGTAACACTTGAGTATAAGACGACAAAAATACAGGATAATGTAGACTGGGAGTCCTGCAAGCCTAAATATACGGAGATAGCCGACTTATTTCAGGCGCAATATCCGAGGACCCCGACTGAAAAAGATTTCCCTCACGAGAAGAACACAATTTCACAGGGCCAGCTTACAGCGAAACTAAAACAGGTACAAGGGGACTTGTTCGACATGGAAGAGTCGTCGCCCGGACCAAGTTCATCCCCGAGTTTGGAGCATTCCACGGATTTGCCAGAGTCGAGTAGATCCAACGGAACTCTGCCAACTGCTGCGGTTGTGAGTCATCGCAGGGATCTGCTCCAGGTATGTTCATGATTTCAATCTTAAAGGGCTTGCTATATACTATGATGCAGTACCTTCCACTGAAAAACTGAACCGGTTTAAGCTTGGTAAAATTAGAAAGTATTTAGAGCTGTTTTATTTGTAAAATGTATTGAGAGCTATTTCACAACATGCCTTTTGTGTTCTGTTATCTGGTGGCTATGGTCCTATTGTGTAGTAATTCAAACTCTCTGGTTTATTATAGGCACGGCTGGACGGCCACAGAAGTGACCGCATGAAGAGGAAGCTTCCAGCTGAACATGCGGTGCAGGAAGAGCTGCGATTAAAAAGCCGGATGTTGGACTTAATGGAGGAAGCAACCAGCCGCAGCGCAGCCAGCATGGATCGTATGAACAACACCATGGACAACATTAATGTGACTGTACAGAATGGCCTTTCCCTGATGAGCCAGTTCATGCAAGTTCATACTAACAACAGTGGATATGGACACTTCCAGGTGCCCTCATACCCACCCCGAAGGCCACACACGGCCACACCAAGATTAAACCCCTCTGTACCACACACCCCACAGCAACAATCTCCTCCATATTCATTCAGGCGGTCACTGGATGAGGAGGAGCAGTAAAGCAGTGAGCTTCTTTTTTTTTCACAGCACTTTTTGGTCAAAGGAAGTCTGTAAACATTTTTATTTTTAACTCCACCAGACTTTGTACAAATGGAGAATCACTTTTTTTTTACGCCTTTTTTTTTTAGCTAGCAAAGGTATTTTTTTCCCTTTTACTGTGTACACATTTATAAATAATGTTATTAATAAAAAACCTTATTAAAATAAAAGAACAGTCTTGTCTTTCATGTAAGGGTCAATGTACTCCGCAAGCACTCTCCTCACTCTCTTTCCTTCTCCCTCATTACAGTCAGTGAGATATCTATATCAGTGTGTGGGAGGCTGTAAGTCCTTTTCACCTTGTAAACCTAATTTTGACTAAATACACCACATTTATGAAAAGTAACCCCCCCCTAGTGTCAAATATCTGAACTGTGATATGTCACATTGGGCCTTAATGGTAAAGCCCAAACTATTGTTAGGCATATATTATAGTCTCAGATATATAAAAAACATGTCTATGAAGTGTTTTGCTCAAAATACCAAAAATATTACCCATTATAGCCTCATTCCCTTCTATTTCATCTCTGGAATCAATATGATCAGTAATATGCATTTCACAAAGGAAGTTTGCATTATGATTTTTATGAATTGTATAAATTCAACTTTGATTCAACATTTGCTTATATTACTTATAATAGTTTTTTACTACAGTGTATGTACTATGTTTCGCTAGTGGCCAATACAGTCTGAAAATACCATATCAAAATGTACGGTTCTTTTACTATATGTGTAAATAAGATATGGTACAAAATATATATGGACAACCTGACTCGGTAGAATGGGCCATATAACTTCATTCATGAGGATGATGACATTTGTTGCACATTAAGTTCAAAGAAAGTCTGGAAGTGGTTGCAGCCAATTTTATTTTTAGTTTCACACTTTTGACATTGGAGAATCACATAGTTATTTGCTTAGTTTCACACATGTGACATGCATTAAAAAGTACTAAAAACAGTTAGGATATAATACAAAAAATCCTGTAACAGTCCTCAGATTTAGCAGCCAGGTACATATACCTAGCCAGGTATATGAATATTGTACAGCAGCCTGTCGCTGAAGGAGCTGCACAGTGAGGACAGGGAATGTAACAAAGAATGTTTATCACATCTTAATAAACACCTTTAAAAAAAATGTACAGTCTATGTACATACATGGTATGGCCTCCTCTTCGTCCACAATCTGTTTTTTCAGAGCAGGGATCTTTCCAGTTTTTAAGTACATGTTTAGCTTGGAATTAGCAAAGACCCGTGCATCATGCACACTCCCAGGCCACTTTACCACGACATCCATGAATCGGTACCTGTAATCACAGACAGCCTGTACATTAAAGGAATATTTTCCTTTCCTGTTGATGTAACTAGTGGAGTCGTTAGATGGCTGCTTGATTTCGATGTGGGTTCCGTCCACTGCTCCTAAACATTGTGGCATGCCATGTGTACAATGGAACCCCTCAACCAGATCCGCGGTCTCGGGCTCAGTAAAAGGCAGCTTGATGTATTTTGGACCCAGGTGGATGGTGATCGCTCTGCATGTCTCCCTAATAATGAGGGACAAAGACGGGCGGGAAACTCCGAAGGCGTTAGCAGTCTTCCGTAGCCTTCCCTCGTCGCTCAGGTAATAAAGAACCGCAGCAACCCTTTTCAGTGGATCAATTGGCGCCCTCATGTTTGTAGTTTTCTTCTCGATATATGGGCGCAGTTCTTCAGTCAGGGCAACGACAGAGGCTTTGAACATGCGGAAGTTCTCCCTCCATTCATCGTCCACGACAACGCCATTGACAAAATTGTCCCACCAACTGCTAGTTCTGCCCGGTCTTACCCAAAACTTTCTCCTGGTCGCCCTTCTGGTTGTTCTCCGCAGTGGATTTAGCCACATGTCGTGTATGTGGTTCTTCATGTCCACTAGTTGCTTGTGGTTGTCGTAGAAGCACCGTAGTTGTAGCACTAACATATTAATCATGGTCAGTAGCGTCTGGAGCACAACAGCAACCCTGTGATCCGCCATTCTTGTTGTTGTTGTTGTAGAAACAAATCAGCAATGAGGCGGGGGAGAGGTGGGAAGAGGTGCGAAGAGACGGGGCTGTCGTTATTTTTTCAGGCAATATTCGTATAGAGGCGATTAAACGGACTCGGTTGACCCCCCAGAGCGTTTAGTTTGCAAATCTATCCACCTTGGGACCCGTTATCGTTTGTGTGGTCAGTTTCTATCGGCCTCGTCTAAATAATAGGGCTATACGCACGCGAAACTATGCAGATACAAGCCGTTTTCTCCTCGTGTAAACGGCGCCTCAGAGGTTAATTCAAGACGTGTTATGTTTACATACTAATATAATGAGCATCAGGTAAACGTACCCATTTCTATGTTTTGAATCACAGATGGGATGGAGATGTAAACTATGCAGCACTAGTGTCACCACTCAAAGTGATACTTTAAAACATTATCGACTCCATCATGGAACCTTTGGACAGAAACGTGCCTTGCCCTGCATTCATGTAGACTGGCCTGCGCTTCATGACTATTTGGTTCATTTTCTTGCAAACCAGCCTTTTTGTTGATGGCTTAAACCCCTTTTTATGCATGTGAATAGCACCTCTGTTACCGTCTGTTAACAGCTAATGTAAACTGGCTCGTTATGTTTTCAAGACGGATTTGATTTTTGTTTTGAGGAAAACACATGGTGTGTCCTGATTTGTAATCAATGTAGTGTTTTATTTGTATTTACAGGGAACAGCAGAGGTCGAAGTGCAACAGGCTCGTGATGCACAGCATGAAGTGATACGTTGCCTACGAGCCAGATGCAGTTATAACCATCAAGTAATAACCATGTGTCTCCATGTATGTTAATGTGTTGTGCTTTTAAACAAACTTGTTACTCTTTTATGACAACTGTTTTGAAATAATCAAATTTTAATCAAATGTATTAACGTGTCCATAACGTTCCCTTTTTGTTAAATCTATTTGTTTAATCTGCAATGTTTCAATGCTATCAAATATTTAAAGGGTTGGATTGAAATCAGGAAGAGTTTGTCGTATATAGGTTCCGGCAACTCAATTGTGTTACTTTTATTATTATATTATATATATATTTATTATTTACTTTATTTATTCTTGTCTTATGTGGTTCTTAGCAGATTGTTATTTGCATTGGTTACACTTAATATCTTGGCTTTTAATTGTAGGCTCAACTCATCTTTTCACATGCAGAAAAAAATCACATTAGTGAGTTTACCCAACTCCTATAATTGCTTGGAAACTGTTGACACATTTTCTTTAAGTGTTAGCAAAGTAACACTTTCTTGAATAGAGGAAAACTAAAAAAGTACGTTTCACCAACTCAAAAACATCCAAAAGTTGACTAAACTCTTAAAAGTGCTTGGAAACAGTTGACACATTTGTTTTAAGTTTTACCAAAGCAACAGTTTAAGCAACGCACACTGCACCGCCTCATGGCGCAGTCTGAGAATACACTGAAGGTTTCTCATTTATCTAATTTCCCTTTCTCGACTCCTCGAATCCTCGGTCCTCCGGTAGTGACCCAGAAATGGATTTCAGCGCGCCATGTTGAAGGACGTCTAATTTCTCGAAATGCACATCAAGGACCGAGGATCGAGCATCGAGGAGGCTCTCTGGAGGAGCTATAACCGAGGATACACTGATGGGTCCTCAGCGGATGTATTTTCCGGCAACAGTGATGTTTCAAAGAGTCGAGACGCACGGCCGGACTTATCTCAGCCAATGACAGCTCTGCATGCATCCCCTGGATATTATTTTAGTAACTGCTTTCATCGCGACGCAATGTTTACAGAGAGAACAGCTGTGAGGTCCGAGCAGAAAGCAGAGCAGTGTGTATAATATATATCACTCAGTATAACAGGCCTACATTACTCTCTGTATTTGTATGCTGTAGTTTAGTAGATATCTACAAACAAAGAGTCGATATTTTTCTAAAACCATTTAGTGCTTCACATAATAAAATACACAACTGCTGTAGCCTGATTATGCTTTAGGAGCTGTAGGTGTGTGTGGTACAGTGTGTAGGTGTGTGTGTTGTACAGTGTGTAGGTGTGTGTGGTACAGTGTGTAGGTGCGTGTTGTACAGTGTGTAGGTGTGTGTGGTACAGTGTGTAGGTGTGTGTTGTACAGTGTGTAGGTGCGTGTTGTACAGTGTGTAGGTGTGTGTTGTACAGTGCGTAGGTGTGTGTGGTACAGTGTGTAGGTGTGTGTGGTACAGTGTGTAGGTGCGTGTTGTACAGTGTGTAGGTGTGTGTGGTACAGTGTGTAGGTGCGTGTTGTACAGTGTGTAGGTGCGTGTTGTACAGTGTGTAGGTGTGTGTTGTACAGTGCGTAGGTGTGTGTGGTACAGTGTGTAGGTGCGTGTTGTACAGTGTGTAGGTGCGTGTTGTACAGTGTGTAGGTGCGTGTTGTACAGTGTGTAGGTGCGTGTTGTACAGTGTCTAGGTGTGTGTGTGGTACAGTGTGTAGGTGCGTGTTGTACAGTGTGTAGGTGTGTGTTGTACAGTGTGTAGGTGTGTGTGGTACAGTGTGTAGGTGTGTGTGGTACAGTGTGTAGGTGTGTGTGTGGTACAGTGTGTAGGTGCGTGTGGTACAGTGTGTAGGTGTGTGTTGTACAGTGTGTAGGTGTGTGTTGTACAGTGTGTAGGTGTGTGTGGTACAGTGTGTAGGTGTGTGTTGTACAGTGTGTAGGTGCGTGTTGTACAGTGTGTAGGTGCGTGTTGTACAGTGTGTAGGTGCGTGTTGTACAGTGTGTAGGTGTGTGTTGTACAGTGTTTAGGTGTGTGTTGTACAGTGTGTAGGTGTGTGTTGTACAGTGTGTAGGTGCATGTTGTACAGTGTGTAGGTGTGTGTTGTACAGTGTGTAGGTGTGTGTGGTACAGTGTGTAGGTGTGTGTTGTACAGTGTTTAGGTGTGTGTTGTACAGTGTGTAGGTGTGTGTTGTACAGTGCGTAGGTGTGTGTTGTACAGTGTGTAGGTGCGTGTTGTACAGTGTGTAGGTGCGTGTTGTACAGTGTGTAGGTGCATGTTGTACAGTGTGTAGGTGTGTGTTGTACAGTGTGTAGGTGTGTGTTGTACAGTGTGTAGGTGTGTGTTGTATAGTGTGTAGGTGCGTGTTGTACAGTGTGTAGGTGTGTGTTGTACAGTGTGTAGGTGCATGTTGTACAGTGTGTAGGTGCATGTTGTACAGTGTGTAGGTGTGTGTTGTACAGTGTGTAGGTGTGTGTTGTACAGTGTGTAGGTGTGTGTTGTACAGTGTGTAGGTGCATGTTGTACAGTGTGTAGGTGTGTGTTGTACAGTGTGTAGGTGTGTGTTGTACAGTGTGTAGGTGCGTGTTGTACAGTGTGTAGGTGTGTGTTGTACAGTGTGTAGGTGTGTGTTGTACAGTGTGTAGGTGTGTGTTGTACAGTGTGTAGGTGCGTGTTGTACAGTGTGTAGGTGTGTGTTGTACAGTGTGTAGGTGTGTGTTGTACAGTGCGTAGATGCGGCGGACAGTTGGTTTGGTGTCCTATGCTTACTTTTAATACTTAAGTATTGAAATTGTAAATAAAACTTTTGGCCCGTAATTTCAATTCCCATTTCAGCGACCAGAGAGAGGGGGGGGATATATCCAGTCTCTGATAGTGTTACGTTATTATGAGAGTGCTCTCATACTTGTTTGATTCTGAAATTGTATATATTTATATAAATATATTTGTGTGTGTGTGTCCGCATCTGTAGCCTGTTATTGTCTCATTATACCGCACTGTGAATGAATCAAAGTAAATATATAAGTCATCATGAACACATCTGTCCATCAGACAGAGGGCTGCTGTGCCTCCTGTCATCATTAATGGACGTCTCTTTAAAATGACCGCTCAGAGGAGAGGAGTTCTCATTTCTCTAACCGCCTGCTGCTTCCCCTCCTCTCTCCTCGGTTCCCCTCCTCAGTCCTCCGCTCGCATCTCCTGTGGGCGGGACTAAGTCACGAGGATAGGAGTCGAGGATAGGAGTCGAGGAGGTGATTCGAGGAATTAGAGAAATTAGAAACTTTCACTGTGAAACTCTTGTTGACTCTTTGGGGGTTGTGATGCTGCCTGCGTGATAATGCACATACTTCATTTCCTTGCTATTATCAATGGAGAGGACACACACACATTTGTGTACTCCCCACAGCACCTCAGCATGTTTTGTTAGAAATTAAAAATATATTTCAACTCTCAGCAAAAGGCCACCAAACATCCAGTGGGGTTTCTCTGATCTCATTATGAAAATGGAAGACGTAGCCAGCACTGTCACCTCTGGCACATCTCAAAGCTTTATAGAGCTTTTAGCACAAGAAAAAAAGACAGTTTTTTCACGGGAAATATTAAATTAAAGGTCCCATGTCATGCTTTTCCGGTTATTACCCGTCCCCTTGTGTGTTATGAAGGTTTTTATGCATGTAAACGGTGTGCAGAGTCAAAAACCCTGAAAGTACACCCTGTAGGGCAGACGTGTCAAACTCAAGGCCAAATGTGGCCCGCCACGTCATTTTATGTGGCCCGCGAGAGCTTAAAAGGTCTGATTGTCTAAAAATAAATAAGTCAAATGCGTGCAGTGACCAAAAACGACATTTCCCACAATACATGCCGATTATGTTACATAGATGTGACGGCATCTCGCCACGAGACTGCAGTGTTTCCACATCGATGCGATTTTCCCAACAAGTGGAATTGAGAAATACAAATAATGATCCCAAAATGTCCAGGAAGAGAAAAATTGATGCAGATGGAAGGGTGTTTCAAGAAAGATGGGAAGGCGAACACAAAAAACGGTATGTCTTTTGTGTTATGAGGCGGTGGCGGTTGTCAAAGAGTACAATCTACGTCGGCATTTTGAGACCAAACACGGAGCTAAGTATGCCAAAATTAGCCATCAAGAAAAACAACAAATTGCCCAAGAATTAAAAGGCAAACTGCGATCGCAGCAGAATGTGTTCGCGAAAGCCACAACCAAAAACAACGCGGCAGTGAAAGCTAGCTTTGTTGTGGCTGAAGAAATCGCCCGCGCTTCAAAGTCTTTTTCAGAGGGAGCGTTTTTGAAACAGTGCATGCTGAAGGTCTGTGAGCAGGTGTGTCCCGACCAGATACAGACTTTTAAAAATGTCAGTTTATCAAGAAACACTATCGCGGACCGAGTTAAGGAACTAGCAGGAAACCTGGCAACACAGCTGGCCGAAGAGACACGCAGCTACATAGCTTTTTCATTAGCTGTTGATGAAAGCACAGACAACACGGATACAGCGCAGCTATCTATTTTTATTAGAGGCGTGAAGTCGGACCTCTCTGTCACTGAGGAGCTGTTGGATGTGGCTGCCATGCATGGGACCACAACGGGACGGGACATTTTTGATGCGGTGGAGAAGTCCGTCAGTAAAACCGCATTGCCCTGGGAAAACTTGGTGGGATTAACTACAGACGGTGCACCTGCAATGTGTGGAAGAAAAGTGGGCTTGGTTGGACTAATGAAGGAGAAAATGCAAGAAAGTAACTGTCACACGCCTCTGATAACGTATCATTGCATTATCCATCAAGAAGCTTTGTGCGGGAAGGTACTGGGGATGGATGATATAGTGACCACGGTCATGAAGACAGTGAACTTCATTCGGGCGCGTGGCCTGAATCATCGTCAGTTCCAGCTGTTCTTGCAGGAGATGGGCTCGGAGCACGGAGACGTGCCGTACCATACAGAAGTAAGGTGGCTGAGTAGGAGCAAAGTCCTCAAACGATTTTTTGAGCTTAGGGAAGACATTGCTCTTTTCATGCAGAGTAAAGGAAAACCCTTGTCTGAACTGTCAGATCCAAACTGGCTGTGCGACTTTGCTATGTTGTGTGACATAACCGAGCATCTCGCCCAACTGAATCAGAAGCTGCAGGGACGCAAACAAGTCATCACGCAGATGTCCGACACGATCACGGCTTTCCAGCGTAAACTTGACCTATGGATGTGCCAAGTGAAACAGGACAATCTTGCCCACTTTCCTGTTTGTCAGAGCATCTCAGCCTCATGTCCCGGTACTTTCTCATGTGCTCAGTTAGCTACCAAACTGAGCCTGTTGATGAATGAGTTTGATCGGCGCTTCTCTGACTTCAGAGCACAGCACTCTGGATTTGCCATCTTTGCTAGTCCTTTCACCACCGACGTGTGCACTGCACCCCAACACCTTCAGATGGAGTTAATAGAGCTTCAAAGCGATAGTGGCCTGAGAGCAAAGTTCCAGGATGCTACAATCCAGGACTTTTACCGTCTACTGCCCCCTGCTTTCATGCCACAGCTTCGACTTCATGCTGCCCGTGTTCTGTCTATGTTTGGGAGCACCTATCTGTGCGAACAGATGTTTTCAATAATGAATCTAAACAAAAACAAGCACAGATCACGCATCACTGACGACAACCTCCACGCTGTTCTACGGATTGCTACAGCACAGGACCTAAAACCAGACATTGACACACTGGCCACGGAAAAACGGTGTCAGACATCTGGTCAGAAAACACATTGGTAAGCATTTGAAAAAACCTAATAAAATATAATAAAATGCAATTCAACCAAGAAGAAGAATAGTTAAACTATGTGCAATGTAATGATTGTGCTTGCATTTTGTTTTGTGTTTGTTATTTTCAGAACATGATCAATGGATGAGGATGGTGGAGAGGGGATCCACATGGTGTGTTCAAGGACAGGCAGCATCTCCTCATCAAAAACTAACCTAAAAACTTGACCAATATAGTTGTGGACTGAGACAACCATTATTTTGTTATTTTGAGTTTATTACATATACTACTTTATATGTGTAGCAATGTATTTAGTGTTTGCAGGTTTTATGTGTTTATGCAGACACATGTTTACTGTAATCAAACCATCTCTCATTAGTTGGATGTATGCCCCCTGCAAGGCTGTGTGCAGCCATTTGTTTTTGTAAAATGCTACATCTGTCACACATGTTCTTCGCAGCTCACAATTGTTGGTTTTACAGTTATTTGTTATTTCAAGTTTTGAACAAAGTTAATGTCATAACTTGTGTTTTATGTTATTTTTCTTTATTCACTTGGATAGTTTGATCGTTGATTGATGGAGTAATGTGGGTTTCATAACCGGACAAATTAAAAGGATTTATGTTATAATAACAGAGCAACAAGCAAACATATTTTTTACATCTATGCAAATATATATGTAATATTTGTAACTTGAATAAGTAATACATTCAGAGTTATTTAACATTAAGGAGTAGTTACATTTATTTTACATTGCATTTAGTTACATTGCATTTAGTTACATTTATAAGTTACATCTGGCCCTTTGAGGGCAACGATTATGCTGATGTGGCCCTCGGTGAAAATGAGTTTGACACCCCTGCTGTAGGGAGTAAAACTCTAACACAGAAAATACCTCCCCAAAACGCCTCGTTGGAGATACGTCATTGTCCATTTGATTCTTCCATTTCGTTCCGGGTACGGCATGATGTCAAGCCGTACCCGGAACGAAATGGACCAATCCGTGGAGCCGCTACATTACGTCCGCGGAGCCGTTACGTTAAGCCCCCGCTGATTGGTCCAAATTGACCAATCCACGGACTTCCTCACACACACATCTGTGTGCAGGAAGCAGGCAGCTCAGCTGATTTCTCCTCCCTGGCTGCAGGCTGATAACAGAGAGTTGGGATCGCGGCGAAATTCTCTCTGCAGACCCATTCTCACTGCGTTTATCAACCTTTTTCTTACTCAATATCAAGCCACACTTATTGTTTTTACTTCGACTGTGACTTTGTGTGTGCTGAGGATGAGTTTGGCTGTGTTTCGCTATGTATGCTAAACAAGGAAACAACACCTCCACGGAGCTCAGCGCGATTCACAACGTACCGACCAATCAGAGCACACTGTGCTCACAGGGAGGGTGGGGGCTGGAGCTTTTGGAGCTACAACGAGCCGTTAAAGGCAGAGAGTGAAATTCAGTGAATACACGTAGTTTACAGAGATGCTGTATGAGAAACCAATGTGAGTTTGGAAAAATGCACAATATAAATCTATTTTAGTATACCTCAACAATGGAATTATGATCAGTGGAAATGGCCATGACATGGGCCCTTTAAGCTTTAAAAAAAATCAATATTCAAACCAAAATCAAGTGCTCATCATAGCCCCCCCCCCTCCACACTGCCCTCTCACACCTGGACCAGAGAAACACATATATGAGAATGCTGTTCATTGACTACAGTTCAGCCTTCAACACGTGCCTCCAAGCTGGTCATCAAGCTCAGAGACCTCGGGCTCAACAGCGCCCTCTGTGATTGGATCCTGAACTTCCTGACGGGCAGACCCCAGGCAGTGCGGGTGGGAAACATCACATCCTCCACCCTGATCCTCAACACCAGAGCCCCGTCTTATGACCTATATAATATGTTGCATTGTTGGAGGAGCTTGGGACCTAAGCTAATTGCCATAACTACACTGTAGCCACTGTGCATATGAAAATAAAACCCTTGAATAAAAAATATTAGATTTTTTTGGGGGTTTCTAATCCAGGCACCTTCATGGGCTTGGCTTTTTACAGCAACACATTATTCAATCTCTCATATTTTAAGCTGTAGTCATTTGCTATGTTGGCCAAATACTTTGGATCCAGAGTGAAATACACCTCAAACACCTCTGGACATTTGAGGATCAATCCTAAAGCCAATACCATACAAACATAATTTGTATTTATTTAAAAACAGAAAAGGCTTAAGAAGCATCATCAACTCTTCTTTGAGGGTTTGAACGAGACACTGAATAAGTAACAGGTATAAAAAAACAAGTAGTCACCATTGTACCAATAACCCTGTCTAATAATCCAGCCTATCTGATCTATATTAATCTGTCCTCCCACGCTGTCATCCTATGTAGGACTGTACCTGACCTGGAGGCTTACATGGGGAAGGCCACAAATTGATTGTATCGTACCTCAACTTTAACTTTAGCACATCTCTGTGTTTTAATTTGGGGGGTAATTCAAGACAATTGTAAATCAGAAACACACAGCCCCTTTCCCCAAACCCATCTGTTCCCTGAGCTCGCCCTGAATCAATAATGCTTCTCCCCTCTCTCTAAACCCGCCACAAACCCTTCCCTGCTGCTGAATTCTGCCAAATCACTTTATTCCCCCATCCCTATCCATACACACACACACACACACACACACACACACACACACACACACACACACACACACACACACACACACACACACACACACACACACACACACACACACACACACACACACACACACACACACACACACACACAAGCTGCCCCTCACCCTCTCTCCCAGGATGATTCTAGTCCATTCCCATTGAGCAGCATTAGCATACAGATGTTCGAGTGAAAAGGGAAAGCAGGGAAACACAAAGGGGCCTGCATGACCAGGAGGGGAGGGAGGGGTCGAGGGGCTGCACAGGGATGGCCCTTGGCCTTTTTAAGGTCTTACAGACACACACACACATTCATGCACACCCACAGACACACAAACACTACCACGGGTATTGAATGGTAAGTAGCCATGGGGGTTGTGGGAGTCTGCTCCTGCTTCACACCACTGTTATTCATTCACCAGAGGGAAACCCTAGCAGGCCCACAGCTGAATGCCAACACACACACATACACATACACACACACACACACACACACACACACACACACACACACACACACACACACACACACACACACACACTGCCTTTTTTGCCTGTGTGCTCTAACAAATGCTCACACAGGAACATGTTTTGTGAGCTAGCCTCTTAAAACCTTTTTTCATCTCACTGTAATAGTAACACGCTCAGTCCGAGGTTCCAGTATGTCCCTCAGGTCACTGTTTGGTCTACAATGTAAATGACTAATAAGAGTTAGAAACATAGAAAATATAAACATTTTAACAGCAACAATAATACTTGAATACATATGATTACCTTGCACAACTGTTATTTACCATTTCTGTATACCATCCTATGTATATATGTTATATACTGTATGTTATGTCTACATTTCTGCTGCTGTAGTATATTGGTCTTTTAGAGAGAATTCTAATCTATCCAGAATATTTGATATTGTGTATTCTGTGTGATATATGTCTTTTCTACTGTAGATATTTGCTGTTTATGTTTATTTTGACGTCATTATGTAAAAACTTTATTCCACGTTTTAATGATCTATGTGTTTGTTGTAAGATATTGTATTGATGGGTGATTTTGGGTGTGACAGCATGTTTCAGTTGAGTGTTTATTTCTTGGTCGTAAGTGTACTTCATAACTTTTTATGTTAACTTTTATAACACTACATCTTACCAATAAATAACACAGTACAGCTGATGTTAGAACATATTTAGATTTGACATCAAAAAACATTATTGGATTCTTAAATACAGTGTATTGTAAAAGATTAAACTAGCTAACAGTCTATCAAATGAGCTCCGCCTCCACCAACACATAAATGGTACTTATTTTTCAACACACACACACACACACACACACACACACACACACACACACACACACACACACACAGGGGAGAACGTCAACTTCTGCTCCACTTTGTGTGAATAGATGGAAATCAGTCACAAGTATCTCTGTGCCCCATTGTGTTCTGGGAAGTCTTTGTTCGAGCATCTGTTGCCCAAACATTCTCCTCAGTGCCACTCACTCTAAATTGGTCTGTTGAGACGAGTTGTAACCAAACTCACTCCTCTTCCCACACCACACACACACAACACACAACACACAACACACACAGAGGGGAAGGTGAACACGAAAGAGTTAAGTTTGTTCTTTTGTCTCCATGATGGTTTAGAACCAGGAAGTAGTGGCAGCATTTGATAGGGATGCTGGTGGGAAGGCTTTTCCTAAAGTGAACATTTCTGTAAGACCATAATGTTAACCACTAAATATTTCTTAAAAAGCTTTTTGACTCATGTTGCACTAAAAAACTAAACAAATAGATGAAGGCCAATCATTTCAGTATGTGTTTATATAAGTTGGAATAAAGCAAGTCCAAATACAAATTGAGTTTCCCAAAGAAATCAATTATATTAAGTGTACAGTTATCATACATCTACACCTCCTTTGTTTCTGCATCTCCTCATATTATCCATATTCTTTAATGTCATATAAAGATGTGGTCCACAGTTGTTCTCTGCAGAGTCTGCCTGCTCATCCAGCTGAGCTAACCTGAGTCAGAGGGATCACGTTACGTGTCATGAGACAATCTGTGCAGAAAACTGGATCAAAAGATATGGTTTTTGAGAGAGAGAGGGTGTGATGTGATTATACTCTGTTCAGTCCATGTGGATCAGAATTAGAGAGACCATTTAAAGAGCTGAGTGTTGGATTTCATTTTTTCTATATTTATGTTGCATTATATTTAGAACACGTTTTTATTGTTTATTTAACTCATAAATTACTCAAGATTGCAAATGATCTGATTCATAGGAGAATATCTATAATCCTGAAACATCCTGGATGTTACTTTAGACAACATGACAAAACAACACTTAGGTGTGATGAGATGCAGACAGCTGAGCAATCATTTTTCAAAGACTTTTATTTTGAAATGAAATGGGACAAATATATTAAGATAAAGAGCCAGCATGTGAACATAACCCATGGAATGTAAACAATAAATGCACTTAAATTATGCAAAACAAGAAACACAATTTCAACACCACAATATAGGTTTTGTGTTGAAAAACAAAATAAATAAGACTTTAAGTTAACAAAAGTTACAAAAGCTGCTTGCTGCCAGGTCTGCAGCAACAGAGCGTCTCTGGACCATTTCTCCACAAACACACACCATAAAAGTCTTGATTCCCCCTGCCGCTCAGTCAGCTGGCGTGCAAGGTCGACCTACAAACACATTGTCATCAAGGCAACTCTGATAGATAAAATGAAACAGTAATCAAAGGTAACCTTTTCACCTCTCCGTTTACATCACAATAGGACAGTCACACAGGATTTAAAGAGTGTAGGAATGTCCATACACCACGACCAAATGCAGTTCAGCAGTCTCGGATCAGGCAAACATGCACAATGACATATTAACACTCTTTTCTAAATAATTTCCTTATCATTTGATAGCTGTGCTGCTCCTAAACTAATGATCTTAGTGTAAACATATTTTAATTTATAACTGCTGACTCTGAGGTCATGAACCACTCTTTCAACACCATTTTGCTTTGTATAGAGATAACATCACTAAACAAACTGAAAAAAGGTTATTACAGTCAGAGGCTTAGTGGAGAGGAGTAGACTCACTGTGTGCTGACACCATCAGCAGTTAGCATGGCTAATGCTACTGATCCCAGATGTTTCAGAGGCAGTACCATCAGAAGGCTCCTCTAGTGGAAGATAACCACTAACTTACTAATCGAGCTGCTCATGGTGTTAACTCAGTGAGACTTGATTTCTGCTGGCCATTTAGCCAATAAGGCAACATACGTACTTATAGAATGCCAAAAATGTTTCTCTCCCTCCCTTTGTCTCCTCTCCGCTAGCCTCATTAAAGCTACTGGATAGCATCAACCGAGCAGATGGCCATCATGAAAGTAAAGCAACGTTTCTCTAGCATTATAACACAGCATGAACACAGACACAAATCACACATAGCAACCTATACAAAAACAATAAATATCTAGAAACATCTAGAAATGTTTTAGCTATAATATCAATATCATAAAACTGTATATTACCTGTTGGTAAAAGGCTAGGTGTTAGCAATACTAGGTTAGGGTAACTCTAACACCAATTTTGGTAACTAGAGAGTCAGTGGGGTGCCTAAACTTTTTGTTGCTGATGTTTAGTTTAGCTATATCTGAGCCACAGTTAATATGGCTGACAAATACAATCAGGTGGCCACAGCCATGCAACCAATCAAGTAATCAATCAGTGACAGCATACAGTACTCAGCCTCTTACTCTTGGAAAAGAGGCTGCTTACACAGGTGGAGGGCCCTGCTATGACTGGCATCACTCTAAACTGTTGCAAGGAACAAAAATAAGCCAGTTGTGAAAAAACAACTTTGCTATCCTAAAAAAGCACTCCAGTCATGCACAGGGCATACAACATTAATCTTAAGATGTCATCAGGGTACAGGGAATTGGTATACAACAGTATACAGCAGTAACAATGGCAACAAATAAAAAACTTTTTAAAAATAACAATAAAACAAAAAAGGAGTCAGCTAAAACTGGACGAACACTGAGCAGCGCTACAACTGCTTGGATGAGAAATGCAATATGCACAAAGTTGGGTACTCTTACCCGGCTGGGTTCAGGGAGGAACTGGAACACTATGTTTGAATCGAAAGCGACTTGTATCTCAACTGTTTAAAAAGTCTAGTTGTGATAATGGAGTTTCTGCTTGATTTACAACACATATTGTGTGTTTGTTGTTTTTGGACTGGAGAGAAAAAATCTGATCCTCGTCACATAGATTTGAACAATAAGACCATCCGTCCCCCATTAAACTCAGCCCTGCAGTAAACCATCCCTACTCGTCTGTGACGGACAGCCGGCTGAAGATGGGAAGGCGCCGGCCCTCGAAGCTCGGAGACTCTGTGCCACTGGAGGCCGAGCTGAGGGAGCAGGAGGAGGTGTAGCCCTCCTCGGAGAGGGACTCCGCCGAGGAGCAGCGCTGCAGACTGTGCAGGGAGACGGGCAGCTGCTGGGGGAGGAGGTAGGGGAGGTTTGGGTTCTTGGAGGTGAAAGTGGAGGCGGCAAACTTGGAGCTGATAGAGTCGGTCACCGCGTAGAACCGCAGAGACGAGTCCCCGCTGTCCCCACCCAGCTCTGGGACCCCAGAGAAGGGGTAGGGACACTGCTTCAGGGACCCCGGCTGAGGGAAGAGGGGGGAGAGGAGCTCTGGGCTCCCTGTGGAGGAGGGAGGGGGGGAGACTGAGGAGGCCCGGGTGAAGAGGAAGGAGGAAGGCTGCGACTCCTCCACCGGTTGGAAAGTCTGTGGAGAGGAGGAGAAGCCTGCGAAGCTGACGCTGTGACGCAGCAGGGGGGGCCTCATCCTGGGTTTCTGTGAAGGGCCCCCGCCGTCCAGCATCTCGTCTGCGTTGTGGATGAAGTGGCAGCGGGCGCCGTACGGGCAGAAGCCGATGGTGTGGAAGGTGCGGCACGGCTCCGTCTTGTACTTGGGGTGCCGGCTCAGGCCCCTCATCTCGTCCATGCCGTGGGCAAACTGACATTTGGCCCCGTACTTGCAGGTCCCGTTTTCTTCGTAGGTGCGGCAGAGTTCGGTCTTGTACCGGGTGGAGATGTGAGGGGGGGATACTGGGGATATGGTGTCAGAGGGGGAGGCAATGGAAGAGAGAGAGGTGTTGCTGAGGCAGAAGCCTGGTGGGGGGAGCAGCACCTTGGGGGTCAAGTTAGCCAGTTTGTCCTCTCTGGCTGCCAGGCTGTGGCCCTCGATCATGCTGACCGAGCGGTCCACTCTGAAGGGGATGTGGCTGAGCGAGGAGCGGGGGAGCTGACCGTCCTGGCTCCACTGCTGGGGGGGGGCCATGTTGAACCCCCACCCGGCTGAGTCAGCCACCTCAGAGCTGCTGCTGCTGCTGCTGCTGTTGAACTTGGAGTTGGGGAGGGTCACCGGGCACAGGGAGTGGCGGCGCTGGAAGCCCAGGACCCTCTGGTTCTGGTTCTGTGGTGGCAGGGAGCTGGGTAGAGGGCCATCTGTCGCCTCCATGCCGCGGAAGTTCTGTCACACAAAAGAGAGGAGAAGAATAGATGTGAGCTTTATGCATTCCTGGAGCACTGGAGCGAGGCAGGGCCAAGCCGAGCTGAAGGGAGATTGCAAAGCTGCAGCTAAAGCAACTGAGAACATTTTATTAAGAAGTACGATTGTTTTTTAACTTGAGAAAAATATATGAAACCACAAAACTGTTCTTGCAGTTTAAGATTTGGTGTCAGATTTTCTGTTAAAACAAGCTGCCCACTCTACATTTCCAGTTTTCACAAGTTCACAATGTTTTAAGACAGTCTCACTCCAATCTAGATTCACCCCAAAACTGAAAGGACTTATTCCTATGAGCCGTATTCCTACAGTTTAGATACATCCAAAAACCACTTCATCTATATGTAAATTACTTCTACTACTTTTTATTATTATTCTACTGAATAATATGTTACATGACTTTTCCCTAGTTGTGTCTGCCAAGCCAGAGCTCATCACAGTTGGATGCAGAAAGTTAGTCAATACTTGTAAATAGTGTGAATTGTGATTTGTTGCTCTCACCTTGAAGAACTCTTCATCCAGTTCCAGGAAAGGCGTTAGAAAGTCGGAGGGCATGGTTCGCTCCAATGTCCTCGCTGAGTGAAGGGGCTGGGGTCTGGTCCCTCAGTGCAGGAAGGCTGGGGGGGAGAGAAAGAATACAGAGCCTGGCCTCTAAGGAGCTGAGCCGGCACAGAAAGGGTTTCAGGGCCCGGAGAGCCTCGGAGAGTTCCGTCCTTTGAAGGTCGTTATTTGGCGGTCAGGAGAAACTGCTCTCCCAGAGCGGAAAGAGGTGTTTGTAGGGAAGGGGAGAGAAGTGAAGAAGTGGTCCGGTCCGTTGAGAGGGAGTCAGTGAGGGGGGAGAGAGAGCAACGTGACCCTTTGGAAGAAAGTTCCTCCACCATCTGTTGGAATCTGCTTAAATAGTTGGGGAAACCCCCCCCCCCATACACACCCACCCCCTCCCTGTGTTCTTCAGGGGGCAGGGCAGGGAGTGTGTGTGTTAATGTGTGTTAAAGTGTGTGTGTTGGGGGGATGGGGTCCTGCATTGTAATAGTGTGCTGGGGGGCAGGGTGGGCACAGAAAGAAGAGGGGGAGCTGAATGAAGCTACTTTTCTACCCATTCATTACCAAATCCTTAAAGATGCATTCTTCTCTCTCTAACCGCCCCCCCTCACTTTGTGACGATCGATACAGCTAAGGAGATAATTACACGTGTTGCAAACACAACAAATACATGTACTGTCATTATCTTAGTCAGAATGTCCTGGTTAAAATGCAGCATTGTTTCTTAATTTATATAAAAGTGTGCTTGTACTACTCGGTCAAATGTTTTAAACAACACTGCATGAACCTCGATTAAAGGCATCAAAGTTGACAGAAAAGGGATAAACATGCTGCATGGGAGAAGATAAATGCATCCTGGTTTTTACTCTTTCGTAGATATTTTTGATAAAAGAAGCTCATTTGAATTACATGACTGCTGTAAGAAAATGACAATAAACTTTAAATAAAAAAGACCCACATATCTTTTCAACTTTGCAATGGTTTCTGTTTTAGCCAACATAATATTCTAAAACTGGATTTATTTCTAGTACTTAGTGTAACAACAGTTTAAGCAATCCCACTCCAGAACATGTAAGAGCAATAACTTGTTTCAGACTTGATTCCCACTGGATTGGGTTTGTACTTGATATCCATTTTCTTAATGTCTTTCATTTTTGTAAAGCACTTTGAATTGCCTTGTGTTGAAAGGTGCTATATAAATAAACTTGCCTTGCCTAGTACTTCAAGTACGCACAAACTGGGATATTAAAAAGAGTTATGGTCTCTAATGTGACATTGTTTCTCCTAATCCATGGAGGGATCTCAAATCATTTAGGTCTTTAATATAACTTAGATTCAATTGTTTCTACTAGTCTAAACTAGCTTTCTAACAAAGGTGAGTTGGTGATTCAGCCTGGGTCAGAATCCTCTGGAAAACCTTTTGTGGGGAGTTTGTACGTCTTCAACATGTCTGTCAGTAGTTCTCTACTTTTCCTCCAACACATGTCGATTGGAAACCAAATTCCCACAGGTGTAAATGAAGTGTGAATGTGTTCAACGTACCACACCCAGGTTAGTGATTCCAGTGTTAGCTCTGGGTCAGAGAGGCCTTAGGCTAAGAGATGATATTGGTTGATATAAAGAAAATGTAAAGGGTATACAATGACAAGGTGTTTTATGTATTGGGTTTGTTAAATTAATTGTACCCACACAAATAGTTACATTAGCTACAATGTCTGACCTTCCAAGCACAATACAGCCTCAAAGTATTTAAAAACGTTATATTTCACTGTTATCTCAATGTGTATTATATTCATGGCTTCACAGTTATGAGAGATAAGAACACGTCCTGACTTGTGGGTAAGTCGTGATCCAGTCCTTCAGCACTGATGTTTTCATCGTCACGGTTTGTCATTACAAAGCTTATTGTTGTGTTCAAATGCAAATTGAGGTCAGTAAGGAGGGTTCAAAGCTAGCAGGGTGGACATTTTTTTGATTGTTCCACAGTAACACATGGGACAGACAAAGAACGCTGTGGTTTGAATGGGTCAACAAGAGAGTTCCAACTTCCATGATTGTGCCACTGACGTTAGTCTCAAAAAGTCAGCAATAACAGCACGAGGAGCCCCCACTGTTCTGAAATAGACACGGTATTTATTGATTTATTATTAAACACCTGATCATCTCAATTCTGCCATGTTGAATGTCCACTCTCAAACAGTCTCTTATGCTTAAATGCAAAAACGTAGTTTAGCATTGAAATATACAAATACATTTTTTTTTCTAAAGGTACATATATCGACAACCATCTACTGTGAGTAGAGTGCATGCAGTATTGAGTTAATTATTCATTTATGGATAAACCACCCAAAATCATTAACGTCCGGACTATCCCTTTGAGCATTGAGCAGCCCTGGTGGAGGTATGGTAATTGAACATGTTTGCTTTAACATTTTTAATAAACCAGGACGTGTATTTTCTTGAAAACGGCCGGCCTGTCCACAGAGTTAAGAGTGTGTAACTTGTTTGTTAGAACAATATTTAGTTTAGGTCCCAACTCTCACTGAGGCCCCGGCTCCACGAGGACGAAAACGGGTTGAATCCGCATATTTCTCATGCGTATAGCCCTCTAAGCTCGACGACGCCGTAAGGGAAACGTAGAAACAGACCCCGCAAACGACAACGGGTCCAAAGGTGGATAGATCTGGGAACGGAGCGCTCTGGGGGGTCCAACGGGGCCGTGTGGTCGCCGATACGGTCATTCGTTTTCATAGCCCCGCCTCTCCCCCGCAGGGTTGCTATCGTGCTCCAGTCGCTACTGACCATGCTACAGTTCTTTGTGCAACATCTACAGGAGCTCCTCCTTGAATTCAGATTATTTATCTTTATCTCGATATGGACATAAACGCGAGTGAAGTCTAATCTGACAGGACGGAGACACGCAGCTCCTCACGCTGTGATGCAGCGGGAGCAAAACACACACTTCAAGTCAGATCATCACCCTTAGCTATTTTAATTACCTCTCAAACTACCTAAACTAGTTATAAATATGTTCATTTTTACTGTCGGGTCACTCATTACAGGATCAGCTGCTGCATGAGACAGACACTGACGCTGTGAGAAGAGAGGAAAAAGAGAGGCTCCGTGTATTTGATGATTATATATCATTATATCGTCGTTATTCATTTGTTTTAAAGCTCAATAAATAACAATGAAGACCTTTGACCGGCACTTTTATAATTTTGTCCGGAAGATTTAAACTTTAACACACGCTGACCGGCGAAAAACTCTGCCCGGTTCTGTCGGCCCCCACCGCGGAGAATACACAGAAGTGCAGCCATGACAACCATTCTTCTTCGCTGCTTTTGTGGAGGAAGTTGCTGCTTTTGTGGAGGAAGTTACAGCGCCACGTACAGGTTCGGCATATGTACTGCAGCTTTTCCAGCGTTTGGATGTAAACGGAGCCGTCTCGTGGAGCTTGACACAATCCGGTGTATATTGCGTGGGGACGGAAGGTTTTTTGCGGTTGCATTTGCGTTACTCCGATGCGTTTTGCCGTATTTGTCCTCGTGGAGCCGGGGCCTAAAACTCAGAGTACTCACACTGAGTACACAACAAGTGTGAAGTGGTTGTTGTGTGTATGCAGTGTGAGAGCACCATGCATTTCAAACGTGTTGACTATCTGATGTTAGTGCAGAGCATTGTGTCTCTGTGTGGACCTGACAGGACGTTTCCGACGTGTTAATGTTGTCGTCGGGTGGCGTGGCCCATTGAGAAGTCCAGGAGCTTCACAGAGGAAGTGGAAACTCTGCAGTTTATTGTATTGTGGGAGCTTGTAATACTGAAATATACTTTGAAATTATACAATAAGAAAATGAATGACATATTTGAGTGTATATGCATTAATATCGCATTTTTAAATGTAGCTGGTGTACTGATTTGTAAACAAAAAGAGAAAGTGCTACTGAGGCAAACATATATTTGTCCTCCATGTATAAGTGACCCGAGCCGCCACATGTTCAGATACTTTGTGGCTGGACTGATGCTTTCCACTTGGAGTTTTGAATTCCCCCGTCCCCAGTCTAAAACTTAAACTGGATTTGGATTTCCAGCTCGAAAGTCGAGAGAACCCCACCAACCCTCATCCTCCAGATCTGAGACAGAGTTTATTGGCACTTTTGTCTCATTTGTGTGTAATGTCATCATTAATACACACGCTTTTGTCCAACTTTTCAAAGATTCAAAGGCTTTATTGTCAGATGCACAGTAGCTACAGTGTAGATATGGCAATGAGAATCTGAAGTCCCAGGCTCCTCCAACAATGCAACATAATATATAAGACATAAAACGATAAAACAAATTAACAAAAAAACAACATTTCTATTAGTGGAAATGCTAATGCACTTTTATCAACAGGTATTGCAAATAATGGTTGTTGAAGTGAACAGTCGAACAGTCTGACGTCGTTCTTAATTTGATTTCTGACTTCTGAGATCTACAGCAAAATAACTGAGTGACAGTTTATTTCAAAGAGGCTAAGACAAACTGTAAAACACATAACAGACATTTCTTATCACAACGCCTCACCCACCCATTACAGCGGTGTGTGAGTGTGTGCGTTTAGGGTTAAATAACTGTAATCCATTGTGGTTTCCTCCCTGCGGTGGGTTTGTTTGGTAACAGACTGACTGTCGTTATGTCTCTCTCCTAACTTTCCTCGTGTCTACACTTAAACACTTTCTTTCTTCCTTTCTTCCTTTCTAGTCATAGTCTTCTTGAATCACCTTGCTAATTTGTAGCAAAAAGGGTTGACATAGTCGAGTAATGAAAGACACATTTGTGCGTCAGCCTCTACCTGTATGGTGTATTGTATGTGCTTCTGGAAACAGTGACCTCTCTTCTTGTTGGTCTGCTGGCACAGGGACAGGTGAGTTGGTGAGGGACAGTGCTGTAATGCGTTAAACCAGTTAAGCCCTGAGCCTGTCTTTCAGGCCTGAGGCTCGAAAATGACATGCCCAGAACAAATGACTATATTTTCACTTCTAAAAGGGGTAAATTAATGATCTTTTTTCTTAAAGCAATGATAAACCTGTGAGTTGGATGTAGAAAAGTCAGAATCAATATAGAATATTTTATTTTAAAGTAAATTCAGATTGAACATAGTAAAACAATTTAAATTATAGTGTCCGTCCAAAACAAAAAACATTACTTATAGTGAAAACCACCCTTGAATGATGGGATGGTAGACTAAAAGCTTTAGGAATCCACACTATAACATATAATAAGTACCTTGTATCAAGATTGATGCAAAAATAAGTGACATTTGACATTTTTAGAGAGATTTAGAAAGAAAAAAAACACTTCTGGGGTCATTTGGGTGGATTTTCCATATGTCTGGAACCCATTGGTCGATTTTGATGATTGACATCTCTTTTTAACCGTTAGAGCCAATACAATCGAGGGGAAGTTCCTAAAATCCATCTAAACATTACCCATTGGTGAATGAGTGATGCATAGCCAGAATGCCCCGGATCGTAGCAGCTCGATATGAAAACTCTGTTATTGACATAAAATGGAATGATGGATTATCAGTAATCATTTCAAAGTGACACAGACACATTGGATTAACCTGTGGATTAACCTTCAGCAGCGTTTTTATCGTTTTAATGCCATTGAACACAATTTTTGATCAGAACACAGCAACGCTAAGACTTATTTTCCAATTTGGTCCCATAAAGCTAATTTTGTTGTTGTTGTTTGTTGTCATTTCGCCGCGAGTTCTGATCGCTCAGTGATGATCCTTATATATCTGGAATCTGTGGAATCTCAGCTTGCTAATATCTTGTTTGTGCAGATACGATAAGTAATAAGGCTATTTTAACGTGAGTTCTGTGCTAAGTGTGTTAGCATTTTTTCGCTCAGGGCTAATTCAGAGGCTTTGTTATTACCCTTGTGTTTCGTTTAGCTAAAAATTGTTAATATTGTCTGATAGCTGAGTTTCTTCCCGTTAAGTGGATATGACACATTCATAGTTTATTAAATGTTAAGAAGCCCTCAGACGCTGTTTCTTGCAAGATGTTGCGTTTTGCCCCCGGTACCGGGGGCATGGGGCTTAACTGGTTTAAGAAATTAAAAAAGAATTGCCAGAAATATTGGTTACTTGCACACTTTTTGATACCTTACTTTAATCTGTGTTTTTTTTTTTTTTTTATCAAATATGGTTTTAAGGCGAGACACCCCAGGTGAATAGGGTAATTTTTTTTAACTTAAAGATATCAGCTAGTAATTTCTCCAGTTAATTACTTACAATAAGGCAATTGTTTGTTGTATTACAAGTATTCTGAAATAGCATGTTTAAATATGCAAATGACCATTATCTCATTAAATATGCGCATATTTTAACACATTTCAGGAACCGAAATCTGAACTTTGAATAAAGCCAGGTTCAAAATTCTTGTTTCATTTTGTAGTCATATTAGTATCTAAGGCTTTTACAGAAGGGATTTTGGATATCTCTTTGTATCACTCCATAAATCAGAAAATACTGTCAACAGCCCTAAAATATCAATTTTCGCCATGTTTCTAGGTATAAAATGTTATACAATTCAGGCTATGAATGATATATGAACAAACCCTTCTGTAAAAGCCTTCATAATATTGATAGGAATATAACTGGAAGGTTTGGTGTATGTACGTGCTACTGAAGTGGACATTTCGGACTCAGAAGAGGAGAAAAAACTCATTTTGAGAAAACGACCTTTAAAGATTGCAGTGTGGCGCTAGCTAAACTCTCCTGTTTTTTGGATGACAGCCTGCGCCTTCATTTAATTTCAAACCTTTATTTATCCAGGTTGTATCCCATTGAGATCATTGATCTCTTTTTCAAGGGAGACCTGCTCAAGTAGGTTCCACATGAAACATTAAAAACATAAACAGAACAACAAAAAGGACATCGTACAGCATCATTACAGGCAGAGATGGGGTCGTTACTAAAAAAAAGTAATATATTACATATTACATATTACTTTAAAAAAAAGTAATATATTACACTACTTTGTTACTCTCTACATAAAGTAACTCGTTACTTTACTCGTTACTTTACTCGTTACTTTACTCGCAGGGCCGGCCCGCCCCTCCCTACAGGCAGATCACGCAGACTGCTAAAGTTTCAAATGTTCTCTTTAGTTCAGTTTCCATTGTCGCATAAGACTGATCCAGATAGCTCTGACTATGGCTGTCCTCTGTCTCCTGCTATCTGTATTTTGCGCAGTATATCTCTGAACGATGCGATGGTGATTCCACTGTGCAAATGGGCAACATTACCTCTACTATGAAGGATGCTACAAGCCTGTCCATCTCTGCTTTGGTTACCGGTCCTCCAAATTCTAATTTGTGCCGCTTCGGAGTCGGCGGCGGCGCACTCACAACATCCTCACTCTGGGTTCGGGGGTCCGGTCCTTAGCTATTAGCTTCACCTTAGCATGTGTTCTTTGCAGGTGTTTGTTGAGGTTTGACGTGGTGTTTACAGCAGTGAATAACAGCTTCTGGCCTGGACACAGTTTGCACCTCACCGTCACATTCCTGTCTATTCTTCGGACAAACTCAAAATAATGGGCATACCTCCACCCCTCGAAAGTTATCGCTGACTCTGCCATGTTTATGCAGCACTGCGCGTGGAGATGTGGACGCGCAAGTCGCGCAGATTACGTACATATAAACCTGCGGCGGAAACCCCTCTTGTCTGTCAGTGTGATTATGACTGATTTTATAAAAGTAACGAAGTAACGCGTGTCGGGGCAATGTTAGTAACTGTAGTGTGATTACTGAATTATAAAAGTAACGCGTTACACTACTCCGTTACCGACAAAAGTAATATTATTACAGTAACGCGTTACTTTGTAACGCGTTACACCCAACTCTAATTACAGGGATTACAATGTACATAACTATCCACATGAACAGGTACCAACAGCTTCCGATTGAGTAGCATCCAACCGAGCTTTAAAAACATTTAGTGGCACCAGATTGCTCAGAGTGGCACCAGATTGCTCAGCCTTGACGCACTCCGTGAAGGTATTTCATGTTCGGGGTCATTTGTTTTCTGTATAACCTTGCTTCGTGCAAGTGACAATTGTTGTCGTCTTCTCTGTGAACGTTTTTTCGCCGTTCTTTTGCCATTTTGAGATTTAAATTTCTAGCGGAAAGCTAACCAGGAAGTGTTTTAGCACACCACGTGACGCATCTGAACGAATCACGTTGTCAGAAATTGACACCAGCCAATGAGATTTCGTTTCTTGGTTTAAGACCCCTTTGTACTTTCACGATTGGTTGCTGATACAAAGGAAATGACCATATTTGGATCCGATGAGATTGTGCAGGAGAGACGGAGCTTTCCAACGATATCTCTGATGACATGGTGCAAACAGCGGTCGCAGTACTTTATGATACGTTAGAATGCTAACTTTTGGTAAATTTAGGAGAAATCTACAGACACAAATAGACAAACTATAGTAAAATAAACACTTAAATGTGTATTTTGTACGTTTTCCTTCCAAAAGCCTGAAAGAAAACATGTTATGGAATCAAAATAGCACAAAATCTCAAAATTGACCAGTGCATGAATAATGATGTTTTTGCCTGGGGTGTCTCGCCTTAAATAGCAAAATTAAGTTAGGTCTGAGAAGAAAATAAGGAACACGACCAACTCTTTTCATGTCTATTTTCAAACAAATAGACATAGAAGTATTTTATTTTCCTTGTGCAACACCTTGTAACATTTCATTAGCTCCAGGATCAAAAACATACACCTTAGCTCTGCCCATAACTGGATCACAGAGTGCCGTATCACCTGTTGGAGGAAGGCATTTCAAGCAGAGCTCTGATCAGGTCTGATGGAAACATTTCACCAGCACCACAGCTTTATGTCTACATCACTGCCATAAATACCAAGATGGAGGTTTACTTTAACTTTGGCTGACAAATGTCACGTGCCGTGTCAGTTAGCAGAGGTTTGGGTGGAGGCGCGGGAGGAGCAGCTTCACAGAGGCTTGCCATTTGTTGACAACGTAGACAGATGTGATGCTGTCAGTTCATACGGCTGACAAACTGAATATTACATTTGATATTAAACAGACGACACACACATGATCTAAAAAGACCAAGTGAGTTTGAATTGTAAGAGATATAGCAGTATTTGGCTTTTCCTTAATTATGCAAATGATAAGAATGGTCCACTTTGCTGACGTACACTCCCAACCTAGCAATCCCCATGTAAATCAGTTTGAACAGAAAGGCCTAGAAGGGAAATGGAAACATAACCAAACTTCAAATAAGAAAACACTAAATATTGAATTACTGTGTAATATACTGTAGACTTAATTGTTTTTGGTTTGTCACACACACACACCCACACACACACACACACACACACACACACACACACACACACCCACACACACACACACACACACACACACACACACACACACACACACACACACACACACACACACACACACACACACACACACAAAGCATGCTTTTCGGCCCCCTGTCTGAGCCTGTCTTGGCCTCTTTGTTGGGGCCAGCATGACAAGAGCTCCATTGTCCAGAGGCTTCTCCATATGTTTCCATGTAAAGCACAGTGAAGCTCTATGGACAATACCAGCACACACACTCTGATCTGACTGTCCTCTCTATCAGGGACCCTCGCTCACGAGTCTGAGCTGCAGAGGACTGCATGGGGAAGTGTTTCCTTGTAGAGTTGCTACAGCATCCCTCCGCATAACCAGTTTTATTAATTGAATGTGATTATTTAAAGATACTATAGGATTACACCATGGGTTTAATTATTTTAACTTTGTTTGTTAGACATTATATTTTCATTCTTTTTGGTATTAATGATGGCTCATAAACAGCACATGTAGTTTTTTTTTTCTTTTTTTCTTCAAGGTATAATCTTCAAGTCATTGTGCATGCAACCTAGTTGTATATAGCTCCATGCACACATGCATTGCAACCCTGAACATATGGACATGAAGAAGCAGTATGTGAGAACTCAAAGTGGAGAATCATTTGGACCGAAAATTAAACAGATTTACTCTGCAAGTTCTCAAGTAAGAACTCTATGTAATGTCTGATTGACCCTGTTTGTGAATTGAGCCGTATCATTTACAGCCGGAATAAAGTCACAAACAGACCTTCTGTCCCTGAGGGCTTGAGCTCAAATTGTCAGAGCAATTCAAGGAACAGCCAGAGACCTGGATGTTTGTGACCAATTACCAATCAGGTATGACAATGGTGTAATCTGCGCCATGTCCATCCATGTTCTACCCAGACATTCCTAACCAAAAAAGTGTTCAGAAGGTGAGAATATATCTGACATGGACAATCTCCTGTTGTGTGCCACATGTGTGGAAGGGAAAGATTCCCTATAGAAAGGTTCATGGTCCATTACTTCTGGAACAGTGGATCCCAGAAATATCTTGACAAGGCACAGAGAGACAAAAAGTAGTTAGCTTATCAATTGAATCGTCATATCATGCCTAAAGCTGCATTCACCTGACAGGTGGCAAAGCGGCTCTGCGCTGGCGTTGTGTTTCTATGATTGAGCGACTAGGGGGAGCGATACACTCACACAGCTGCAGACTGATGCCAAGCGCTGCGCTCAAAGTTCCAATTATTTCAACTGCAAGCTTGCAGGGGACATAACCATAGAAACAAAAAATAACTGCAGTTTTCACCGCAAGGCTTTGCTCGAACCTCACGGGGAGCAAAGCGAAAATCGCATTTAAACAGCTTAAGGCCGCATTGAGTCCTCCCATTTGTTTGAATGTGGGAAGTGCAACACCATACATGTTGTGAATGCAGCCTAACCCTGGACATACTCCTGGATGTGTTGGGTTGGCGGCTAGCTTTACAGCCAACAATAACATCAAATAAATGATAGTTTTGGGGCTTCAGAAAGTGGTATCTCTGCATAGAGCTATGTTTTCATCATCTGAGGATTTGATATCTCCAGTGCATTCATTCAGACTCATTAAAGTTCTTTGATGTACGTCCTTTGGTTATCAATGAGCCAGCAGGACGATTGTTCCTAGAAAGGCTTGTGTTGCTAGTGAGTATTTTAAATGCAACCCTCAATTGCTGCAGTTCCACATGAAGCTGTGAGCTGTTTACTTCCTAAATAAAAATAAATCATGCTTTTAATATTCATCATCATCTCCTCCTGGCCAGCCCATTGTCATGGATGTTGGCTCTTCGGGGCCATTTCCATTTCAGGGTAGATCTGAATGGTCGTCAAGTGGCCTGTTTGTAAAGCTACAGTCTATTGTGTTAACCCTAGTGCTTGTTTGTAGTGCCTTCCTCCCTGCATTATTAGGCGCTTTCACACCGGAGTACTTTTCCCAGGAATAGTTCCGATAGTTCCTGGGATTTTGCGTTCACACAAAAAAGATCTGGAACTAGAACCTTTTCACCCCTTTTTAGTCCTTGCTAGAGAGCAGGGACTTTCCTGGGGAGAAAAAGGTTCCAATTTCTGATTGGCTGGGCGAATTGCAAACCACGCCCCGTAAAACTCTGAAAAGCTTTTGTGAAGCCGCCATTTTATTTCCTTGCATTAGCATTATTAGCATTAGCATTAGCCCAGCGCACCAACGGAGAGAGACTAACTTATGGCAACACAAAATAAAACGTGGGATCGGTGGAGTGATGAGGAGGTGTCGGCGCTTCTGGTGATTTACCCGGGGCTTCGGGTGGCGATTTACTGCCACCCGAAGTCCCGGACTCCGGGGGACTCCGGGACTTCGGGTGGCAGTATACGCGTGAAGTTGTTTGCGGCCTGCCAGTAAACCTAAAGCAGAAGAAGAAGAAGTGACGTCAGCGGCTTCATTTGCCTAATCCTCCCTCAGGGACTTATTCCGGTGTGAACGCGATTTACTAGGACAGTTACGGGACTAAAGAGTTCGGCGGGACTAAGTACTGGGAACTAAGTACGGCAAAGTACTTGGTGTGAAAGTGGCTATTGTAAATGAGGGCCATAATCACTAGATGTTCACAGCCTTGTTTCACCTTATACTGGACTCTTTAGTGTTGAATTGCACATATACCCTTGCTACATAATACAAACAAATCAAGCTGTGTTCAAGATGTTGTGATTATCTATCACTATCTGTGCCCCCTACATCCACACCTTGCAACATTGGAATTGGGGTGCTGCCATGGTTATGCAGTTGCCATCAGGATGTTTTATAAGGACACAGGTAGTTCTCTGTTGTCAGGGCTGGTCCACACGAGACCGCTCAACCCGCTGGAGACGCTGTAGTACATATGCCGGGCCTGTAAGTGGCGCTGTACTTCCGCCACAGAATACACCAAAAGCAGTGAATAAGACCTCCCGAGCATGGTTGCCATGGTTGCCCTTCTGTTTATTCTCTGAGGTGGATTTAGCAACATGTAGTTTATGTAGTTCTCCATGTCCACTTGTAGCTGATGGTTGTGGTAGAGGAGCTGTAGATTTGACGCGGGGGTGAGCAGCAGAGGTGGGGAGAGGCAGTGCTCTGGCTGTTTCGGCGGCCTCTGTTTCTCTTTTTCTCCCTCCCCGAGGCGAGCGTGTGCTCCTGCTGTAAAAGGCAGGTGCACCGCACCCACTGCCACTTATACCTCATTCACACCAACGCAACTCCGGTTCAAGCTCCGTGCTAGAGCTTTTCAGGTTCAGAACCGGTTCTTCGGTTTAGCTCCGGCTCTTTTCACACCGCTCAGAGTCCGACTGGTGCTGCGTCATCGTTTGCGTCATGACGTAACCGTTTGCGTGCCTGCTTCATAAAGCCAAACCGCGCGGAAACCCCTCACAGCTCACACCGACAACAACAACAATGGCCGATTGTGCTCCAGCTTCCTCTGTACCTCTTCGGAAGACCAGATTCCCAGTAGGTAGCTGGTCTCTTCAGTGGACCACTGCTGCTTGTTAAGTTTCTCCATCGTTGTGTACAAACTGGATAAAACGTGGGCTTTTTGTTGTTGTTCAGGAGTTGATCCCGCCCCTGCCCCTGCCCCCGCCTCGACGTAAGCGTGACGTGTGCTTTTGCTCTAGCCGGACAATTTTTTGGTGCTTGAAACGAACCGGATTCCGGAGCTAAGAGGCTGCTCCGCTGCGGTGTGAACAGGAAAACCCGGTGCTTTTCAAGCTCCAGCTCCGAACCGGCCCTGAAACACCGTTGGTGTGAATGAGGTATAACTCTGAGCCTGGCTCCCGAGCAGGACATTGGTTTTCTCATACAGCATCTCTGTATAGTATGTGTATTCACTGAATATCACTCTCTGTCCTAAACGCCTTGTTGGAGCTCCTGCCCCTCCCTCCCTGTGAGCCCAGTGTGCTCTGATTGGTCAGTTCGCCCACTGGCTCGCTGCTTCGAGGAGCTGACAGTGTGAGCTGGCTTACTGGTGTGGTTTCCTGCTTGCTTTAGCGAGATATCGCCAATGCGTTTGTTAAAAGGTAATCCTTCTGACATTGGATGAATGTAATTAACTTTAGCTCTCTAGCTAGTTTATTCACGCAATTTAAACCAAAGTATAGCCTATAGCTGCAATATAAGTTAGTGTGCATGTTGTCGGACGTCCACTGACTAACGTAGAGCGTTCACACAGGATCTGCTGGTCATATGATGTCCTAATGAACAGAAACACAAGCAGCCCGCTGGACTCAGATCTCTAGATACCTCATCACTCCTCCGCTGCTCCGGTACAAGTCCGGGCTGCGGTGGTTTGTTGATACATGTCGTCTTCTTCTGTTTGCATTAATCGAGGCTACGTAGTTATGCAGCTCCCCCATCGTCAGTAAATGGAAGTACTACAAATAATGCTGTCAACTCAACATTGTAAATAACCAACCAAAAACGATCGCCGGTTCATCTTGTTTTTGGCGTGAGAATAGTTTGGGTAGCGTGAGAGCGTGAGATTGAGAGTGAAAGCGTGTGTCACACGCCAGATGCGTGAGAGTTGGCAACCCTGTCCAATCGTGTGTTCAGTTTTGAAACTATACTGTTGAAACTCAATAGATATGAGTTACTCTAACTTAATATATACCTATAGTTGAGTGAACGCAGAAATATTTTTTCAAAATCATTACATTTGTAAGTAACATTTTTTTTGTTCTTTTTCAGTTTGACCGATTTATTAAAATGAGTTGTAAACTAACTAAAATAAGTTGAGGTAAAAAACGACATAAACGACTGTAAAAACTGTTGCTTTGGTAAAACTTAAAACATATGTGTCAAGTGATTCCAAGCAATTTTAAGAGTGTAGTCAACTTTTGCAATTTTTGAGTTGGTGAAATGTACTTTTTTTAGTTTTCCTCTACTCAAGAAAGTGTTACTTTGCTAAAACTTAAAAAATATGTGTCAAGTGGTTCCAAGCAGTGGCGGCTGGTGGAAAATATTTTAGGTGGGACTGTGGAAATGGTGATCAAACAATACTAGGGGGCATTTTTTTGAGAAAAGACCCCCTAAATGATGACTTCTGATTATGTTAGAGGGGGGGGGGAAGGACAATTTGAGGCTTAAAAATATGAGAAGACTGATCAATACCTCCATAACTTCAGTGTGGTTAGCTATGAATCTTCCAAAACTTCCAAAAACCTTGTCCTGGACATAGTTTCTACAGCATAAACTGTGCTAACAAGCTGAGATTCCACAGATTCTAGAAATATAAGTATCATCACTGAGCGATCAGAACGCAAATACAGACATCACACGACGTAGCTTTAGGTAGCAAAACACGGAGATATGCTCACCTTTTGCAGAATAACAATTCTGATTCTGAAGGTTAATCCATAGGTTAATCCAATGTGTCTGTCACTTTGAAAAAATGATTGATGATCCATAATTCAATTTTTATGTCAAAAACTGAGTTTTCATTAGCTGCTAATGGTAGCCTCCAGAGTGTATGACAGCTTCCTGTTTTGTCTCCTTCGATACAGTCCAAACAACTCACAGACTGCACCGGGCGCTCACGTAGGAGCCCTGTGACCATCAGATTTGACGACGCTGATTGGCTGAAATGATGATGTTTCGGCGGCATAGTTTAAAGATAGCAACAGTTGGCTTCTGCTGCACTTGCTGCCCTCTCGTCTGGGCGCTGTGCATAGCGCCCACACGAGAGGGAGTAATGATACACGGGCAAGGCCAGGCAGGAAACATGTGACTTATCAGTAACTTTAGACATCGTAACACAATTTTAAACGAGATTTTATTGTAGATTATACATTTTACTGATACCAATTATATAATATTTACCTTGTTTATTAAAAATAAAAATAAAAATTAAAAATATATTTTTTAAATATATATTTTTTTATTTTTTTTATTTTTAATGTGGGAAGAGGGGGGGCGGCGCCCCTAGCGCCCCTATGGGCCGGCCGCCACTGGTTCCAAGTAATTATAGGAGTTGGGTAAACTCACTAATGTGATTTTCTCTGCATATGAAAAGATGAGATGAGCCTACAATTAAAAGCCCAGATATTAAAGTGTAACCAATGTAAATAACAATCTGCTAAGAACCACACGAGAATAAAGTAAATTATAAAACACAATTGAGTTGCCGGAACCTATATACGACAAACTCTTCCTGATTTCAATCCAACCCTTTAAATATTTGATAGCATTGAAACATTGCAGATTAAACAAATAGATTTAACAAAAAGGGAACGTTATGGACACGTTAATACATTTTATTAAAATTTGATTATTTCAAAACAGTTGTCATAAAAGAGTAACAAGTTTGTTTAAAAGCACAACACATTAACATACATGGAGACACATGGTTATTACTTGATGGTTATAACTGCATCTGGCTCGTAGGCAACGTATCACTTCATGCTGTGCATCACGAGCCTGTTGCACTTCGACCTCTGCTGTTCCCTGTAAATACAAATAAAACACTACATTGATTACAAATCAGGACACACCATGTGTTTTCCTCAAAACAAAAATCAAATCCGTCTTGAAAACATAACGAGCCAGTTTACATTAGCTGTTAACAGACGGTAACAGAGGTGCTATTCACATGCATAAAAAGGGGTTTAAGCCATCAACAAAAAGGCTGGTTTGCAAGAAAATGAACCAAATAGTCATGATATTGATATAGTTCATAACATGTCCAACTACTTCTTTTTAACCCCACCTCATGCTCAGAGATGTATATAAAGTGGCACATGGGTCCTAGAATAAAAAGAACAGACGATTATTTCAACTTTTATAAGTGAGAGCGCAGGCCAGTCTACATGAATGCAGGGCAAGGCACGTTTCTGTCCAAAGGTTCCATGATGGAGTCGATAATGTTTTAAAGTATCACTTTGAGTGGTGACACTAGTGCTGCATAGTTTACATCTCCATCCCATCTGTGATTCAAAACATAGAAATGGGTACGTTTACCTGATGCTCATTATATTAGTATGTAAACATAACACGTCTTGAATTAACCTCTGAAACAACAACTAGTCTGACACACTCAAGGGCTTACCTAATGTGAACCTGAAGTCCATAGCAGGAGGCAAAATGTCTTCAAGAGGAGGTGGGACTGTTTTCTGGTGAGGCAAATAAAAGAACAAAATAGTTACATGATGACAATGTAACAATCATTTCAGTAGAATTCATTAAAACATATTTAATTAAATTAATGGAATCAAACATTAAAACACAAGTATCATTTAAAACGGTATTGTATTTATATACATTTATAAGGATGGTATTGTTAGATACCAGTACAATTCCATGATTCTCTACACAGCAGATCCTAATTACTTCAATATACACTCCTTTATCTCGTTTGCATACTGTCTAATATCTACTTCATGTTGTAGTAAAACATCTCCTTAATAAAACTGTATTAATTGATATTTCTCGCTTAAGACCTTAACTGAAGTCACCTTCGTCACTGGCTACTGAGAGCTAACGTAAACTCCTGCAGATTCCAACATGGATGTGCATCTATAGCGTTGCAAATACATACAGAGGAATCAATATCAAATAGGCGCATTAGTAACTTACTCTTACATAACCGCTGGGTTATAAAGTAGTAGGGAATAGTTTTAACGGAGGTATTTTACCGCACAACATGCACGGCAGGAGAGCCTCTGAGCCCTGCGGCCGCATCACGGTGCCCGGGCCAACGCTTAGAGCGGCATAGGGGAACAGTTTGCGGAGTTGATTCTTAATACGTACTCTTAACTTAACCACTTTTAACAGAATTGCGTCGGTAAGCACTTGATGCAAACTTTGCCCAACAACTTTGCGCGAAGAAATAGACTACATGGGCACGACAGGGCTGAGTCTAACTTTAACAGCAGTAATGGCGCTGGCATGCATTCAAATGTCGATGTTTCGTTCAAAACAGTGAATACAAGAAAAGTAAATAACACTTGCTAGTTAAAAAGCAGTAATTAATAACTCAGGTGGCATGCTTACTTGTTTTACGATGGTTTGAGGAGGATCCAACGCAAACACGTGTCCAATAGAGATGGGCGAGTCCTGATTCATCCGGATCATTAACCCGGATCCTAGAAATGAGCTGGTCGTGACGAGTCTCCCCTCTCCATTAACCCGAGTCCTTTGAGTCCCACACTTGGTGTGACGTACAAATTAAAACTATAAATTGCGTCACTCGCTACTCTCTTTATAACATGTAAAATCACATTACAACGTACCCCAGTCCATCTACCCTTTAACAAGTAGGATAGCTGCCAGAAGTGATCGTTTGGCTCAGGGGAGGGGACGCGGATCAGTGAAACTTCCTGCAGACTCGTGGGGACTCAGAGGAGCCGACGGCTCCTAACCGTAATAGCATAGCAGATCCAGAGATCCATACTCGTCATGTGCACGAGCATAGCCCCTCCTCCAGCACCCGGCTCCCGCGGCTATATTATGCACGAGTCAACAGCAGACTCAGAGATTCGCAAATCCTGACTCACTGTGCAAAACATAGCAGACTCGTGCAGACTCAGAGCCGTAACCGTATAGCAGCAGATCCAGAGATCCAGCAGACTCGTCATCATGCACGATTCAACAGCAGACTCAGATTCGCTAAATCGCAAAATGACCTTTTTCTTGTGATCAATATGTTTTATTAAAGCAAAAGACACCACTTTACACACATTTAACACATACAAACACCAGTATTGCAATGATTACGCAGTCCATGAGAAAATATGGGGGGCATATGATTAGATATAATTATATGTTTAATAATAATAATTGTATAATTAAGACATTTTATATATTCTAACTGTTTTGCAATCATTTGTCATTGTTTGTTTCTTTTTGTGTGCTATGTTCAAAATAAACGTTTTGCCAAGTAAGATCCTTATTGGAAATGCAGCTATTACACGCAGGAGACTGTTGCACAACATGACAATTTTGTTAGAAGTCTACACTGAAACTTCATTTAGAGCCGGAAACATAATGGACTTAATCAAAATCGCGGGATCCGTGAATCCAGGTCAATGATCGAGAGAGACCAGTAGCCTACGAGTTAGTCAGCGGAACTTCACAGACTCAGATTCTCAAATCCTGACTCACTGTGCAAAACACAGCAGACTCGTGCGGACTCAGAGCCGTAACCATATAGCAGCAGATCCAGAGATCCAGCAGACTCGTCGTCATGCACGAGTCAACAGCAGACTCAGATTCGCAAATCCTGACTCGCTGTACAACACACAGCAGACTCGTGCGGACTCAGAGCCGTAAACCATATAGCAGCAGATCCAGAGATCCAGCAGACTCGTCCTCATGCACGAGTCAACAGCAGACTCAGATTTGCCAAATCGCAAAATAACCCTTTTTTTGTGATCAACATTTTTTATTAAAGCAAAAAACACTGTGTAGCGGAGGTTAATATAACGTCAGTTTAATATGCTCGTGAAATGCAACAACTTTTCGGTTTCACCGATAGGATTTCTACGGTCTTGGTGATGCTGACTCATATGACTCAAATGACTCGTATGATCCGGATCTCTTCAATGACTGACTCAGAAGACCCTGAGTCCGTAAAAGGATCCGGATTTGCCATCTCTGGTGTCCAACTGCTGAAGAACCGCTGCAAAGACGAACAGGAAGTCTCACACCTTCCTGTTCATGGTTAGTAAAAACCATGAATTAATGCTTTGACAAGTCTGCAGACAGACGGCAGGCGAAAAACCTTTTAAAATGCGTGTTTTCTAAATGGAGATCGGCTAAGCTAATGCAGTATATGCTCCGACCGTCCACACTCACAACAACGGCCTACAGACATAAATAAAGCAGCGACTGTATTCACCATGACACAGGCAGTCTGTGGTTTGTACCTGTTTAACTTTTGTCTAGTTTCTGAACATATATAAGGAGCTGTGAGCTCTGAGTGCTCACAGCTAACGGCTGATGTTGTTTTTCTGTGGTTCACATTGAAGATGACGTCACGGCTCCGCCTACACTGCGTTACTATAGTTACTGCCCCAGCTACTAAACTGTAATGGAAACGCAGCATAAAGTGAGCCTGGCCTAACAAGGCCTAACAAGGCCTAACTATACCGTACTAAGCCGAGCGAGGCCCCGCAATGGAAATGCGCCAGAAGTGACGTAACGACGACCCAAATGGACCCATTGGTCCAAATGGACCAATCCGTGGAGCTCCTCACACACACACACTCTTTTAGCGGCAAAAATGTGACGCGCTGGGGGGGGGGGGGGGGGGGGGGGGGGGGGGGGGGGTGATAGTGGAGCCTCGCAGCGCGACGAAACTGTGGCGCGCTTACACTGAAGGTGCGCCGCTTAAACAAATTAAGGTAACAATTTGCATGGACATTTTTGAGTAGTATGGACTTAAATAAGCTTAAAAAAAAATGAAGGCCACTAATTATTTTAACGCGATTAACGCATGTGTATTTTTTGTCCTCGGCCGCCCCGTAGTTTCAGAGCGCATCGAGTTTAAAATACCATCTACAAGCTGATGCTGACAGCCCCGCTCCTGCCGCCCGCTTGTGGCAGACCACACTTCCACGCTCCCCGGCAGGCCCGGACTGGCCATCGGGAGGACCGGGAGGGTGTGTGTATGTGTGGCGCGAGCGAGGCACACCTTACGTGTTGTTGTTGTTGTTAGCATCTGGTGCTAGCTAGCTGCGCTAACGGATATAAGGAGCTGTTTCAATGAAAACAGAGGAGCGACATTTCGCCGACAACTGCGCCGAGCACTTGACTTTATGCAGGTAGCCAGACAGTGGGACATTGTACGAAAAGTCAGCACACTCAGCACGGATAGTGCGCGCAACATGATTGCAGCGTCCAGGCAGCTCCCGTTCGAGCACACACACACACACACACACACACACACACACACACACACACACACACACACACACACACACACACACACACACACACACACACACACACACACACACACACACACACACACACACACACACACACACACACACACACACACACACACAGTATTATTGTATGAGAGAGGTTCCAGGTTGAATTGAGGCGAATATTTGTAATGTTCAGGTTGTTGTGTTTAATATTCATGAGAATGTTTGTCATTGTTCAAATGATAATAAACAAACATATAAAGCATATTTGTCCACTCATATGTTGATAAGAGTCTTACAAACTTGAAAAATATCCCTCTAAGGTACATTTAGAACAGATACAAAATTTGCGATTAATCGCGATTAACTATGGACAATCATGCGATTAATCGCGATTAAATATTTTAATCGACTGACAGCCCTAATATATATAGCTTAAATTAAACAAAATGCAACTTAATATCACTCCATCTTTACGATTAAAATTAAGTTGGTTCAACGTATTTTTTTTTAGAGTATACAGCCAGTCTCATTCTCTCACTTTGATCCTCTATCCGGCAAAATGGCTCCTTAAATCCATCTAACTGACCAACTGGACTTAACCCCCCCCCCCCCTCACACACACAGCTAACCGTTTCATCACTCTCTCTTTCTCCACCATAAGGACTCCCTGACTCTGCAGTTCACTCTGAGGAGGGGAGAAGCAGCCGGCTCTGCTTCCTGGAGGACGATTGTATGAGTGTGTGTATATGGGGTGGGGGGTGGGTTGTGGGGGGAGTTCAACAGGGTGTTAAGAGCGTCCAGTGAATTATGTTTTGACAAAAGACTGGACCCCCTGTTGCTGTAATTTTCCTGTTTCCTGGAAACTGGCAACGTGTCACACACACACACACACACACACACACACACACACACACACGCACACGCACACGCACATGCGCGCGCACACACACACACACACACACACACACACACACACACACACACACACACACACACACACACACACACACACACACACACACACACACACACACACACACACACCATTTGGTGCCAGCTGCTCACTATGATGCAACAGCATAGTGAGCAGCAAGCCTTCAGGGCATCTGGTTAATAAAGACTTCCTTTCATCAAATCCCTTGGACATAATCCGCACACTATTTTATCACATCGCTTAGAAATCGCCTTATAAACCCGTGGGACGGAGATTCTGCAGAATCCTTTTCATGTTGTGACAACAATAAAAAGATTATCTTCCACAGTGAAGCTGACTCAGTGTTTTTATTCTTACAACATGTTCAACACATGGTTTATTCTTTCAATAGTTGGCACAGTTGGGTATAAAACATATATAATATACAAAACTAGATGTAGTTATTTTCTGTTTAACAAAGTAATCAGATCTAGATTTATTATTTTTGATAGCCGATTATAGGTCTAAATTAACCAAAAGAAATACTGAAGATACTAAATCCTGTTAACAAAATGTTGAAATGAGATGCTGTGAGGTTGAGTGTATGGTATAGAGCAGGGGTGGGGAACCTTTTTCCTCTCAAGGGCCATTTCAATTTTTTCAACATCCTCCGAGGGCCCGTACAAATTATTGACCTCTGCTTAAAAATACTAAAATCACAGCCCATTCATTTTGCCTTTCTTTCATGCTGTGCAAAGAAAAAGCAACCTCTTAATCCAGATATCTTACCGTGACTCGCGTATGCATGCACGTGCACGGTTGTGGCATGACCCCCAAAACAGAAAGATATGGACACAAGATGTGTGCAAATGTGTTTAGTATCCTATCCATGTGAACATGATTTAAGTGGGGGGTGAACATGACCTAACCTCCTCTAGGAGGGTCCGGGGGGCATGCTCCCCGGGAAGATATTTTTTTTAAATGTTGAATTTTTTTTTTGTAACTATAATGATCATATAAATATGTGCCTTTACCTCACTGGTTGTAGAAAAAGCTTCTTATATTCGTTAGCATAGCTAGCTAACCAGATGCTAATAACCAGGGGTGCACATAACTTTCTCAGTGAGGTACTCAGATGAGTACCTGGAGTCAGTGTTTGGTACTCCAACCTCTGGCTGTCCTCAAAGTTCCCATGAAGCCCTCTGTATCGCGATTGTCAACGGGGGGGGTAGTGGAGTACAGAGCTTCGTGACCGCAGAGCGTGTGAACGTTGTGATCAGCTGTTTTAGCGCAGTGCTGCTGTACAGACCGACGTTAACAGCAGCCCTGCGCTAAAACAGACCGACGTTAACCCTGTCTGTTAACGTCGGTCTGCACCGGGGGGGGGGGGGGGGGTGGTAGTGGAGTACAGAGCTTCGTGACCACAGAGCAGCTGTTTTAGCGCAGTGCTGCTGGTACAGACCGACGTTAACAGCAGCCCTGTCTGTGCACACGGAGACCGACTCTGTCGTCCGGTGATCTAACCGCCTTCTGGAAAAGCTTCACAAGTACGTCGGTACGCAAATGCGCTTTGTGTCACAAGTGACGGTACGCATTTCAGATTGTTGCCGCGCATGCGTACCTGCGTACCAGTGCACCCCTGCTAATAACAACAAATTATTGACTGTATGATCAGTATGACAGATGAACAGATCGCCACTGGGCTTTCAACTAGTGATGGCAGTTTGACACTGAAGCTTTGAACGGAGCTTCAACCCTGGACTTCCTATTCCATAGAAGCAGTGATTCGAAGCTTGCTTCAAATCACGTGACATATGACGTCAGAAGCAGCAACTGCTTCAAATCACGTGACATATGACGTCCGAACCAGCAACTGCTTCAAATCACGTGACATATGACGTCCGAACCAGCAACTGCTTCAAATCACGTGACATATGACGTCAGAAGCAGCAACTGCTTCAAATCACCTGACATATGACGTCAGAAGCAGCAACTGCTTCAAATCACGTGACATGTGACGTCCGAAGCACCAACTGCTTCATTTTCTGAATGAATCACTTGACTGGTTCGCCGTCCAATCACGCGATTCAATGCACTGCCTCGTCTCTATTCTGACAGGTGACAGGTTGAAACAGTTTCAAATTTGAGCGCTTCAACACTTATAACCGCTCTAAACAATGAGCAATGTGTGGGTTGTTGTCGTAGTTTGCGTTGTTGCTGTTGAGTTGTTGTTGGTATTGCATTTGAATTGGATCATTATAGAGCAAGCCAGGAAGAAAGATAGGTCGTTGTGGCTCGGGAAACACTTCGAAATGTGAAGAAGTTGTGAACAAAAAGAGAATTAACACCAATATAAAAAATATGTGAATAGCTTAAGGTATAGATAGCCCAATGGATAGAGCCGGTGGCCCGAAGCGGCGATGTCCTCCGTGCAGCTGGTTCAAAGCCCGAAACGGATGAACTTTGAATCATTGCTTTTCAACTTTAATACTTTATTAACTGATGGCCCTCTCCGCCCAAAATAATTCCAGCACTCTCTAGTCTCTTCTCAATAACCCAATACACACAATTATCAATCTTTAATTGCAAATAGAACATGATATTCAGTCTTAGTGTGTGTGTGCATCGAATATTTTTCAAGGCAAAGATACGTTAAACCCACTGCAGCCTTGCACTTCGCCAGGAGAGGTCGCTGTAACTGAAGCTTCGAGAAATGAACCTATTTCCGACACAATTGTCCAAGTGGTTCGATGCTTCATTTAAAGCTTCATTTTGCCATCACTACTTTCAACTAAAGACACAGCCTCGCAAAAACTGCGGCATGTGTACGGCTCCTTATGGGTACTGCAATTTGTGAAGTGCTGGAGTGGCGTTCTGGTGCTCTCCTGCAGAACTCCACCCCTGTCAGACGAGACATATACCACGTGATGACACGTTAGACTTGTGTTGTGTTCAAGGACCCTGACCTTGGCCAGGAAAAACAGACACTCGCTTGTTTAATTCTTTTGCGGTCTAGATTTCTTTATTTTTTTAATTTTTGCGTGTGTTTATAAATTACCTCGAGGGCCATACCAAATGGTCTCGCGGTCCGTATACGGCCCGGAGGCCGGAGGTTCCCCACCCCTGGTGTAGAGAATATCTTCACTTCCTGCTGACAGCCAGAGCACTGAATGTGCTGTCTGGAGCCCATGTATTTCCCCTTGTATCTAAACCTTAACCAGTCAGATTAGCCCATTATTTCGACACCCCAACTGGGCCAAAAGTCAATTTGTCTGAGAACCCATTTCCCCCAAAACAAACAGACTGCTTCGAAAGGGAATTGTGCTGAAGAAACACTTCCTCCCTGCAACAAACAGAAGCACATATGCCTAATTATTATACAGAATGACCAGTGCTTCTGGGTTAACAGACTGCACCAAAAATGGGCTTTAGTCAAATTCAACCTTTCAACAACGTGCAGTCCCAGCCATAGCTGCAGTCTTGCATAAAAAAAGAAGCATGATTGGACATTCAAATGTAATTTATGCATTTCTTACTTTAGTCATTCAATTTAAAATGTTCATCATTATGCAGCTTTTACTGTACAGATGTATGAGCGTGCAGAGGATGCTGCGCAGACACTCAAATGTTCACCACAAATGCCAACACACACACACACACACACACACACACACACACACACACACACACACACACACACACACACACACACACACACACACACACACAGGAATAAACACAAACCTCCCATGCCAAAATGTTAACTGCCTCAACTGTTGCAAAGGTGTGTGTGTAAAACAGACAGGACCTTGTTCACTTCAGACGGCCCCAGTCTGCCGATACAGTGTGAAGTAAAACACACATGCACACGCACACAGACAGACACACACTCTCTCATTGGGTCAGGGTGTGAGTCTGAGTGGTGCAGTTTGGTGCTAAATGAGACCAGTCTCCTCAGCAGCTGCTGCTATGTTTTTTTAACTGCTGTGTGTGTGTGTGTGTGTGTGCGTGTGTGTGTGTGTGTGTGTGTGTGTGTGTGTGTGTGTGTGTGTGTGTGTGTGTGTGTGTGTTTGTGAGTGTACACTTTTTTCCCTCAGCTGTTAGTGGCCTACTCTCTTTTATTTCTAAATGATGTCATATCAGATAGTACAAGATGTGTACAATGTTACCTGATTCTTTATTATTGCATGCCTTTTTTTTCACCTGCGATGCCACTTTCTGCTGTAACACTGTTAATGTTCCCGCTGTGGGACCGATGAATGAATTCTGATTCTGAGAGACGAGGGGGGTCTGTATAGTTAGTAACAGAATAAACACTACTAATACAAGTTGGTCAAAGTTCAATATTGAAATACTGACTTCAGGTGTGTAGCCTGACCCAATATCAAACATGAGTTGTTATACGTATTCATGTATTTGTCAGAAACTGACAGAATGTGCTGTTCAGACAGACTTTGGGAAGTCCAACACTGAGACTTCCTCTTCAGAATGAGAAACGACATAACTACACAAGGGGTTTAACATGCTAAACTCAATTAAAACAAACATTTATAGGTTTGTTTTAGACCACCACAACATGATGGTTATTTTGCTAGTTTGGCCAGGGATGAGTCCTGATGGGATCTCCTTAAAGGTTCCTGTGATCAAAAAGATCCAAAAACAGGAACACGACGTTTGGTAGATAAATAGTTTTAACGATTTCTCCAATTCTTTTACACAAAAGAGAAGTTATGTAAATGTACAGAAAGAACTCATGAAGCAGAACTTGATTCAGTTTTTCCCGCCGTGCATCATGGGATCTTACACTGCTATTGAAGGTGGCTGTTGACCAGGACAGTGTGAGGTTAAAGGTCTCTCTGTATCTTGTTGCTTTCCGTTTCCCATTCAGATGCCCTGTTGGTATTCCATGTGTGATACATGTCTACTGTGGCTTTAAAGTCACTGCATTGACTACATCACCATTGTCTCGTTGCAGCTCACCTATGATTAACAGCATGTCATATAATTGTTAAAAGCTTATTAAAAGAAACAATAATGATCTGAAAAATGTGTAGAGGTGGTTGTTGCGTTATTAACCTTATAAACAGTTTATTATACAGGCGGAAGGACTGCAAAATACTACCTCAGTCCTAAGTTAGAGGATTATAACAATAATACATTAAAAGGAATGAAAGAATATATCTTTATGCATTCAGCTTCTTCTCCCACTGGAACCTGGCTGTGACTCAACCGGGATTTCTTCTTTAATAGTTATTATTTGTCTCTTACTGATAGTACAGAAGAAGAGGATTACATGCAGCAAAGGACTGTGGGTAGTGTTTGAAGGTCATTAGACATCCACTCAGGTGACTTATGGGTTCTTTTACATCCAAAATAGTCTGGTTTTGTTAGGAATCAATCTTTATGGCACTTAACTACCATTCTATAACACAGGTACACTCACAAGTACAACAGATCAGCTTTAGTTTTGTCCCTTGAGCCATTCAACAAAAAAATGTGCCCAATTTGGGATCAATAAAGCACATCTTATCTTATTCTGCAGCTCTAGTGTCAGCTGGTTCATTCGAATATTCAAATACCTTTTTCCCGTATGCACAACAGTTACAGGCTCCTTCATATACAATATACTTAAGACTTAAAAATAAATAGAGAAGCAGAACAGTCCCACCAAATAGTGCAATGACAAAATTGTGCAAGTAAAAAGCAGGGTGGATTTTAAAAATGGTTCTTTTCATGTAGTTTCAGTAATGTGCAAAGTGTAACAAACACATCTGACCAATTGTAAAAAGTGTGCGAGCCATTTCAGATTGTGCATTCAAAATACAAATCCAGAAAGGACAGCTTTGTCCCATCTAGTGTGACGACCAAGTAAAGTCTAGCAAACCATTGCACATGAGAGACTGCTTGCCTCTTTGCTTGAACATTAAGGAAACAACTCACTGTGCTTTTGAATTTACAGTGTAGCGTCATCAGCTACATGCCCGAGAAACAAGGGTGTGTTTATGGATGCAGCCATCCAGCCATATCTAACAGAGTCATTAACATAACAAACAATAATTCCCTTTGGAATTCTTGCCCTCTTTTTGTACAATACAAACCAATAGAGTGAGTGCAGTGAACTGTTCCCTTTCTGCTGCTATTGTTCCCCGTCTGTGTTCCACGCCGGGCCTCCACCGACCCCATTTATCCAACAAGTGCAGTCAATGTTTCCATGTTTTATTGTTATTCGAAAAGTGTCTTGATTTTGGACAGAGGAAAGAAGAAGAAGAGACTTGTTGGTGGAGCAGGTTTACCCGAAGCCTCCGGATCTGATGTTTCTATCATCACAATTACACATGCTCAACAAACAGGAGCGCACTGTAGTAACCTGGTTACTGTAAATCAGGGTTTACAGTGGGCAGTCAGGCTTCTTTTTTAAACTGTCCACATATTATACATCATAAGCCAAGTTTCCATCTGAACGTTGCATGAAATGACCCGACTCATGTACGCCTATTCCTTAAACCAGGGGTGGGGAACCTCCGGCCTATGGGCCGTATACGGACCGCGAGACCATTTGATACGGCCCTCGAGGTAATTTATAAACACACGCAAAAAAAAAAAATTAAAGAAATCTAGACCGCAAAGTAATTAAACAAGCGAGTGCCTGTTTTTCCTGGCCAAGGTCAGGGTCCTTGAACACAACACGAGCTAACGTGTCATCACGTGGTATATGTCTCGTCTGATGACACATGCTGAAGGAGAGCACCGGAACACCGCTCTGCCCCTTCACAAATGTCAGTACCCATAAGGAGCCGTACACATGCCGCAGTTTGTGCGTGGCTGTGTCTTTAGTTGAAAGCCCAGTGGCAATCTGTTCATCTGTCATACTGATCATACAGTCAATAACTTTGTTGTTATTAGCATCTGGTTAGCTAGCTATGCTAACGAATATAAGAAGCTTTTTCTACAACCAGTGAGGTAGAGGCACATCTTTATATGATCATTATAGTTATACATACAGCTCTGTGCAAGTCAATGGGGACTCCCTGTTAGTTAGCCAAGGGATCCTGGTGCAGTGTTCATTTTGGCAGCTGTTTTTGATTTAGTCTTACCCCTAGATTCCACCGGGTCCGTCTGCGCCGCGTTACGGCTGCGCCGCGGTTTTGGTCCGGCCTCCTCCGGCGTCATACCCTACCAGGCGCGTTTCAGAAGCATTTCAGAAGCGGAGCGTCTTGCCTGCCGGCTCGCAGTTTTTGTTGATTTGGGCATATTTCCTGGACAGGCTACTTTGTACAGACAAAGTTAATAATAACTGTAATATTCCAGTTATAAACGACATGAATCAAAGATGTGTTGCTGTATTTTAGTGGTAAAATCATCATAATTATTCTATATATATAATTTACACAGTGCCTGTAAACCGGAGGAGAACGCTGGCATTTCTCCTCCTACTTGAAAGACTACGGAGGGATAGGGTCTGCAAAATTAGTTTGTGTGTGTGTATATATATAGGTCTATATAGCTCTGAACGTTCCACTTCCTGCCTGCCCGACCTTACGTTACGGCTGCGCCGCGACAAAAATAGGATTCGATCCTAATTTTAGAAAAGCCCTGCGCCGAGCCGCTTCTGGGACGCTTCTGGGACGCGTCTGAGCCGTAACGCGCCGCGTGTGGTGGAATAGCACCCATTGACTAGAGTGGCCGCGATCACCTTGAGCACCTTGAGCACCGCGGCGCGTCCGTAACGCGCCGCAGACGGACCCGGTGGAATCTAGGGGTTAGTCTTAGTCTTTAGACGAAAATGGTTATTAGTTTTAGTCACATTTTAGTCATTTCTATCCTTCATAGTTTTAGTCTAGTTTTAGTCGACGAAAACTCAAAACGTTTTAGTCTAGTTTTAGTCGATGAAAAATTACATTTTAGTCAAAATGTTTTCTCTCTTTAAACCAATTCAGTTAGGCAAATACAGGTTTCTGACATTGTAATCAAGGTGACAGCATCAAGTGTTGAAATTCGTAAAGCAACATTTCACTCTCTTGTGTAATATCTAGGGATGGGTATCGTTAAGGTTTTTTACAGTAGTACTACTACTCTTATCGAAACTGCTTGTCGATCCGGTACTTTAACGGTATTCTTGTATTTACTTTTTGTTATTTTTTAAAGGGAAAAACTAACAAATTGTTAACCGAATTAATTGCTTTATTTAAATGTGAAATATATATAATTATATTAAAATATTGTACTGTACTTGAGTAAAATGTTGAGGTACTTGTACTTTACTGGAGTATTTGAATGTGTTGCTACTGTGTACTTCTACTCCACTACAGTTCAGAGGTACATGGTGTACTTTTACTCCACTACATGTATTTAATACCTTTAGTTACTTTACAGATGTGGATGAATGATGTGAAATATAATCAAGTGTTAAATCAGACTTTAGTTCCACCTGGAGTAAATTCACAAGCTACCCTGCAGTATACAAAGTCATTCAAACTAGCTGCCCGGAGTCACACGGCGGCCCGTCTCTCTCCAAAGCGGCTCGGCGATCCTCTCCCCTCGACCACCTGCATTTACCACAATAAATGTGCCGTGGTTTTGTAAACTCGTGTATGTCTCCTGGTCTTTCCGTTGTGGCCTACGAGCCGGTCATAACAAAGAGTAAGTTATTTTTACCTGTAATAAACTACTACTGTTTGATGAGAAATCAAATCATGGTTTGCTATATATGAATGATATGTTATAGGAGCAAATAATTCAGGGAAGAAAGGATAGGCCTACTAAGTATTTCCATTAAACTTTATTTTTAGAAATGTACAAAATGAACATAAATATACATATATACACGGTATATCATCCATTCCTCCCCGCATCTTGCCTGGGCGCAGCCGGTGCTTTTTAGGACGAGGCCTCAGTGTGGTAGTCCCGTCCCCGTCATGTATTGTCCGCCAGGATCTGGCTGGACGAAATCAAATGCAAATCACAAAATATTAGAGAAACTTAGTTGTTTTAGATTCGTTAGTAGTAGTTGTGGTAGGAGTGTGGATCTATCTAATCCATCTAATTAACAGCTTGCCAGCTAATATGCTAACCTAGCTTTCTTGTTTACTTTGGTAGCTAACACGATATGAACGCTAGCTCTGAGGAACGGCAACTATAATGTAGTGTAATAAAACTACTATGAACAAAAGCTAGTGGTTCATATTAGGCTAGCAATAACGTGTTTATAATTGCAATCTTATACGGGTATTCTGCTACGTTCGGTCATACATTGTAACTTGCATGAATACATTGTTTTGCGCTAGCATGTATAGCTAGCCTCGTTAGCTATACATGCAGTATGTACATGTACTGTCACAATGTACGGTAAATCACCCGGAGTATACTGTATGAGTATTCCGTGTGTGTGACTGCAGACATTCTCCTGCCATGACAAACATGTAAGGCCATCTGCTGACATTGTAGTTGATATATTTAAACGCTAGCAACGTAGCATAACACAAATGTTTTTCCGAGCAAACCCATGTCTAGCTCCGTCGGTTAGATCGGTAGCATACACGCTACGCCAGCTATAATGTAATTACGTTTCGCGACTGACCGCACGGCAAATCACCCGGAGTATACTGTCAATAGGTATTTTGTGTGTGAATGCAGACATTCTCCTGCTATGAGATACATGTATGCAAGGCCATATGCTGATATTAGAGTTGATATATGGAAACGCTAGCAACTTAGTTAGCACAGTTAGCACTGTATCAATGGCTTAGCAGTCCGACACAGTTTACACATTTAAACAGTCTTGTTTGATAAATACACAAATAACAATGCAAACTTACAGGTTGTGTACCCGAATCTTCCCCTGCTCCAAACGGTCCAAACAAACTAGGAATAGCATCGTCCTTCAGTTTCAAATGCTGTGCATATCCGGCCTCAAACTGGGCAATGTTTTGGAAGCTTTCGTCTGTGAAATGCCAGTTCTTCGAACCTCTGAAGGAACAGTGTTAAAAAGAAATTTCAACCACTGACTTCGTCGTGGTTCTTCCGTCGGTAGGACAAACAGCTCAGATTTCTCCTCACATTTCAGGAAACAGGTCCTTGGCAGCAGAGGGTGCGGCCAGCGCCGCTGGGTGTGGCCATAGCTCTTCGGGATTGGTCCATTTCGTTCCGGGTACCGCATGACATCATGCGGTACCCGGAAGAATCAAATGGGCAGTGACGTATCTCCAACGAGGCATTTTGGGGAGGTATTTTCTGTGTTAGAGTTTTACTCGCTACAGGGTGTACTTTGAGGGTTTTGACTCTGCACACCGTTTACATGCATAAAAACCTTCATAACACACAAGGGGACGGGTAATAACCGGAAAAGCATGACATGGGAGCTTTAACACCTTAGTCCCGTCTCGTCTCGTCAACGAAAACTAAATATACATTTCGTCAAAGTTTTCGTTATCAAGAATCTATTTTTAGCTCGTCATCGTCTCGTCTTAGTCATGTAAAAAAAGTCGTTGACGAACATTTTTCGTCATAGTTTTCGTTGACGAAATTAACACTGTCCTGGTGTGTGAGGTGCTCCGCGGATTGGTCCAACGAGGCGTTTTGGGGCAGCATAGACAGGTCTTTTCTGTGTTAGAGTTTTACTCGCTACAGGGTGTACTTTGAGGGTTTGTGACTTTGCAGGGGGAGCATGCCCCCGGACCCCCCTAGAGGAGGTTAGGTCCCCCCCACATAAATCATGTTCACATGGATGGGACACTAAATACATTTGCACACATCTTGTGTCCATATCTTTCTGTTTTGCTGGTCAGATTTAGCTTTTAGTGCATTTTACAACTTTAAGGACTTAATGATTCTAATAAGGGGTAGTTCATTTAGTTTAAAAAAATTATCCGCTGATTTACAGACGTCTCTTTCCCCATGTTAGTCAATGGGAAAAAGTCTTTCTGGGCCCAGTGACGTCACGGACTGATACGGAAATTGTAGTACCACCGTTTGGACACAAAGAATATTGGGCACAGAGTCCGGCGCACTTCCTGGGAGCTTGATAGTGTGCTGTCGTTGGGTTTCATTCCATTTCACGTGCTGTTTGTCGCTTGGCGCAACCTTGGCGCACTGCCACTCCAGCATCCAATCACAGAGCTTGAGGACTAATCACGGGATTTGTCGACCAAAGCGGATGGTGTAGTCCCAAACGATAGCTGAGGATTATGGGTAGTGTAGTGTCTTTGGCCATCCTAAACTCCGAAAAAACTATTTGTTTCTCTGAATCGAAGGGGAAAAACACAAAAGCATTGTACGCAATTTAAACCAATCAATGTTGTGTAACTAACAGGTATAATCTGGTGTTTTTGAGTTGATGAGTAGTGCAGATATCACTGTAAAATAAATCGACAGTAAGGAGAATACTTACATCCGGGTGTAAAATCCTCCGTTATCCAATGGGAATGGACGCTCACATTGCCTTTAACTGCTGCCGACATGGACGGATGCGGTGCTTCCATGAGCGTCAAATACCGCCGCCGATGGGAATACATTGCAATCAGTTGAAAGCTCTTTGCATCCGTTTATGAAGCTGAAGGAGCCTCGGTGCGTCACAACTGCACGCCAAAGGACCCTGACCAAGCGTCGCTCTTGGACGATCAGGGAGTGAGATTGTGTTGCATCTACATGTTAGGGCTATACAACAGTAACAGCTGGGCTCTGCAGTCTGAAACAGCAGCAAACTTTATTATTCCTTTCAACTTTTACAGACCACCACTGATTGAGATATTGTTCCATTTTTTTTGCGTGATGCATTGTAGGTTTAAGTGTTGTGAAACAGCACTGAAACATTTTTTAACTGTTTTCTTTTGCTTTTACACAACACACACAGGGAAAATAGAACACCACACAAGCAGCAGTGCATTTGTGTGTGTCTGTGTTCACAATTACACATTTCATCTGTCAACAGGTCTGCAGACCAAACACACCGTGACATAATTACTACAGGAAGAGAAACAGAGGTGTGTGCGTGTGTGTGTGTGTGTGTGTGTGTGTGTGTGTTGTGTTTATGTGTGTGTGCACTTATGTGTGTGCATATGTTTGCTTCAGCAAAGGTCTGGTTCACCTACAAATCTAGATGGCAGACATAAAAACAAACACATGGGTACACACACACACACACACACCTGACCTTGTACGCTGTCTGTGTTTTTGTGTCTGACACTGACATAAACCAGCTCAAATAAATGAGCCGAATGTGTGTATGTGTGTGTGTGTGTGTGTGTGTGTGTGTGTGTGTGTGTGTGTGTGTGTGTGTGTGTCAATGTTAAACCCGTGGTGTTGATAAGCGAGCAGCCGCTTTGACCACATCCATTGCCTCACATTTATAATCTGAGCAGTTAACGAGACAAAACGGGTGTTACAAGGCTTCCTCTGCATGTATGTGTGCAGTGTGTGTGTACGTGTGGTAAGCTGTGTGGTAATGTTTGAGCGACGAGGGGTTAACGAACACAGCTACCGTCAGTTAGAGTGTGTGTGTGTGTGTGTGTGTGTGTGTGTGTGTGTTCCTGTAAGCATCAGGATTATTTTTTAAGTAAGGACACTTAAAGCGTTAAAACCGTTTGTTCTAGTTTAGTTGGTGTCACATTTGACATAATCAATGATGTCTGTTGAGTTATGGTCAGAGTTTCCTGCATGTCTTATTTGTTTTGAAACTTTTTATCCCAGAATGCAAAGTGTCTACGGGAGCAGAGGCCTGTACTACGAAGCTGGTTCAACTTAACCTGGATATGTTGGAGTTAGCCGGTTGGCGTAATCCAAAACATACGCGCTGGCGCTAAACTGTACTACGACGCTGGATATCAAGTGGATCGCTCAAGCCGCCGTGTCCTATCTAGTTAGGTGCGCGTTCACATGAAAGGGGTGGTATTTGGAGCATTCGACCAATCTCAAACACGGAGAAGCGTACTGACAGCGCAGCGTCATACTTCCTGAATGAAAAGTGAACTTTAATATTAGTCAAATATGAGGAAGTTAAACTTTAAACATCCATGACTTAAACACTTTACCCAGGATAAAAGCCACATAGCTGCACCTGCAAGGTGAATACAGCTGGTAAAAGAAAAAGTGTTTGAATGCGTACATTAACAGGTTTATGATATCACTGCCCCGTCCAAGACACGAGTGGATCTGACTTTAATTAGGAGAATTTGACTCGAGTGTTTCGTCAATTTAATGTGTTGCTTAAAATAATACTTCTGCATACAGTATGTGACACTGTGAGTGTTGCACGGCCAGATACGGCTCAAGAAGCTGACTCAAATAAGGAAATATATGATACATTATGATGTGATATGATATGAATGATAATGGGACACATCTACGTCTGCACTCACAGTGCCGCGGACTGTACTTAATGTTACTCTGATCCGGTTACTTATGTCGTGGCAGATATTTAAGTAAGCTTTCTTAACGCTAATGTTATAATAGTCAGATTGCTCTGAAGATGGGAAGGGATATTCTATTAATTTTCACGTTCACACAGTCAGTTGATTTTGGCCGGTCGTCTTTCCTGCAACGGCAGTTTAAACTGTATTTCCTTTCTCCTCCTGTCATATGAATTGATCGCTTTAAACTCCGCACACGGAGCTCTGATTGGTCAGCAGGCAGTGCTTTCACTGAGTTGATCTCTTAGCCTGCCACCTAACCTGCTCCGGAGCAGGTTTGCCGCTCAGCATAAGTTACCATGGAAATCTAGCCTGCTAAAAAGAGAACCAGCGTCGTAGGACCGGAAAGCCCGAGATTTCCCTGAATTTAGCGAAAATCCAGCTTCGTAGTACAGGCCTCTGGTCCACCTTGAAGAGGATGTCTTGTAGTGTGATCCAAGCAGCGACATTTGGTTCTGAAAAGAGTGCCTTCAACTTGCATTCTCACTAATACCCAGTAGGGGGAGACTACACTGGTTGAAGTGAATTCCGGTTGTATCGAAGACTACGAAGAAATTATGCTACTTTTCACTTGATTGAGTATCCAGTACTACAGGACATTTTCCTGACACGTTTATGGTCTCCAGGGGCGTTTCCTGGACCTGGAAACATTAGGGGCTTAGCCCACAGTGGTAGCGCCAGAGATTTTCTTTTGGGGGTGCTGTGGGGTAGTTTGACGTTTCATAGAGGTTGCTCAAACATGTAACATGGGTTTCCCATTAAGGTACTGGGCGCTACAGTGGAATGTTCTACTGCAACACTCCCCACACGCACAGTATATCCGCGACTGTTACAATGAAGGCTCGATAATCAGCTCACGGCATATAGGTGTAAGCAGGGGTAAAGTGCTATTTTTTACAAGTGGGGGCGGACCTAACCTCCTCTATGGGGGGTCCGGGTGCATGCTCCCCCGGGAAGATTTTTTTTTAAATATTGAAGTTAAAAGCATCAATCTGGTGCACATTGAGAGCAAAATTAAGAGATCTATGGATACATCTCTCAACACCCATATGAAACAGAACTGTAAACAGATTTTCTTTTTCTTTATGGATATTTTACAAATCACTCCCCTTTTAAACTGTATTCTTGTTTTACTGTCATATGGTATTTCATAACTGTTTTTCATTTTTTATAACTATAATGATCATATGAAGGTGTGCCTCGGAAATAATCTTTTGAATAATTTGTGACCAAACCGTTTGAGACCCAGGAAACAGCTCCTTATGTCCATTAGTGCAGCTAGCTAACCAGATGCTAACAACACGGTCCCTGCTGGCACCGGTGCGCCCTCTCTCTCTCTCGTTCGCTCAATCACACTAAATGCGCTATTGCCACACACCAGTGGCGTAACAAGGTTGTGATTGGCCCCGGTGCAAATATTGTTTTGGGCCCCCCCCCCCCCCATCGCCCCAAACATAAGTGTACGCTGATGCGCTCACACACACACTGACATACACAACCACTCAGAAGCGCCACATGTAGGCTATCAACAACAGCCTGCCCTGGCCTCAGACCACCACAGCCTGACAACGGCACAGCGAACTAAGAAGAGGATTAAACCTGTTTCCTTGATGTCTGTTTCTGGTGAATGGGCCGGTAGGCCTACATCAGTGACGTGCGGTGAGGTTCATGGCTGGTGAGGCACTGACTCTTTCAGAGTCAGATTTACAAATATTATAGCCTATTTTGACCTTAATCGAAATATTCTGTTATTTTCAAAAGCTTTTTTAGTCTGATGCTATGATTAATTTTAAACAGACTGATCAACAAAAGGATACCCAAAATCTAAATATTGGATTGTTCTTTCTAAGTAAGATCCCATTTTCATTACAGTTGTGGTCTTACCTTGACTTGAAGATGAATATAAGTCCATGCTATCCTTCTGGACAACAATCTCTATTACTGTTCTGTAAAAGTCCTCCTTATCTTCCTGTAGTTTCAAAAGTCTAGTTTGTTGTTTGCGGTAGAATAACAGTAGCAACAAGAACCTGTGGGCTCACGTGCGCCCCCTTCAGTGCGGCAGAGGTTATGGCTGCCTCCCCTGGTGCTTTTTTCATTGCCGTTGTACGATGAGACCAGCGAGCCTAAATATCATACGTGAAATAAGTTATTTAGAGACTATGGATGGCGAGGATGAATGTAATAAAGGGATCTACAAACATTACATTGGTGACCTACAGTGAGATGGGAACAGGCATGCGCTTAGGGCCCGCTTTCCAGCCAGTTTCTGTGGGGTGACGCATTCTGAGGTGAGGCAGAGCTCATCTGTGCCTCACCTCACCCCACAGTAAATGGCTTGAGCGTGCTCACAAAATAAGTGGCCGCGCTAAATTAGTGCCCGCGCTCCAGCAAGTTACTGTGGGCTTACGTGAGGCAGAGCTCGTCCCTGCCTCACTTCTCATCGCTCCCGTAGCGGAGTTCGGCAAATTTGCTGATTTTGACTATAAAATGCGATTGGAATCATACAGAAATCACATTTACACAAGATCAGTGGAGACATTTTATTATTATTATTATTTAGTTTTTCTTTAAACATTGGAGTATGACAGGTGAGGCTCTGCCTCCCCTGCCTCCACGTCGCTGGCCTACATAGACCGGTTGCTATAATATAGCTTTTGATCTTGGCGTCGGGGGTCTCAACAGTGCCATAGAGTCCCCTATCGGGTGGGGCCCTTGGGGGAACTGTTGGACCACCGCCGAGCACAGCCAAATCTCCTCCTGGCTGGATGGAGAAGAAGGTTGCACAGCCACGGCCACGGATACAGCTTCACTTGTGGAGCTAGATGGCAATGATGGTGGTGAGGCAGGTGAGCTATCGTTAGCCTCCGGCTGCCGCTGCACGTCAACATTGCTAACGTTAGCGCTCGATTTCGAGGACGATGTATGACAAAATAATCTAATTTTGTCAGTTTAGCTGTTACATCTCCTTGTTCTCTCTTGTCCTTTCTCTTTTGAGCGCTGCTCTTGTGCTTTGGTTTGCTGTACATTATAAATGCAAGCTATTACATTTTTTATAATGCTGCCGAACTTGGTGCTGCTAGCTACAGTACAGTACAGGTTGATTAAACGGTTCGCTTGTCACGCAAGGTATCACATGTCATGAAAAGGAGCAAGGTCATTGGACAGACAAATTACAAATTAATGTAGGTTGCTTGGTTACTTTGAAGACTGCGTGAACCGGTCCATGCCATTGGGGCCCCAAAAAATATATATAAAAAAAGAATATAAAAAAAAAAAAAAAAATTTCTTTGTTTTTTGCATGGGCCCCTTGCCGGCTTGGGGCCCCGCTGCACCGTCGACAGTTACGCCACTGCCACACACACACACAGCCGAGCTTGAATTAAACACAGAGACCCAGAAGTACTTGTACTGTATTTCCATGCAACTCTCTGATTGGTCTGGTGTCTTGCCTCTGTTGCATTCACTGAACACGGGAAATTACATTCCTGCCGTCCTCTCTAGTGTCATGATGAGGTTCAGGTAAAGCACGCCTAATGTATTATATTATTGAATTGTCCGGGGCTGCAGAAAAAACATTCGGGGCTTTCGACGCCACTGATGGTCTCAATCAATATTTCCCAAGTTTTCTCTAATACAGCAGATGTACATTAAAAAAAAATATGATCCAATGAAGAGAAAACTAGAAAATATAGCAGCTTAAAGGCGCTGTCAGGCTGCTACCACAGTGTTGTCTGAGAACTTTAACCCTTAGACAGCATGTTCTCAGTTCATGATAAGTCATGGTCACCCTTTGTTTACATTATAATTTTTGTCATATGGATATCTATGTTGTAATTGTATCCTGTTTTTTACTCTGTACACAAAACATCTATTGCATGTATATTCCTCCTGGAAGAAGGATCCCTCCTCAGCTGCTCTCCCAGAGGTTTCTTTAATGTTTTTCCCGTCTGAGAGGCGATTGTACTGAGCTCCATCTTCTAATGTCTCTTCTGTTTGCAAAAAAACAATATTGGGACCAACAAAACCATAATGGGAAGGCTACAACGCCAAACTGCACAACCAATGGGTGACGTCACAGTGGGTTCTTATATATAATGTCTCAGGTCGGATCAGATCAAGGTCAGAGTCTTGGTGGTGTTTGTTTAAACTAGTCTATGATTTCATTGATCTGCTCAATTCAATCACACCAAGGGAGAAAATGAATACAGTCGGATTCAACTAAACACTGTGGGTTGGGATCATGGGCGTAGGAAGCATCCTGAATGTGGGGGGGACATTTTTAACGGGGGGTGTGGGGGCGAAAAAATATATAGATTTCCTGTATTCTGGTGCATTTTAACAGGTGGTTTGATACTTGTATGTGGCTATACTAGCATGAGGAAAATGATGGGTACATTTTGTAATTTCATCCAGTAGTAAAGAAAGGAAACATATTTGATTATTAATTCAGAGCTGTCTTTGAATTAATAAAAAGCAGTTTAAATGCCCATTTTTTGTACATTTATATACAACAATAAATATTTGAGTGCATTGAGAGATATTGTTGTGGAGAGTCATTTATATATAAATCGCAAAATACATTTGTGAATCCTTCTGTGAGCATTTATTAATATTGAGACTGATCTGACTCCATACAGATGTTAAGTTCAAATAAATGTTGCTCTTCTGTCTATATTGGTCATATGATGCCCCTTGACTGAAATGTTTCCTGTTCAAGATCCCCACTGATTTCCTTAAAATCCTGGGATTAGAGTCCACATCACAATTTACTCTCAACTGTCATTTCCCTTTCATCACTCACCTCAGCAATGGACCTCTCTCTCTGTCCCTGTATTCTGCCTCTGACTCACTCTCAAGTGCCTAGATGTCAAGAGAGGTGGTGAAGTGATAATTATTTATTGAGCAGTATACTCTTTCACATTGAATCATAACAAGTCATACTGAATGTAAATACAACTGACTCTAAAGTAAGTCCCAGTCTGTGACATTGGACATTTTGAAGACTCAAAGTCCCAAGCAGTAGGTATCTCTCTACCATGACATAAAGACGAAACTCCTCTCCAGAAGTGAGACGCCGCCATCACTGTTAACTGCTACCAGCTGATGACTTACTTTCCTCTTCTTTGAAAAAAATGTTCTTATGCCCATGTTGTCTGGGGGAGAAAACATATCAAACCAAGAGATCGTCAGCTTTGATTTTCGCTGTATTAACCATTTCCCGAACATTTGGTGTGTGTGCCTTACCTCCGCTACCGGCATCGCTTCATACAACAGATCTGAGCTGTCCAACTATGACAACACTCCTTGAACATGCGCGCGCTATGTGAGAATCTGCCTTGGTACAAAGTAGCAGTGAAAACATGGTACGGAGTTTCATTGATTTGGGCATTCTCTCAATAAGCAAGTGGAATGGATTTAATTTGATAGTAAAGCACTGACACAGCGCTCTACAAAGTGCGGCGAGTGGATAGACCGATTCACGGACTTTCCGCATAGTAAAAGTGGGGGGGTCTAAACTAATCATTTGAAAAAGTGGGGGGGACTTGTCCCACCCTCATATAATGGCTGCGACGCCCATGGTTGGGATACACCCTTCATTTCCTGCGACTGTGCAATATGGGCAAATAATGGTAGTTCAGATCACCAAAACCAGGAAAACAGCATGAAACTTCAAGAAACTGAGATAATCCCAAATGGAATGAAATAGGAATGGCCACATGGTAATGCAATGGAATATGCACACACATGAAAGTATAATGTTTTTCCTTGGCCCATGGCTCATCCTTCTACTAGATGTACGCGCGTGTGTGTGTGTGCGCATGTGAGTGTGAATTCATTGTGTATTTACCCCTTCCTCCAGTAGCAGAATAAGGGGTCTTTTAATGTGAGTGTCATGTTGCTTCCTGTATGTTGAGTGTGTGTGTGATAGAGAGAAGCATAGAAACTGACAAAAAGAAACTGTTATGTGAAAACACACACACACACACACACACACACACACACACACACACACACACACACACACACACACACACACACACACACACATGCTTTTCAAATACGTCTGGTTAGAGGGACAGCTGGTCTGTTGGCGGGAAAGCAGAGGCCAGCTGTCACTGGAGAGAGAGAAAAGCGGGAGTGTGAGGGTGGGGTTACATTCAGCAAGAAGAAAGAGAGAAAGAGAAACATCCACAGAGACAGATTTACACATGGACACAGAGAGGAGGGAAACAACAGAAAGATGGCAGGGGAAATAAAGAAGCAATCCACTGGCACCCAATGAGGATCAACCTGGAAACAGAAGAAGAACGTTCCCAACAAACAGAAACACATCAGCTTCACATTCAGAGAATAAGTTGAGCTTGTGGTGATTATAGTTGCAGTCTCACCAGATCAGAGGCAGACTGAACTCTGAGATGTGTGAACCTCAACAACACTATAGGTTGAAATGAGCTTTATAGAGTTGCTTAGTTCAGTGGTACCACCAAGTTGGACAATCACATTTAGCTCTTTTTGAAATGCAGCAGAACATCCATCCTTTGTTTATTAGTTTATCAAAAATAAAAGTATTACATCATTACTGTTCCTTTATCAAACCAGCAAATCAACCCACAGTTACATTCCAGTTGTTATGATTAAAACAATTATTAAGAACAGTCAGACTGGTATAAAATGTTTACATTTACAAATATTCAGCCGTGGTTCTTTCAACCCCCCCCCCCCCTTTCTCTCTACAATAAGGCCTCTATTCTAAAATCTATTCTCAATTAGGTTAATTATCTGTCTCCTAATTGGCCTCAGGGCACACTCTCACACACACACACACACACACACACACACACACACACACACACACACACACACACACACACACACACACTCACACACACACACACTGGGAAAAGAGCAATGGGTTGAAGTGACTCCACATAAATCTTTAGCCAGGATCAACAGTGTGCCCACATACACGCATAGCTGGAGAGGAACACACACACAGAGATCAATACACACACAGACATGCAAAAGTGTATTCCATTTGGGGCTTTGAATTTTTTATCAGTACATTTTTGGTTCAGTTTTTCGGAAAATGTAGTCAAATGTAGCTCTCACTGGCTATTCACAGTTTTTTTCAATTTTTGTTGTAATTATAATTTTTTTATCTTATTTAATTTAATCATATTTGCTTTTGGATCTAATCTGGACTGGAATTCAATACACTTTAACTTCAAAAAGTACCATTATCAGTATTTATTTGGATGATTTCAAGTTATAAACTAACTCACTCGCAGAGGCAACACTACGTCTTTGAAAGGCACACACACACACACACACACACACACACACACACACACACACACACACACACACACACACACACACACACACACACACACACACACACACACACACACACACACACACACACACACAGTAACACACACTCTCTGGTCCCTTAAGAACAGAGTGTATTGAAGAAGTATGCAATCATTACTTCCTGAGTCTGTGTGAATGTGCGTGTTTTTTGTTTTTTGAATGTACGTGTTGACCACTTCTGTCAGTCAGTGCTCTTTTGTGTGTTAGTGGGTTAAAACTAATTCAGTTTCATTGGTCAGATCATTAAGGGTCCTCAGGCGTTGTCACAGAAGATTCCCAGGTCTAAATTCTATCTATCTCGTTTTAGGATGGCTTTAAGGATTGTAATTCCAAAAAGCCAATCTTACCTCAGAAAAATAATTGAGCTATTACAGAACTGTCTTTGGGATTTTTCAAGTCCCTGGCTGCCATAGACCCTCCTCAGGTCAAAAGAAAGCAGCAGCACTGCTCTCAGGTCTGTAAGACAATGCTGATGAAGATTGGGAACACCATGAACACTGACATATAATGATTAAAAGGTAACCTGACCTGTAAGATGACACTTTTAGTTTCTTGGACCATTTTACAGGTACAGTTAGAGGCTTTAAGTCAGGAGAAGACGGGGGGGGGTGGGGGTGAGATAGGATAAGGCACAGCGAGAGTTGAGGTATTGCATCCTTAATGGGATGACTCGTTTAAGTTAAGACAGGATGAGAAGGTTTTCTGTTTTATGTAATGAGGCCTATGGTTCTATTCTTCTTCCATCCTTCCCTGATATGTTGGGAACACAGCCAGCAAAGTTCAAATGTGTAAACATATTTTGTAATTCTCCCTCTTCCCTCCACGTTTCTCCCATAGTCTAACTCTATGGCTTTAGAACATGGCTTCATTTTCTTTCTTTTCTCATTTTCCCACCCTTCCTCTTGCTTTCTAACCCTCTGTCTTTGTTCATCTCTTTTTCTTTATTTCTTTTCTTTCTCCCGGTCCCTTCCCCCAGTTTTCCCACCTCCATGCTCCATCAGAAGCACCACAAAGCCGCCCTGCCTGGCAACCACCGCGCTGCCGCCTCTGCCCCGGCAACAGGCCGTCGCCAGGGCTGCCGACCCCTGACCCCATCACAGCTGCTCAGCCATCGCATATCCCACAATCCCCTGCTCCCAGCTCGCTCCCGTGACCACGGGGTCACACACGGGAATCAGCAGAGAATATGATTGCATTGCTTTCTCTTTGTCCTTCATCTAGTTTAAAAAAAAAAAGGAAAGTAGGAGAGAGGAGTAAAGGAGACACACAGGAATAAGAGTCAATGAAAGGAAAGGAGATGAAGGAAAGAAAGAGAAAAGAAGGAAAGGAGATGAAAGAAAGATGGAATAAAAGGTAGCAAGAGAAGAGAAGTCCAGAAAAGATTGAGAAAAAAAGAAGAGAGGAAATTAAATCAAAAGAAGAAACAGGGAGATAAGATGAAAATAATTAAGAACGAGAGGAAAGGAAACAAAGGGAGGAAGGAAATGAGGACGGCAGTAAAATGCATAACATATAGACCTAATCACATTATATTTGTTTTTTATTTGAATATGTCATTTTTATGTCTTATAAATTGCACTGTTGAGTACGGAGCCCTGGAGGGATCATAGAGAGAAAAATGAATAAAACGAGGCCACGTTTTATTCATTTGTGCGCACGAGATGTAATTCGTGGCCTCAATTTAATAAAACGAGGCCACGTTTTATTTATTACACCGTAGTGTATATATATGAAAATAGACCTCTGAATCTTGAATGTCATGTATTGCAACCATATGACATGTGCTGTGAAACCAATATTTTCAATGTTCCTCATTATGGGGAGTTTTTGTAGAAGTATTGAAAACCATACTATGTGGAGCATTCCGAAATGTGTCTGCCTTAGTATCTTTGGCCAGGTTAGATTAATGTGTTCTATCTATTCTTTCCTCAACTAACATCATCAATATTTAAGTTAGATCTGCTGTAAAATGAGTTTATGCCGACAGTCTTTATCTGTAAATGACAGTGTTTACCCTCATATTTTTTATTAATGTCAGAGTGTGAAAGTACGGAGCCCCTAAAGGTTCATGGAAAAAAAAAGTATCTTGTGCACACAATATACTTTCTCGTGCGCACGAGATGGTTAGACACATCGAACTGCCCGATTATTAGTTTTATGAAGAAGATGTCCGGTCGCCAGGGCGTGTGTGTGTGTATGTGTGTATGTTTGTGTGTGTGTGTGTGGGCATTTGTTTTCAGAAGATATTATGATAGTGTCTTTCGTTCCGGTGCACTCCGACAGCACTAAGCACTACATCTCCTTTTTTGCCAATCTGGTGCTTAAACAAATAGCTCTACACCCCTGGCCGATTCACCCTTATTTTACCACGCTCCCTGGCTTCTGCATGCATATGTGATTGTTTGTCAGCGTGTGTGTGTGTGTGTGTGTGTGTGTGTGTGCGTGTGCGTGTGCGTGTGTGCATGTGTTTGTGTGTGTGCGCATGTGTTCGCTGGACAACAAGTCTTCTGATGAGGAAGAAAAACAAACAACTCTCTTTTGCGGCTTTCACACCAGCGCTTTTCCCTCTCTAGCTCCTAGCTAGAGCTTTTCTGGTTCAGCTCCGGTTTCCCTTTTCAGCTCCCGCTCTGTTCACACCGCCCAGAGCTGCCGCTGCTGCGTCATGACGTCACCGTTTACATCACTGATTTTCTCCCCAACGGCGCTCACAACAACAACAACGGGGGACTGCGTCGGGTCGATGATCGTGTTGCTTTTAATCATACGAAGCCAGATTAAATTAAATAACGACTTCTCCAACCTTATACTTTTCTCCAGAGTGCCGTGGTTCATTGTTTATTAATGTGTTTCAGCGGCATTTACCGACCGCTGCAGTGCTGGCTGCTCTTCCACGGGAGTTTATTCTCCCGTTAGCTCCGGGTTAGCTCACACGGCTCTAAAGTATTCACTGTCTGACTGTCACACAAGCAGCTGATACATATCCCCAGTTCCCCTTAAGTGAATGTGTGTCAGTCTGAATTGACGCTGTTTGGCATCACAACGCTGTTATGAAAGTGTCTCTGGTATAACATGGGTGATGTTAGCATAGCAACCGAAGCTAAACTGACTACTTGCTAAGCCGTTTTCTACAGGCACTTTTTACCGGCGTATTTTTCATTATGATTCTACTTGTGATAGTCGGACATGACAACCTGTGCAGCCCATGTATTGATTCCATCCGATAGCAGCTATAATAACAAACTAAACGTCTGCCTGCTCTCCACAATGATCAATAACAGCGAACGGATGGTCAAAGTAAGGTACAAATAAACAGAATCACACGAAGCCTGGTTAGTGTTGCCTGACTTTATGAAGTGTGTTTTGTTTTATAAGTGTGTGGTTGCCTTCTAGTCACTTTGCTCAGCGCTACTGCTTGTAGGCAGGCATGACGAGACTCTTCAGTCGACCCATGTTCAGGGGAGGTGGGTTTAGTTTCCTGCACGCCTCGACGTAAGAGAGACGTAAGCGACGCCGCGTCATAGCTCCGAAGCTCTTGCCTCTAGACCGACAATTTTTTGGAGCTGGAAGTGAACCGCATTTCGGAGCTATGACGCAGCGCCGCTGCGGTGTGAACAGGAAAAACCGGCGCTTTTCCAGCTCCAGCTCCGAGCCGGAGCTGGAGCTGGAAAAGCGCCGGTGTGAAAGGGGCATTTGTGAGGGTTTAAGTGACAGTAAGGGATTTTAGGCAAATCTTTATTGAACAGAACATAATATAATTTAGCCATGACACAAATAATGGGTTTTAAGCAAAAAATGTATGCAGTTTTGCTCTTTAACAAAAAAACTGATAATGTCCTGCTGCTGGTGCAATGAGGAATTATAACAGAGAGTTAATGGCGCGTTTCCACTACAGCGCGCAGCCCGGTTTAAGAGGGCTGTGACGTCAGCGGCCCGTTTGTGGTTGCGTTTCCACTTGGCCTAGTACCGGCCGGCGGGTCCTAATTCACAGTTTTTCTGGCCTCATAAAATCGTGGGGCTAGGGCCAAGACAACCGGGCTGAGTTTGTGACGTCAACGCTCTCGGCTGCTGATTGGTCGGAGAGAATCGTCACAATCTGCGTGCGAGATAATCCATTTTTACAAACAGCATTTTTGTTAACAGAGGAGCTACAACAATGGCAAAGAAAAGCACACCATGGTCGGTCGAGGAAGTGACGACGTTCCTCCATTATATTGCAGATGATAAGGTCCAGCGGGTGCTCGACGGGACAACTCGCAATATCAAAGTCTTTCAGGAGGTCTCTACACAGACACTGGACTCTCCAACGGCGTTACTGGAGTCCCTGCATGGTACGTTTTTGCTAACGCTCTGTTATTTGCTTGAAAGCGTTGTGTCCCTATCTGTTCTAAAGCTCACTTCTAACAAATAAGTCTATAATATCCTTACATTTATGTTCGACAACCCATGCTTTTATGGAGCCCCGAAGGCTAGCTAGGCAGATAGCATTAGCGAGAGCTATTGTTTGCTAACACCATATGTGCCATTGTTTACGTTCAGTTTGTCTTTTCTATAGTTGTTGTTGCTATTTATAGTATTGTGCTGCAGTAGTTTGTGGAATTTACAAGTCATGTTTCTGTTCTAGATGATTACATTGGGACTAGCGAGGAGGAACAGTTCCGAACAACGTCCTCTGCATCAACAGCACAAACCGAGGAGGAGAGGATCTGGCCCTGCAGGAACGGCAACTGGCCCAGCAGAATCAATGCCATGTCTTATCTTATTGCTTGTTGATAAATAATTGCACCCACCAGCGATCACACAGAAAGATGGCATCATCTAGGCGTCCCTCTGCAGTCAGAAATATCATAAACACCATCGTCCACAAAGCACTGTACAGGGGTTTATGGATTTAAGAGAATACTTATCACAGTGAAACCTTTATCATCTGTTGCAATTAAAGCAAATAAGAGAATAAATACTTGGTTAAATAATACATTTTAACTCTTTAGCAGGACAACTCTGCATACTGTTTGAAATTGAGTTTGCTAGCTTGAGGTCCTCCTCTAAAACATAACATTACATATTTTGTAATGGTATTAAGAATACATGATAAATACATGTAGTAAAATTACTCAATTGTAATACCCTCGTTGTGCTAGACTCAAACACATTGCTTATATATTTCAAAGAGAAGAGAACAAAAGAAAACACCTATACAAAGAGAGCGGTGCACAGCGCTTAATATTTACTTGCACTATATTTCTGTTGATCTGGGTTATTGTGTTGCACTGTTGGAGGAGCCTGTGACCTAAGATGTTCATTGTCATAACTACACTGTAGCTATGTTCGTATGACAAAATAAAAAACCTTGAACCTTGAGGCTGTGTCTTTCAGACAAACCATCATAATCATATTATTTTATGCTGTGGATAGTTTAGCCTCCATCCATGTTAACAATTTTTTACACTTGCATTTATGAATATAGTTCTGTTGTGTTTTACACTTTTGTATTTATGTTTATAGTTTGCTTTGATATTTGCTTAATTTATTAGATTATTATTATTATGGGGGCAGTACTGGTGCTTGAAATTCAAATATTTACTAAATAGTCAATTCTGATAACATTTTTTTGGTTTAAATAATTTGACAAATACATGTATGTGAAAAAGAAAAGATGTATTTATGTTCAATACAATACAATGAATATTTAGGTATTACATTATACATTCTAGGTATTTAGGTAGCGCATCAGACCCTCTCGTATGTCCCTGCCCTCCTCTGCACCTTGTGCCACTGCTACCCCTGGTAGACGTAGGTTTCCTCAGACATCCTGAAGTTCTCCACCCACTGAGTGTCTGTGAAAGATGGAACAATCACATTCCACCACTCGGTAGCTCGGTCGAGCATCCAAACACATGGTCTAAGGCGGCGACGTAACTTCTGAAATACACAAACAAAAGCATACATATTTTAATTAGGGCTGTCAGTCGATTAAAATATTTAATCGTGATTAATCGCATGATTGTCCATAGTTAATCGCGATTAATCGCAAATTAATCGCACATTTTTTATCTGTTCTAAATGTACCTTAGAGGGATATCTTTCAAGTTTTTAATACTCTTATCAACATATGAGTGGACAAATATGCTTTATATGTTTGTTTATTATCATTTGAACAATGACAAATATTCTCATGAATATTAAACACAACAACCTCTGAACATTACAAATATTCGCCTCAATTCAACCTGGAACCTCTCTCATACAATAATACTGTGTGTGTGTGTGTGTGTGTGTGTGTGTGTGTGTGTGTGTGTGTGTGTGTGTGTGTGTGTGTGTGTGTGTGTGTGTGTGTGTGTGTGTGTGTGTGTGTGTGTGTGTGTGTGTGTGTGTGTGTGTGTGTGTTATTATTACATTGTGTGGCCATGCATCAGACAGCCCAGTCACGCCGTGGGGTCCAATTTTTGTGTGGGGTCCAAAACCCTGGACCCCAGAAATTTTAACTCATATTCTTTAAAATGAAGGTCAGAACTATGCCCTGTGAAGTTTTCAGGGTTGTCCCCAAAAATCACTTTTACCGACTTAGTGTGTATAAGTGTGCTAACGGGAGGTAACTCAGTATCGGCCACTACTGGCCAAGGCAGGTACTGCATCCCACACACACATTCCATTCTCCACACACACTTTGCTGAACTGCGCATGTGCAAGCAGCCATCTTCCAACATCTTTAGCTGTTTGATTAGCTGGTAGCACTTAGCTCCTTAGCTTAGTGTCTTTAATGAAATACAGAATGAAAAACACAAATGTATACATTTTTGGTGAGTTTGACTCGTGTTGTCACAATAACAAGCCATGAATCATTAATCATTAATTAGGTAAATGACATAAATATAAAAAGATTTGAGAGATTACAGTGCAATACAGACTACAGCTGCTGTTAGCATAAATGCTAACTTAACATTGAAAATGCCATAGACAAGCTAAACGTTAGCATACATGCTAACTTTACATTGAAAACGGCTTAGACAAGCTAACCGTTAGCATAAATGCTAACTTAACATTGAAAACGTCATAGACAAGCTAACAGTTAGCAAAATGCTAATAAATTATCTTCTAAGAGTACTCAGATCTTGTGCTTGAGTAAACATAGAAGTACTCAGATATTGTACTTTTCACATGTTTCATACTTGATGAGTTTGCATCCCTGTATATATATATAAAATAATACAAATCTAAATGTTCTTAATAAATAGCCTTGTCTTAATGATATGGTCAGATTGGGTCACCTTGATTTAGATATTGGGACATTCCTGATGGGCGGAGAGAGGAATTCTCATTGTGATAGCATGACCACCCTTACAGGATGTGCTGACTGTTTAAAACAAGCGCTCCATATGAGGAGAGAATGGAGAGAACCATGTGGATCTCATTTTGCACTTCACTGGCAGTGAGAGTGTTGCTAATGAAAGGGTAAGTTATGACTATACATTTTTACTTTTAAATGCACATATTTTACTAAACATTAACCAGATAGCTTACATTCAGACTATGAAACTGTGTTTGCATGCTTTAAAATGTAGCAATAAACATGAAGTAACTCAGTAAAAAACTGTTATAGTGTGCTACACTAGCTATAAGTCTATGCTAGCTAGCTAGCTAACGTAGCTAATTTGCTAACATCAGCAGCAGCACCTAGCGTTGAAACACCTGCTTAGTCTGCTTCAATCTATCAGCTGTGTGACAAATGTGACTCTGGAAGATTTTCTTTTTTTTCTCTAAACTTTGTTTCAAATGTATCATGAATCCAAAAATAGCATGTAGGAAAGATTGTGCATGAAGTTAGAAGTGAAAGTTATTTTTAGACCAGAGAGCATTTAATGACACAGGGATTTTCAACTACTAGTCAATAGTGAGTTAATCAATAAAAGAATAATGGTTTTTCCTTTAAATGTTTTAACTTTATATTTAAAAAACTACTTCTACTGCAACACTGTGATTTCCCTGTTTGGATCAATCTTTCTATCCATCTATCTTATTGACATCCAAGTAGTGTTAACATTTGTTATCACACTGGAACCTTAAGTAAGGTAGAGCGTTTTGCTAAATGTATTTACAATATGTTACTGTTTAGTTTTTTCCGGGGCAGTGTTCAGCCATGCTGTCCTCTTTTCCCAGTTTAGTTTCAGTGACATGGATGGGTTTCTATTTCATTTTACTAAGGCTTAAAACTGAGCTAGAACCTATTAAGGCTCAAGTGTACTAAAGGGAACCCAGCAGCATCATCCTGCCCACAGTGTCCTAGATGTAGTTGTCTAACTGTTGGTGAGAGGTCAATTCATGCTCCCAGACTTCACCTACACCTCTTTTTAACTGTTTGAGTTACATGAGGCAACACATTTATAGCAGATATTAGAGCCAACTTACACATATCAAAATAAAGAATGATTGTGAGTCATATAAACATTATCCAATACCTCCTTACACATTTTGAGTAGGTTTTCTGTTTCTGTTTAGTGTTGTTGCATTGAAACAATATATTAATACTGTTGAATTATTCTTCAGGTTGGAGAGCAAGCTACTGCCACCGAGTCTTCTGAGGCTGAGATCCCCAGTACGAGTGAGCCAGCTCCTCAGAGATCTTCAATCTCCAACACACAGGTACTTCTTCAATGGATTTTCCCCTTGACATAATTTCCCTAATAATTCAGTATTTAACAATTGCCTGTTTTATTGATATTTGGTATTGGCATTTGATGGTTCAATTGGCTTTTCTGTAGATCAGTGTATCTCTGAATTTGTGCTGCCGAACACAGTCAGGTTTTTCTGATTAAATGGGGTCCAGTCAGGGGGCCTTTAGCAGAATACTCTCACACACACATGTCAGGGGTGCTGTTGTTGTGGGGTCCACGTAACTGTGTTACTAGAACCACATTAAACTACACTTCTTTCTATTTTTCTGTCCATAAACTGAAGGAAACATCATGTTTGACATGTGTGCTCTAACGCTAGCTCAGTTTGCTTTGTACCAGTCATACCAACTGTACGTGAGAGGTCAATTCATGCTCCCAGACTTCACCTACACCTCTTTTTAACTGTTTGAGTTACATGAGGCAACACATTTATAGCAGACATCAGAGACAACTTAACATATTAAAATATGAATAAGTATGACTCACCGAAACTTTAAACTATACCTCCTTACTCATTTTGAGTAGGTTTTCTGTTTATGTTTAGTGTTGTTGCATTGAAACAATATATTAATACTGTTGAATTATTCTTCAGGTTGGAGAGCAAGCTACTGCCACCGAGTCTTCTGAGGCTAAGATCCCCAGTACGAGTGAGCCAGCTCCTCAGAGATCTTCAATCTCCAACACACAGGTACTTCTTCAATGGATTTTCCCCTTGACTTAATTTCCCTAATAATTCAGTATTTAACAATTGCCTGTTTTATTGATATTTGGTATTGATGGTTCAATTGATGGTTCAATTGGCTTTTCTGTAGATCAGTGTATCTCTGAATTTGTGCTGCTGAACACAGTCAGGTTTTTCTGATTAAATGGGGTCCAGTCAGTGGGCCTTTAGCAGAATATTCTCACACACACATGTCAGGGGTGCTGTTGTTGTGGGGTCCACGTAACTGTGTTACTAGAACCACATTAAACTACACTTCTTTCTGTTTTTCTGACCATAAACTGAAGGAAACATCATGTTTGACATGTGTGCTCTAACGCTAGCTCAGTTTGCTTTGTACCAGTCATACCAACTGTTGGTGAGAGGTCAATTCATGCTCCCAGACTTCACCTACACCTCTTTTAACTGTTTGAGTTACATGAGGCAACACATTTATAGCAGATATTAGAGCCAACTTACACATATCAAAATAAAGAATGATTGTGAGTCATATAAACATTATCCAATACCTCCTTACTCATTTTGAGTAGGTTTTCTGTTTCTGTTTATTGTTGTTGCATTGAAACAATATATTAATACTGTTGAATTATTCTTCAGGTTGGAGAGCAAGCTACTGCCACCGAGTCTTCTGAGGCTGAGATCCCCAGTACTAGTGAGCCAGCTCCTCAGAGATCTTCAATCTCCAACACACAGGTACTTCTTCAATGGATTTTCCCCTTGACTTAATTTCCCTAATAATTCAGTATTTAACAATTGCCTGTTTTATTGATATTTGGTATTGGCATTTGATGGTTCAATTGGCTTTTCTGTAGATCAGTGTATCTCTGAATGTGTGCTGCCGAACACAGTCAGGTTTTTCTGATTAAATGGGGTCCAGTCAGGGGGCCTTCAGAGGAGTAGTCTCACCCTTTAGCAAAATACTCTCACACACACATGTCAGGGGTACTGTTGTTGTGGGGTCCACGTAACTGTGTTACAAGAACCACATTAAACTACACTTCTTTCTGTTTTTCTGACCATAAACTGAAGGAAACATCATGTTTGACATGTGTGCTCTAACGTTAGCTCAGTTTGCTTTGTACCAGTCATACCAACTGTTGGTGAGAGGTCAATTCATGCTCCCAGACTTCACCTACACCTCTTTTTAACTGTTTGAGTTACATGAGGCAACACCTTTATAGCAGACATCAGAGACAACTTAACATATTAAAATAAGAATAAGTATGACTAACCGAAACTTTAAACTATACCTCCTTACACATTTTGAGTAGGTTTTCTGTTTATGTTTAGTGTTGTTGCATTGAAACAATATATTAATACTGTTGAATTATTCTTCAGGTTGGAGAGCAAGCTACTGCCACCGAGTCTTCTGAGGCTGAGATCCCCAGTACGAGTGAGCCAGCTCCTCAGAGATCTTCAATCTCCAACACACAGGTACTTCTTCAATGGATTTTCCCCTTGACTTAATTTCCCTAATAATTCAGTATTTAACAATTGCCTGTTTTATTGATATTTGGTATTGGCATTTGATGGTTCAATTGGCTTTTCTGTAGATCAGTGTATCTCTGAATGTGTGCTGCCGAACACAGTCAGGTTTTTCTGATTAAATGGGGTCCAGTCAGGGGGCCTTCAGAGGAGTAGTCTCACCCTTTAGCAAAATACTCTCACACACACATGTCAGGGGTGCTGTTGTTGTGGGGTCCACGTAACTGTGTTACTAGAACCACATTAAACTACACTTCTTTCTATTTTTCTGTCCATAAACTGAAGGAAACATCATGTTTGACATGTGTGCTCTAACGCTAGCTCAGTTTGCTTTGTACCAGTCATACCAACTGTACGTGAGAGGTCAATTCATCCTCCCAGACTTCACCTACACCTCTTTTTAACTGTTTGAGTTACATGAGGCAACACCTTTATAGCAGACATCAGAGACAACTTAAAGGGCCCATGTCATGGCCATTTCCACTGATCATAATTACATTGTTGAGGTATACTAAAATAGATTTATACTGTGCAATTTTCCAAACTCACATTGGTTTCGCATACAGCATCTCTGTCAAGCATGTGTATTCAGCAGTATTCACTTTCTCCACTAAACGACTCGTTGGAGCTCTTGCCCCCCCCTCCCTGTGAGCCTAGTGTGCTCCGATTGGTCAGCTCGGCCACTCGTTCTGATTAGTCAACCACCAGAGAGGCTGCGCCCATGTCAGTGCTTTTCCCGGCTGCTCTCAGCGTAACATCAGTCTTATCATGGCGTCGGTACAGCGGTATATTTTATATACATATATATTTTTAAACTGTTGTTATAGAAGAGTGTGACGGCCTCAGGGCCTTTGTCTTACGATGGGGTGGAGCTGAAGAGGCTAATCAGCACGATCACGGACACCTCCGGACACAGTCTCTCTCCAAGCGGCTGCAGGAAGACTAACTCTGCGATCCTCTCAACCACCTGTCTCTGCATTTACCACAATAAATGTGCCGTGGTTTTGTAAACTCGTGTATGTCTCCTTGTCTTTCCGTTGTGGCCTACGAGCTACTCTCATAACAAAGAGTAAGTTATTTTTACCCGTTATAAACTACTACTGTTTGATGAGAAATCAAATCATGGTTTGCTATATATGAATTCAGGGAAGAAAGGATAGGCCTACTAAGTATTTCCATTAAACTTTATTTTTAGAAATGTACAAAATGAACATAAATATACATATATACACGGTATATCATCCATTCCTCCTCCTCGCATCTTGCCTGCGCACAGCCGGTGCGGTGCGGTGCCTTTTAGCATGAGGCCTCAGTAGTAGTAGAATCCCTTCCCCGTCATGGATTGTCCGCCAGGATCTGGCTGGACGAAATCAAATGCAAATCACAAAATATTAGAGAAACTTAGTTGTTTTAGATTCGTTAGTAGTAGTTGTGTAATGAACAGCTTGCCTGCTAATATGCTAACCTAGCTTTGTTTACCTTGGTAGCTAACACGATATGAACGTTAGCTTGGAGGAAAGGCAACTATAATGCAGTGTAATAAAACTACTATGAACAAAAGCTAGTGGTTCATATTAGGCTAGCAATAACGTGTTTATAATTGCAATCGTATACGGGTATTCTGCTACGTTCGGTCATACAATGTAACTTGCATGAATACATTGTTTTGCGCTAGCATACAGCTAGCCTCGTTAGCTACATGCAGTATATGTACGGTCACAATGTACGGTAGGGCTGTGCAATTAATCGTATTTTAATCGCGATTACGATTATGGCTTGCGACGATTATGAAAACAGCATAATTGACAAAATACGATTATTTTGCTGGGTGCGCTTTCGCCCCTCCCTAAAAGCCCACTCGGCCACGTGGGAGTGACATGTGTGAGTGTTCAGCGCGAGCGAAGATGTCAGAACAAGAGCAGCAACTCGTTAAAAAGAAGGGTAAAACTATTTCCACTATTTGGAAGTACTTTGGCTTTCAGGAGTCCGACGTGGAGCAAAACAAAGTACAGTGCAGGATTTGTTACCAGGTTGTGTTGGCACCACACGCTAACACAACCAATCTCTTTAATCATCTGAAATACAACCACAAAGTGCAATACGACGGGGCAATAATACAACAAAAAGCAGACCAAAAAGATGCCCGCTCGACTTCATCCACAACATCATCACAGTCATCGATTCAGGACGCATTGCACAGAGCAACGGCCTACGCGACGAGCTCGCAGAGACACAGAGATATTACAGGTGCCATTACATTTCACATCGCTAAAGATATGTGCCCAGTTAGCACTGTTAGCAACCAGGGCTTTAAGCAACTTGTCAACACGTTGGACAAGCGTTACGAGATGCCGTCTCGGTATTATTTCAGCAGGTCTGCGCTGCCTGCGCTATATGACAAATGCCGTGGGGAAGTTGAGAGAGATGTGGCTTCAGCTGACTACTTTGCCACCACAACGGACCTATGGTCTAGCCGCACCATGGAGCTATACATGAGCCTCACAGTTCATTATATCGATGCCGATTTCAATTTGAAGACAAAGTGTCTCCAAACCGCATTTTTCCCTGAAGACCACACGGGGCAAAACATCGCCCATGGACTGAGGGAAGCGATGGCTGCTTGGGGGTTAAAAGAGGATAAACTCGTCTGTATGACTACGGACAATGCCGCAAATATAAAGCTGGCGGCTGAGGTCAATGGATGGATGAGGCTCCAGTGTTTCGGGCATAGACTCCACTTGGCCATAGGTGAGCAGGATTCCTTCCTCCTGTTGTATGTAATATGTCATTTTAACAACAGCAACAACAATAATAGCAATAGTAAGTCATTAACATTGATGATCTCTCTCTTAATATGATAATATTAATTACATATTATTATTATTATTATTATTATGTTATGTGTGAGCTACTCTGTCATCTCTCTCTTTTTTTTCTCTCTCTCTTTCCCTCTCTCTCTCTCTCTCTCTCTCTCTCTCTCTCTCTCTCTCTCACACACACAACACACCAAATTATGCTTTGATGAAGATCATGATTATCATCATGATACTAAATAATATGTATTTGTTGTAATCTTAGAGAATGCAATGAAGGATCCCAGGATCGGCCGTGCAGTGGGGCTTTGCAAGAAGCTGGTCAGCAGCTTCTCCTACAGTTGGAAAAAGAAGAGGGAACTTGCATCTGCCTGAACACTCCCTAAAGACAGAATGTCCAACCAGATGGGGATCTAGGCAGGCCATGATCGACAGGGTCCTCGAGCAGCAGAAGGCCATTGCCCAGGTCCTTTCCAGCGACCGAAAAACCAGACATCTCTCCCTCACGTGGCAGGACGTTGATGTACTGGAGGCAATCAATAAGTCGCTTAGCCCTCTGGTGGAATTCACAGACGCACTTTCTGGAGAGAAGTATGTAAGTGTGTCTTTTTTTAAACCAACCCTGCACCTCTTCAACAACTCATTGCTGGCAGTGCAGGAGGATGACACAGACCTCACAAAAAGCATAAAAAAGAAGATACTAGACTATCTCAATGATAAATATGATGACGCAGCGACACAAGAGCTGCTTGACATGGCCTCTGCCCTGGACCCGAGATTCAAGCTCAAATATGTCAGTGAGGACAATCGAGGATCCATTGAAGCCAGCCTGACAACTGAGATGAGGAGGGTGATGACACTCATGGTAATAATAATAATAAAAAATAAAAATGTCAGATTTGACAGTAAATACAATTAAGTGAATGAATGTGTTGTCAAAGTGTTATAATGTAATTCTAGGTATAAATGTTAATACCCATAACCATTTAGTCTGATTAAACATGTCATTCTTATTTTCTTTATAATACTCCAAGGAGAACGCCCCTCTTGAGACGGCAGCGGTGCCTGCAGATGACACGGAGGATGCTGCTGCAGCTGCACCAAAGAAGAAAAAGAAGGGACTGGGGAGCTTCTTCAAGGCCACCGTAGACCAAGCTGCAGAACCTCAACCTGCTCTGGAACAGGACAAGGCCATAGCTCTTGAGCTACAGTCCTACCTCCAGGCAGTGCCACTGGATGCTGAGGAGGACCCACTAAAGTGGTGGAGGGAATCCCGGAAGTTCTACCCACGGCTCTCCATCCTGGCAAGGAAGTATCTGTGCATCCCAGCCACAAGTTCCTCTTCAGAGAGGGTCTTCAGTACAGGTGGCAATATTGTCACCTGCCTGCGCTCGTCTCTGAAACCAGACCATGTAAACAGGCTGGTTTTTCTTGCAAAAAATCTTTAAGAGATGACATGAGCAGCCCTACCAGCATTTGCCATGGTGGCCATGTTGGCTATATGTTAAGGAGTTGTCAGTAGGTTGTGACAGTGCACTGCAACATATTTGATTTAATTTATTTTTGTCTAATTTATTTTTATTTATCATATTAATATATGTTTAGTATGGTTTTGGAAGTGCGCTCCATTATGTGTTGACCTTGTTTATTGGTAAAATATTATTTGTTTTAAAGTTTAATAAATGGTCAATGAATAATCGTCAAAATAATCGTGATATCAATTATTGACCCAAATAATCGTGATTATGATTTTTGCCATAATCGCACAGCCCTAATGTACGGTAAATCACAGTACAGTATACTGTATGAGTATTCCGTGTGTGTGACTGCAGACATTCTCCTGCCATGACAAACATGTAAGGCCATCTGCTGACATTGTAGTTGATATATTTAAACGCTAGCAACGTAGCATCACAAAAATGTTTTTCTGACCAAAACTAGCTCTAGCTCCGTGTGTTAGATCGCTACGCCAGCTATAATGTAATTACGTTTCGCGACTGACCGGCAAATCACCCGGAGTATACTGTCAATAGGTATTTTGTGTGTGAATGCAGACATTCTCCTGCTATGAGATACATGTATGCAAGGCCATCTGCTGATATTAGAGTTGATATATGGAAACTCTAGCAACTTAGTTAGCACAGTTAGCACTGTGTCAATGGCTTAGCAGTCCAACACAGTTTACACATTTAAACAGTCTTGTTTGATAAATACACAAATAACAATGCAAACTTACAGGTTGTATACCCAGATCTTCCCCTGCTCCAAACGGTCCAAACAAGCTGTGCATATCCGGCCTCAAACTGGGCAATGTTTTGGAAGCTTTCGTCTGTGAAATGCCGGTTCTTCGAACCTCTGGAGGAGGAACACGCCACTGCTGGTGTGGCCATAGCTCTTCGGGATTGGTCCATTTCGTTCCGGGTACCGCATGACATCAGGCGGTACCCGGAACTAAATGGAAGACTCAAATGGGCAGTGACGTATCTCCAACGAGGCGTTTTGGGGAGGTATTTTCTGTGTTAGAGTTTTACTCGCTACAGGGTGTACTTTGAGGGTTTTGACTCTGCACACCGTTTACATGCATAAAAACCTTCATAACACACAAGGGGACGGGTAATAACCGGAAAAGCATGACATGGGAGCTTTAACATATTAAAATATGAATAAGTATGACTCACCGAAACTTTAAACTATACCTCCTTACTCATTTTGAGTAAGTTTTCTGTTTATGTTTAGTGTTGTTGCATTGAAACAATATATTAATACTGTTGAATTATTCTTCAGGTTGGAGAGCAAGCTACTGCCACCGAGTCTTCTGAGGCTGAGATCCCCAGTACGAGTGAGCCAGCTCCTCAGAGATCTTCAATCTCCAACACACAGGTAGTTCTTCAATGGATTTTCCCCTTGACATAATTTCCCTAATAATTCAGTATTTAACAATTGCCTGTTTTATTGATATTTGGTATTGGCATTTGATGGTTCAATTGGCTTTTCTGTAGATCCGTGTATCTCTGAATGTGTGCTGCTGAACACAGTCAGGTTTTTCTGATTAAATGGGGTCCAGTCAGGGGGCCTTTAGCAGAATACTCTCACACACACATGTCAGGGGTGCTGTTGTTGTGGGGTCCACGTAACTGTGTTACTAGAACCACATTAAACTACACTTCTTTCTGTTTTTCTGACCATAAACTGAAGGAAACATCATGTTTGACATGTGTGCTCTAACGCTAGCTCAGTTTGCTTTGTACCAGTCATACCAACTGTACGTGAGAGGTCAATTCATGCTCCCAGACTTCACCTACACCTCTTTTTAACTGTTTGAGTTACATGAGGCAACACATTTATAGCAGACATCAGAGACAACTTAACATATTAAAATATGAATAAGTATGACTCACCGAAACTTTAAACTATACCTCCTTACTCATTTTGAGTAAGTTTTCTGTTTATGTTTAGTGTTGTTGCATTGAAACAATATATTAATACTGTTGAATTATTCTTCAGGTTGGAGAGCAAGCTACTGCCACCGAGTCTTCTGAGGCTGAGATCCCCAGTACGAGTGAGCCAGCTCCTCAGAGATCTTCAATCTCCAACACACAGGTACTTCTTCAATGGATTTTCCCCTTGTCTTAATTTCCCTAATAATTCAGTATTTAACAATTGCCTGTTTTATTGATATTTGGTATTGATGGTTCAATTGATGGTTCAATTGGCTTTTCTGTAGATCAGTGTATCTCTGAATTTGTGCTGCTGAACACAGTCAGGTTTTTCTGATTAAATGGGGTCCAGTCAGTGGGCCTTTAGCAGAATATTCTCACACACACATGTCAGGGGTGCTGTTGTTGTGGGGTCCACGTAACTGTGTTACTAGAACCACATTAAACTACACTTCTTTCTGTTTTTCTGACCATAAACTGAAGGAAACATCATGTTTGACATGTGTGCTCTAACGCTAGCTCAGTTTGCTTTGTACCAGTCATACCAACTGTTGGTGAGAGGTCAATTCATGCTCCCAGACTTCACCTACACCTCTTTTTAACTGTTTGAGTTACATGAGGCAACACATTTATAGCAGATATTAGAGACAACTTACACATATCAAAATAAAGAATGATTGTGAGTCATATAAACATTATCCAATACCTCCTTACTCATTTTGAGTAGGTTTTCTGTTTCTGTTTATTGTTGTTGCATTGAAACAATATATTAATACTGTTGAATTATTCTTCAGGTTGGAGAGCAAGCTACTGCCACCGAGTCTTCTGAGGCTGAGATCCCCAGTACTAGTGAGCCAGCTCCTCAGAGATCTTCAATCTCCAACACACAGGTACTTCTTCAATGGATTTTCCCCTTGTCTTAATTTCCCTAATAATTCAGTATTTAACAATTGCCTGTTTTATTGATATTTGGTATTGGCATTTGATGGTTCAATTGGCTTTTCTGTAGATCAGTGTATCTCTGAATGTGTGCTGCCGAACACAGTCAGATTTTTCTGATTAAATGGGGTCCAGTCAGGGGGCCTTTAGCAGAATACTCTCACACACACATGTCAGGGGTGCTGTTGTTGTGGGGTCCACGTAACTGTGTTACTAGAACCACATTAAACTACACTTCTTTCTATTTTTCTGTCCATAAACTGAAGGAAACATCATGTTTGACATGTGTGCTCTAACGCTAGCTCAGTTTGCTTTGTACCAGTCATACCAACTGTACGTGAGAGGTTAATTCATGCTCCCAGACTTCACCTACACCTCTTTTTAACTGTTTGAGTTACATGAGGCAACACCTTTGAGATATTCTCCTCTGAAACTTTCGCAAAAAAAGCTTCCGTCCACACGCAATAGACACCGGATAGTGTCTGTTCACACGAGACAGCTCCGTTTAGCTCCAACCGCTGGAAAAGCTGCAGTACATATGCCGAGCCTGTACGTGGCGCTGTAACTTCCTCCACAAAAGCAGCAACTTCCTCCACAAAAGCAGCGAAGAAGAATGGTTGTCATGGCTGCACTTCTGTTTATTCTCCTTGGTGGGAGCCGACGGAACCGGGCAGAGTTTTTCGCCGGTCAACGTGTGTTAAATTCAGCGTCAGCGTCTGTCTCATGCAGCAGCTGATCCAGTAATGAGTGACCCGACAGTAAAAATAAACATATTTATAACTAGTTTAGGTAGTTTGAGAGGTAATTAAAATAGCTAAGGGTGATGATCTGACTTGAAGTGTGTGTTTTGCTCCCGCTGCATCACAGCGGGAGGAGCTGCGTGTCTCCGTCCTGTCAGATTAGACTTCACTCGCGTTTATGTCCATATCGAGAGAAAGATAAATAATCTGAATTCAGTGTGCAGTGTACTTTGACGCGGGGGTGAGCAGCAGAGGTGGGGGGAGGCGGGGCTATTGCGTCATCATTATCAGAAAATGATCGTATAGGGGCGATCACACGGAGCCGTTGGACCCCCCAGAGCGCTCCGTTTGCAGATCTATCCACCTTGGGACCCGTTATCGTTTGCGGGGTCCGTTTCTATCGTTTAGTTACGGCCTCGTGTGGCAAAAAGGGCTATACGCAAGAGAAATATGCGGATACAACCCGTTTTCGTCCTTGTGGGGCACCAGCCTAAATCTCATCTCTTTTTTGTAATCTTCCTTTCATCTCAACTACCTTATCATCTCTTCTAGTTTCTCATATTATCTTGTTTTTTTCTTAACACAATTTAATCTTGTCCCTTTTCACACTTTCAATTTCCTTATTTCTTTCAATGTCCCAAATATCACATCTGGTGTCCTCGTCTGTATCTACCATTTTATTGTGTCATTACCTTTGAATCGCATATCATTACTTAAGTAATCTCCCTTCATGTCTAACATAAAAGTTTTGAAGGTTAAATTCTTCCAGTGACCTTACACCCTCATTTAAATCAGCCACAAGTTGTTTTTTAAGTCCTTTTTGGGACCTCTGTTATATAATAATGCCGTTCTTAAATGGCGATACCTTTTTGTGTACACTGAATACAGTTCTTCTTTTGAAAATTAAAAGTCTAATAACGACAATCTCCTTGTATTTACTGGAAAGCTCTATAATAACATTGTATTGCTTAAATGGAAATTACAATTACTATTTAAGCAGAATAGCCTTATAAGCATGACTTATATGGCTTCAATAATTAACACTTAGAACACAAACCCCTCTTTATTTAAAAAGAAGGAAACTGATGCAAATTCAGTAAATGTACTGTGAGTCTCATTCACGAGTTCAGACATCCCAGTGTAACAGTGGGTAAATAGACTAATAAAAAACATTACTATAATAGCTTAAATATTAATTAAAATGCTATCAGTACATTGGAATTCAATATAATTGTGTCACTCAACAGAAGCTACATGTTGACACTAAAGGTGAAAATCATTCTGCATCATGATAGCCCTCACTTTGACAGTCAAAGGTGTTTCATTGTTACCTAAAGTAAGTTTAGTAATACAGTGTGCAAAGTGACCCCACTAATGTTTTAAACCAGACAGTGTATTTTTGGAGCCCACACATGACTAAAAGCTAGACAGTGTGTATATATGGACCCCTCCTGTAACTCTGTACCTGACAAGACCCCATGAAACGGGTTATAGTCCGGTCAGTGACCTCTACTTTCTCTGATTGATAATTTGAAGTGAAATCTTTGTTTGTGTCCACTTCAGGATTCTGCCTGATTTTTTACAGTGCTGTACAACCTTCAGAAAGGGTGGATCCCAAAAGTGATGGTCTGGTCAGGTACCCCCAGAATGCAATAAAGACAGGGATGTGTGTGTGTGTGTGTGTGTGTGTGTGTGTGTGTGTGTGTGTGTGTGTGTGTGTGTGTGTGTGTGTGTGTGTGTGTGTGTGTGTGTGTGTGTGTGTTGTGTGTGTGTGTGTGTGTGTGTGTGTGTGTGTGTGTGTGTGTGTGTGTGTGTGTGTGTGTGTGTGTGTGTGTACACTGTGATGGCTCGTTGGAGCGTTGGAGCTATGTGCAGCTCAAGGCATATATGCTCGAACGGGAGCTGCCTGGACGCTGCAATCATGTTGCGCGTACTATCCGTGCTGAGTGTGCTGACTTTTCGTACAATGTCCCACTGTCTGGCTACCTGCATAAAGTCAAGTGCTCGGCGCAGTTGTCGGCGAAATGTCATTGAAACAGCTCCTTATATCCGTTAGCGCAGCTAGCTAGCCCCAGATGCTAACAACAACAACACGTAAGGTGTGCCTCGCTCGCGCGAGTCGCGCCACACATACACACTCCCTCCCGGTCCTCCCGATGGCCAGTCCGGGCCTGCCAGTGAGCGTGGAAGTGTGGTCTGCCACAAGCAGGCAGCAGGAGCGGGGCTGTCAGCATCAGCTTGTCGATGGTATTTTACACTCTGCGCTCTGAAACTACGGCGGCCGAGGACAAAAAATACACATGCGTTAATCGCGTTAAAATAATTAGTGGCGTTAATTTTTTTTTGCGTTAACGCGTTATTAACGCGTTAACTTGACAGCCCTAATTTTAATACGTAAAAGTGGTAGCTACAATTAATTAAATACTTGAAATACTTTGGTCGTATAGGGAGCGTGAGCCTAAACACATTGCTAGTTAGCGAACGTTAGCTTACCAAGTAGCATTGTAGTTAGTAGTGATTCGAGTCGTCCTGTAGTCTCTGCGGCGTAGGAGGACTGCCCGAACTCTCGCGTCAGCTTCTTCTATACCTCGTCTTGCTATACGTCGCCTCTTTCGAAACAACTCTTGTCTATTTCTTGTGATAATAAACCACACAGCAAAAAACAAGCAAACGATCGCTTTCACATCTCCACATCCTCCATTGTTGTGTCGCATTGAAGATGACGTCACGGCAGTTTTAAGCAGCGTCGCTCCGCCTACACTGCGTTACTATAGATACTACCCCAGTTCCTAAACTGTAATGGAAACGCGCCATAAAGTGAGCTGGTCCTAACGAGGCCAATCGCGGCCCAGCCATACCGAGCGGGGCCGAGCGAGGCCGTGTAGTGGAAACGCGCCATAAGTGTACTCACAGTTTTACCTCCATGGAGTGATACAAAAACTGGCCTTACAGTTAACAACCAATCAGATTCAAGTCCTGTCTGTCTGACTTTTTAATAGATTTTTAAGATAAACTTTGGTGAGTACAAAGTAAAACCCAATAGACCCGATGGCAAAAAAAAAAAAAAATGAGACCAATCAATATACTTATATAACAATGAATCACCAGGTTGGGTCCCCTTGTAGAGCGGGGGCCACATGTGAACAAGTCCTTTCATCAACAAGTCATTGAATCTAGCCCCCAACCCTTGGCACAGTTCGTCCCCACTCTCTCCCGCTGTCCTGTTATCTCTGTCTGTCCAAAAAACGCAAACAAAAAAAAATACATCCAAAATGTTGTTTGTGTTGCCTTTAAGGTGATCATATTTCAGTCTTGTGTTTAGAGTTTGTTTCCACTGCCCCCAAGAGACCAAATTAGAGCCCTATGATCAAAGACTTAGGAGATACAAAAACACGAATAAATTGAAGTAAATATGTGTAATAAAACCATTGGCTGGCACCCTTCTGTTTTTTCTCGTTTGAAGTCTCACGCATCGGTTCCAGACAAACCACAAGAGCGGTGGTCTGTCCCGTGACGTATAACAGAGGAGACGCTGTGTGTTAAGAGAAGAAACACACAAATATCTTAGTTTAGACTTAGGGTTATTGTAATCAGCAATGCAGGGTTTGTGTGTGTGTGTGTGTGTGTGTGTGTGTGTGTGTGTGTGTGTGTGTGTGTGTGTGTGTGTGTGTGTGTGTGTGTGTGTGTGTGTGTGTGTGTGTGTGTGTGTGTGTGTGTGTGTGTGTGTGTGTGTGTGTGTGTGTGTGTGTGTGTGTGTGTGTGTGTGTGTGTGTGTGTGTGTGTGTGTGTGTGTGTGTGTGTGTGTGTGTGTGTGTGTGTGTGTGTGTGTGGGGACGTCTTGGTTCCAGGTGCTGTCCCCAGTGTAACCTGAGCTGCTCTTTATTAATAAATAATGCTCAGCCATCGCATATCCCAGAGCTCATCAGTCAGCCGGTTGCTCCAGCTTATTCTGCCATTTGCCCTCCAAAAGGACAAACACACACACAAACACACACACACACACACACAAACATACACAAACACACACACTCATACACACGCTCATACAAAACAGTACACCACTTCACAGAGTCTGAGATAATCGGACTGTTTTCACCTTCAGGATTGAATTATTTGGTCGTGTCACCAGCCACCTCTCCGATGATGAATCCTGAATAGTAAGTGTTGTTCTTCCTGTATGCTGTGTGTTACTGCCAGGTACACACTGACATCCACTCCTCACAGTGAGAGCTGACCCAAAAAGTTAGGAGAGCATTCAGGTGCTTGTTTTTGTCCTGGACACAGTGTTCAGGGGTCTCTGCAGTGCTGTGTGTGTTTGTTGATGCGTTAGCTCTCCCCTTGCTGTGTGATTTAATCCAGTGCGTGGGCAGGCACCAATGTTATACTATATGTGTGTATATTACATTAAAAATACTGACTTACAAGTATACACAGCTCTTAGTTACAGAGAAAAACCATCTTCTGCACAGACGATTCTAGCAGTTGGATCACTAGGCCCCTGTGGCTCATGGGAATTGTAGTTCTTACAGGCACTTCTCCCAACTGTGCCTTGTTGTATAACTTTCACAACAAGTACAAGAGTGTTATTTTTTCCTCTGATGATTATTTTAGTAATAACATTCTTTTTCACAATCTGCCACAATCTCTAAATATAAATATCAGTTAGTTCCTACATAGATTTCGCTTTGAAAAACATAAGCAGTTCCTCTTCCTGAATCTTAATAAACCGGACGGTCACATTCTGTGTGTGTCTGTATGTGTGTGTGTCTGTATGTGTGTGTGTCCGTACGTGTGTGTGTGTGTGTGTGTGTGTGTGTGTGTGTGTGTGTGTTGTGTGTGTGTGTGTGTGTGTGTGTGTGTGTGTGTGTGTGTGTGTGTGTGTGTGTGTGTGTGTGTGTGTGTGTGTGTGTGTGTGTGTGTGTGTGTGTGTGTGTGTCTGTGTCTGTGTGTGTGTGTGTGTGTGTGTGTGTCTCCTACAGTGACTACTTGTTCAAACTTCTTCTGATCGGTGACTCTGGAGTCGGAAAGTCGTGTCTGCTGCTGCGCTTTGCGGTAGGCCTGTAACACACACACACACACACACACACACACACACACACACACACACACACACACACACACACACACACACACACACACACACACACACTTTTAATAAGATAATGCTTGTTTAATGAACCCCCCCCAGGATGACACCTACACTGAGAGCTACATCTCCACCATCGGAGTGGACTTCAAGATCAGGACCATCGACATGGACGGGAAAACAGTGAAACTACAGATTGTAAGATTTTGTTTATCAGGCATAGTCAGTGGTGTGGGTGTGTCTTTTTTTATCACAGAAAGAGTCCTGTGTAACAGCAACAGAAGTAAGCTGTTTGCCCCATTGCTGTGTTTCAGCTGGCTACATTTTAGCTGCTACATCTGCTAGGAGTAGGTCAGTCTCCCAGAAACATGACTGCAGTCTTCCTTGTAACTGATTCACCAGCACTAACTATGCTATGATCTTGTTTGAAGTGAATATATCTGCACTTCCCTTGTTGTTCGGAGTTTGATTCTTTAAGGTTTTTGCACTTATTGTAAGTCGCTTTGGATAAAAGCGTCAGCTCAATTAAATGTGATGTAACGTCTCCTAACAGTGGAGAGGACAAAAGAAGAAGTCATATTCAGGCTTTTTCTCCTTTTGATTGAATTTAATAAAAATAGGAGAATGTACAGACCCAGGACATCCCTCAGTGCAGCTCTCCTCCTTTTTCCTCTCATGTTGCACTGATGGCAAACTGTGTGCGACAGTATGAGAGGTTTGTCATTACAGGAAGGGTTGGCTGCTTAGCATGCTAATTTCAGTAGATATCTCTGCAAAACAATATATAGATGCCAAAGGTCTGAGGTCATCACTGTTAGTTCTACACATTCCCTTGATAATCCGTTATTTATGATTTCAACCAAGATTCTGGCCATATCTTACACATAGCACCTGTTTCAATTCAGACGACCCTCTAAATCTGTTTAAGCGATCCCGAAGGATTTTGATATCAGTAAATGAGGTGTGGCCCTACACTAAGGCGTTGTGCACACAGGAACGTTTGCGTTTATGCACAGTATGCGCTTTCAAAAAAGTCTTCCGTTCACATGCATTCGTTTCATTTAACGTGTCTGTTCAAACGAACTGGACACACTGTAGTACATATGCCGGGACTGTAAGTGGCGCTGTAACTTCCGCCACAAAATACACCAAAAGCAGCGAAGAAGACTCCGGAGCAGCCCCGCAGCAATGTTGCCATGGCTACCCTTCTGTTTATGCCCCGCGGTGTATTTAGCAACATGTAGTTCATGTAATTCTCCATGTCCACTTGTTGCTGATGGTTGTGGTAGAGGAGCTGTAGATTTTGCACTAATATCTGTAGCATGGTCAGTAGCAGTAGCACTAGCAGTAGCTACTGACAGGAGGAAGTGTGTGTGGCGATTGCTGGTATTCAGCGGGATATAGTAATTTCCTCAGCATATGGATAAATGCAACGGGGAAGTTAACTGAAAGAAACCGAATCTGTGGATATTGCATCGACCGACCAAGAAGCACGTCTCCGTGGAGAGGACGCGCTCAGAAAGAGAGATATTCTCTACAAACACCGGGTGAGATCGCTCCTCTGGGACACGCCGGTCCTCTGCCTACAAACATTTCTCTTTTTGCCACCGACGGGCGCAGGAGCAATGAACAATAATGGCCTGGATTAGGCAGTAAAGACAAGTTTGGTGTATCGCAGAGCGGACTGTTTAATTTTGTTTGTGTTGTTTGGCTGGAAAATTGTCAATATAATGGATCAATGCATGAAATCTGACTCTGTTTATTTTGTTTAAGGAGTATATTGGGCGTTAACAATTCTGGTTTGCCTTTTATAATATTATTTCATTCAAGAACCCCTTGTGCGTTTAATTAACACAGCTATTTTTGATAGTTGATCGTTACAGATGGCTACTGGCCATGCTACAGCAGTGAGCAGCAGAGGTCGGGAGAGGTGGGGCTATCGTTATTTTTTCAGGAAATATTCGTATAGAGGTGATTACACGGACTCGGTTGACCCCCCAGAGAGTTTCGTTTGCAAATCTATCCACCTTGGGACCCGTTATTGTTTGTGGGGTCCGTTTCTATCGGCCTCGTGTAAATAATAGGGCTATACGCACGCGAAACTATGCAGATACAAGCAGTTTTCTCCTCGTGTAAACGGCGCCTAAGTGTGAGTGTGGCAGTGTGCAATCTTACCTTTGAAGCAGGAGAGGCGAGCGCAGATGTCTTTTAAGTTGTCCCAATCCAAAAGGTGGGATCAGTTTATTTGAAGAAAAATGGTCCAAACGTATACAGGGTTTTTACCTTCTCTCGTTACAACATTATAATCCTACAAAACATATCATGCTGGGGTTATTTTCTAATATGCAACTCTAATTCACAGTTTTACATTTATTACATTAAATTGTAACTTCAACTGCCCAATTCAGTTGTGATTTTTAAATCTCCCGATAGAATTTAGAGGCATTTCCTCATAAAAGACCGGTGATAATAAAAAGCACATTCAAACTTTCATTCTCTCTCTCTCTCTCTCTCTCTCTCTCTCTCTCTCTCTCTCTCTCTCTCTCTCTCTCTCTCTCGTTTGCTCCCTCTCTGCCAGTGTCTTTATGCTCAAAAACAGGATATAAAGACACCTCCTCCATACCCATATTTGTGGAAACTGGGCATGGCCTCTGATGTACAGGACTGGACATGACCAGACATATTCTATGGCTATGGCATAAGACACACCTTCCCATGTTTGTGTAAAAAGGTCATGATTGTATTTCTCCTTAAGTCAGGAGCCCCCCTCCCTGTGTACTGCTGCGAGGGGAGAGGGAAGAAACTGTCTCTCCTCTCTTATCAGTGACACCCATAAACCATAATAGGCCTTACACACTCAATTTAACAAACCACTTGTGTTTTGTTTATACTGTAAATATAGAAAATCATAAAATATGAAGCATTTTCATTGTGGGTTATACAAGAATATAATTGATTATATTTGATTATAAATAACTTTCGTTTTAAGTATTCAACCTAATATGGAGATCTCAACATGTCTCAGTGGGACACGGCAGGTCAGGAGAGGTTTCGAACCATCACCTCCAGCTACTACAGGGGAGCTCACGGCATTATCATCGTCTACGACGTCACTGAGCAGGTCAGCCATTGTTTCTGGCACATCATCCTCAACATAGTAGGAGAGAGTGTATTAAATATTAACTTTTCTTCCCCTGCTTCTCTTCTCTCTCTCTTCTCTCCACAGGAGTCCTTTAACAACGTCAAGCAGTGGCTGGATGAGATCGATCGCTACGCCTGTGAGAACGTCTCCAGGCTGCTCGTGGGAAACAAGTCGGACCTGGTTAGTAAGAAGGTGGTGGAGCTCTCCACCGCGCAGGTAAACTTCCAGTGTTCCACTTCCAGAAACTAAACTATTACATGTAATGATCATTTAAAGTGGACCTATCATGCTATATTATAATAATATAGTGTAGGACCATACCTATATAAGGCATATTTATACTTTTTTTTTTTTCAAAATACCAAACAGATCATGCATTTTAGCCATGCCTCATTTTGCTCAATTTGCACTTTTTTAGCTCTGTTTTTGCAAGGGCAGATTCAGTGAGAACAGCACCACCTACAGGCCTGGCATATGTACTACAGCGTCTCCAGCGCTTTCGAACGGCAATGGCCGTGGCTGTCTCCTCCTGATAGGTGGAGAGTTGGCCCAATAGCCGTAGCGCCACCGTCCTGACGTCAGGACAGTGTTCAAATCTGGATCAGTTTTGATCAGATCCGTTGCAGCCCCTTTTTTAGAGATTTGGGTATGGAGGAAAATAGAGAGGGTTGTGTTTTCTGACACTTAGTGAGTTCCCTGGAACACCGGGGACACATATTCATGTATAAAAGACGTACAAAAGTGCATTTTGCATGATAGGTCCCCTTTAAATAAATGGGTTGCTTTAAAAAGGAAAGACAACATTGTTAGCAGTATCAAATGTAAAGTTTGACAACCTTCAGTTTAGTTTAGAGTAACAAAGTAAAATAACTGAAATCTTGACACCGTCATAATCAGGGTCATTTTAAATATAATTCCAATGAGAATTTCCACAAACCTATTATTGAATTATTTATAACAATATTATGAATTTATTGATGTGTTATATTGTATATTGTGCTAAAAATAGCTTCAAATTTGACATGGTCATAACCAGTGTAATACTGAACAGAATTTCATTAAACAGTTCGGCAAGCCTCTGTAGGAATACATTTCTTTATTTAATTGATTAATACATTATTGAACGGAGAAACTATATATGTAATTACAGTCAGGGATATTGAGCAGAAATCATATTTAATTCCCAGCAAACCTGTTATGCTAAATGTTTTATAAATGTAAGACTTATTTGCTTTGTTATAATTGGAATTAAATATGAGAAATTATTGCTGAAATGTACTTATTTATTGATGACAACTCCTCAATAAATAAGGACACTTAGGAGATTTATTTTCAATGTACAGTAGGTGTGTACTCAGTTGTCAAACATGAGTACATGTTACTGCTGATACTTTTAAGTTGAATAATGTATGCAGACCATTATGGAGTATGTTTACACTGTATGAATGTATTGTTGACTTATCATATTAACAGATTTGTACTCTTTGTTCCACTCCCCCTGCCCCCCCCCCCCCCCCCCCCCCCCCCCCCCCCCCCCCCCTCAGGACCTGGCATCCTCTCTGAAGGTCCCCCTCCTGGAGACCAGTGCTAAGAGCTCTGATAACGTGGAGAGGGCTTTCCTCACCATGGCCTCGGAGATCCACAAGCGCGTGGCCACTGAGGGGGCGGGGATGCAGGGCGAGTCCAGAGAGGCCAGGGCCCAGAGTGCCAAGATCAGCAGCGCCCCCGTGTGGCTGGGGGGGGAGAAGCAGGCGCCGGAGGCCAGTTCCTGCTGCTGAGCAGGAAGACAGGGGAGAGAGACGTGTCAATCTAACACATGTCTAGCCTCAGGACTATGGACACACACCTTGTCAGAATGTTGACAGCTTTGCTATCAAATAAATACAACATATTTATATATAAAAATATGACTTTTCAGGAAGGAAAACTTGTCTATGATATATTGGAGTTTGGTATATTTGAGTGAAATATACAATGGCTTTTTTGGTTTATTATCAGCCGATGACGGAACACAGAAAGATTAGAAACTCAGACACAGTGTGGGTTTGGCAGGAGTTTTATAAATACAACTATATATCATATCACAATTTTTCTCAAGATAAAAGTAAAAACCTGATATCAACTGTTATGAATTGTTTGATTTGCAAAGTCAGTTTCCATCATCTCCCTCCCAAATGATGTGTTGTATTTACCAGTTTGTGTTGTGTTTGGCATGTTGATTGTTTGTGTCAATAAAGACATCTCAATGATCAACAAATTAAAAGGTACCTGAACCACATTAATATCCTTCACATAAATGTATGCTTAAATATGTACTGTATTAACAATTTGTTGACAATCAACGTGTTGCTTCAGTTTCCTGTCGCTTCCTGAGGAGTGTGAGAGGCTGAGAACAGTCTACAAGTGTTTAATGAAGAGAAGGAACAAACAGATGAGTGTTTTTTTGAAAATATATTTATTTATTGACATAGTATTTTGGAGTTCCTCCCACAGCATGTGTTTCTGCCTGACCTTCGTCTCCAGACAGCTCTCTTCAATATGAGCAGCGATAGAAGCCAGGTCAGAGGTCAAAGAGATGGAGAGGTGCAGCCAGGAGGAGTCCCTGCTCTTCAACACATAAGAGCTCCAACATCAGGCTGTTACTGCCGTTTATTCACTGGAGCTGCAGGCTGCAGTGCTGCTGGAAGATGGAAAAAGATAGAGATGAGCGGCTGATATGAAGTCCACTGTTTCAATACTTTGGTGTCGGTTCCTGCTCGAATGACGAAATGTCACCTGACTGATGTCGTGTGAAGCTTCAAACATCGGATGGAAAGAAAGGAGACTACTGAGAAGTTGGAAAGCACTTCCAGTCAAAGGTATTACGCACAGTCTTGCTCTGCATTTCCGCTCTCACTCCTGGAGCTTTCATAACCCACTTTAATGTCTTGTTTCTCCATCACCCGGGAGCAGGAGAAGAGAAGGGGGGGCCCTTCTCTTCTCCTGCTTTAGGTAATGCTTCCAACTTTGTCTAACATCTGCTCTTCTTTCTCTCTTTTTGTTTTCCTCTTCTCTCTGTTCTGTTCTTCTGTCCTCTCTCATCCTACATCCTTTCCCCCATATTTGTACTCTTCATTTCCTTAAGCTCTCCCTCTCTCTACATGCTGTTACTCCTTATATCTTTCTCTCTAACAAACGCTCTAATGTTCATGTAATACCATCTGCCTCCCCTCCACTGAAAGGTCAAATCCAACCGCTGGAACACCAGGAGGAACACAAACAAATATCCAGAACAAATAAAGACAAACATATATGAAAGTGATCTTGAATATTGTGGTATCTTACCTTGTGTTATTATTACATGTTATTGCATTTGTCCAGCAGGGGGCAAACTCACTCTTGGTATTAAAAGAGCCTGTTGTACATGTTCCCACGAGGAAGTCCCGGAAGCATGTTACCAAAGTAAAACCAGTTAAATCTACTCTTATGTTGTGGACATACAATTATTGATCACAAGATACAACAAATATGTAGCAGTGTTGGTTTTTAAATATAGCAGAGATTTAGTTTATTTCACATCAAATGGACCGCACCAAGGAGTTAACTTACTCTTTAGTCGTTGGTAGAAAACCATCAAGGCTGTTTTTATCCAGTGTTGGTGGAATCCTTTTACATTGGGATATTCGCCCAAACAAATATATGCCATGGTTATGTTAAAGTATTTCCCAGCTCTATGTATGCACACATGTCACACATGTCACCAATGCCACGTTTCCACTTCATGGTACAGCTCTATCCTTTTATTTATTTTGTTTATTTGCAAAAGAGTTACTATTAGCTAACATCAAATGTTGGATTTCATTTACCGATCCTGCAGACACCGGCTACACTTGGTGGAAAACCCCAAACGAGCAGACTGGACTTTCAGGGCAGCGTTATATACTGAGGGGGTTTAGGGGTTACGAGTAGGGTTGGGAACCGAAACTTGGTTCCAGATGAGAACCGATAAGAAAATGCCGGGTACCGGGTACCCATACAAAATACACAATTTCGGTTCTGCTTAACGGTTCCTAAACGCGGTAGACCCTGTATTCCAGCGTGTCCGTCTGCGCTGCGGTGACCCGGTGGAATACAGGGCGGACTATGAGGTGTGATTAGTGCCAAATACTATGAGGTGTGATTAGTATGAGGTGTGATTTGTGCCAAAGAACAGATAACTAAGCTCACTGAGCGGAGAACTGACGTGTCAACGTGCGCCAACGCCTCCATCAATTTAGAATGGGTTGACGTACAATACAGGCGACGTCACGACGTTGTCAGACGTCAGACGTCACGGCGACGTATCATAGGTGCGCTCAAAGTACGCGCTCAAAGTACGCGCTCAAAGTACGTGCTCAAAGTACGCGCTCAAAGTACGCGCTCACGTGGCGGCGGCGTAGCTTAGAAAGTGCTATCTTAGATATGCGTGTTGATAACGTACGTGTGGATATGCGCGTGAATAACGTACGTGTGGATAAGCGTGTGGATAAGCGCATGAATAACGTACGTGTCGCCTCCGTTAGCATTGTATAGCATTATCCTATATTATATTTTTCGAATGATTCCGCTCCTAGTTTGGAGAGTGTTACAGGTACACTTTCTCATCGGCACAGTATTGGTATCAGAAGAGAGGGGAATAATAATTAATAATCATTAGTATGAGAATATTTGCTGGTGTTGTACTCGAGACCGGTCTCCAGACCACTTTTTAACGGTATTGGTCTCGGAATCGACTGCATTTGGTTTCGTATTGTCTCTGTATCGGACCTATAGGACTCGAGATGTTATGTCAAGACCGGTTAAGACCACGGCTGTGGCTGGGGATGTGATGAGGATCGGGAACCGAAATCCGGTTCCGATTTGGAACAAATAACAATTGTCCGGTACGGGGATTAATAAGAGTTGTGTCTAGCAGCTGTCTCTCTCTCTCTCTCTGCTCGGGAACAGCTGATCGCTGCACTGCGATCAGCTGTCCCTCCCTCCCTCAAGGTGTGTGTGGGTGTGTCTGTGTCTGTGTGTCTCATTCACTGTCCCTCAGGATGTAGCATGTTTCGATTGCCAGTTTGTGGCTGGTATGTCTTGTGAACGCAACGCTGGCATGATGTGATGTGGCCTGCTGACATGGCCTCTGATAAACACACAGGACTAAAATAATACGTGTTTAATTCAGCCCAGATGCGGTGACTGCAGGCCAAATCCATTAATGCGGCATATATTGAAGGTGTTCAAAGTTGCACCGGTATGAAGCGCAGTGAGAACCACGCACCTGTCAGACCAGACCTTTATATATACAGTCTATGTGTCAGACTAGCGAATGGGCACATTTACATTTCAGGAGAATAATGAAGATGTGATTGGTTGTTCCGCTCTCCGTTTCTCACGAGACCAGCGCGCTGCTGTTTACATTAGTGTGGACTGGACCGACTGAAACTGACGGCAAGGTTAATCATTGTGGAAGGATGGACCCCCATCCTGCAAAAAAAGGCAGCGAAATGTGCTAAAATCACTGATTTATTCAGAACCCCGTATGGTATAGAATGACGAAGCAGAAAGTAAGTGAGCGAACATTATGAGCCACATTTCTTTCTATATTGTAGCCTGTGCACATCGACTGTCAACAAAACAGTTTCTCAGTCCAATGCTAAGGTAGTGGCAGGCCCTGTGTGGCTGGAGACTATAAGGCTACACAAAACCCAAACATGTCCCTAATGTTACTCAAGGCAAATATATGTAATATAACTGTTAGACTGTAGCTAACTGTGGGGCTACAAACCCCTCATACTGTGAGGGAATCACTTGAGATGGTTATGTTGTCTAAAGGGGAGACAATCATTATGGTTTTAGGCCATGCACATACAGGGTCAACTAAGTGATAAAATAAGTGTTGCATAATGTATGTTCTTGAATAATGTTATTTCATAAATAGTTGTTAATGTAATGATTACATGTTCTCCTTATTCAGTTCCACTATCAGATGATGCTGATGGTGATGGCCCTGAGGGAGAGATGCAGGCAGAGCTCAGTGGACAGAACTGGCAGGTACAGAGGAAACTGTTTCAATAGGCTATGTCTATGAAAACACTGAACAAAACAAAGGAAATGTAATGACAACAGTATAAGCAAGCTATGTTCATGTTCTCTCAATAAGTTACTATAGTTATTGATCACAGTTTAATCCATTTGAGGTCCACCCCCAAATAAAACATGTTCACATGGAAAGGTTCCCAAATACATATGCACACCTTTTTTTAACAATATCCTATGTCCATATGTTTCTATTTAAGTAGTAGATTCAAACTGTAGGGCTATCACTACGGGCAGCAACATTGTAAATATTGACGAGACATCCAGCAAAACGCCCCCAAACAAAACTAGTAGTGGCCTGGCTGGGTGTATGATTCCCGGCCTGCTATGGTCCCAGTCCGGCCCTGCTGACACATCACACACCCGTACACTACACACATTACTGATGAACTGATATCACAATTGAGTTACTCTCTTTAAATAAATATACTGTAATTGGAAAATAATCATGTGTGGTGTCCTTGTTTTGTCCGTCCTTGAGCCAGGGCTCCCTATTGTTGTATGTAGGTTATTCTTGGTTTTAGAATGAATTCAGTAATGGTGTGTGTGTAACACAAACATAATAAATCATTGGATAGTGTTTCTATATAATAGAAATAAAGTAATGTATTAAGACTCAGTGCGAGTTATTACTTTCTTCCTTTACTTGGCATTCTTCAAAAATACACAGACATTGCAGCACATCGTTTCACGTCTTTGTACTTTCTCAGCATTAAAGTGCAATGTGTTGGCGAACCTTTGTTTCCTCCTGACAGCTCACTTAAAGGTATACTCAATTCAATTCAATAGCTTTATTAGCATGACCTCAGTTACATATAGTATTGCCAAAGCTCTGTATAGTTGCAACATCTATACAAAATATATATATATATATACAATATATATATACACTCCCTCTTGTGGCCAAAGGGGGACACAACTCTTGTCTTCAGATGTATGCTTGAGTGCAGCAAAATGTAGCACAGTGACTATTTTGACAACTAAACATCATAAAACAATACATATTTTAGTAAACGGCATAGTTCACGGCATGGTAGGCGACGATCGACACGATTGTCTGCTCAGTGAGTTTGTTCTTTGGCACAAATCACACCTCATAGTTAGTGGCAAATACAGAACTAACTGAGCAGCCAATCGTGACGATCGTCGCCTACCATGCCGTGAGAGAAGTAACGTGACACTCTCGTCGCCACCCCTCTCGTCTGAGAAGCTACGTGACGTCTGCGTCTGAAGTTACTTTACTTTGGTAGTTATCACCAAATAACCCAGTAATGTTACAGCTACTTAGTTGCTGTTCAAGCTAGACTCTATTTCAATATAGTTTTGGTATTAAAATAATGTTACACCTTTGTATGCCCTGAACGCCAAAACAACCACAGACAAGAATATATATTTGTAATGATCAAAATGATAACAAAGGCTGAAAAAACAGGAGAACCTGTCTTCCCTTGGTCTCCAGGAGAAAACTGTATATCACCAAGTTTTCATATAGTTTTGTGTGTGAAATAGATCGCTGCAGTGAACACGACTTTATGTATTTGTGTATGGTTTATTTGATTTGGAGGGATGCAGTATACATAGAAGTTCAGAGAAGAAGCAACCCCTATATATTGTTTATTTCATTTCATTTTGGCACCATGGCAGAGGCAAATATAGAGTTAATGTGCGGAGATTATAATGTCCCGTTTACTAAAATATGTATTGTTTTATGATGTTTAGTTGACAAAATAGTCACTGTGCTACATTTTGCTGCACTCAAGCATACATCTGAAGACAAGAGTTGTGTCCCCCTTTGGCCACAAGGGGGAGTATATATATATTGTATAGATGTTGCAACTATACAGAGCTTTGGCAATACTATATGTAACTATGGTCATGCTAATTGAATTGAGTATACCTTTAAGTGAGCTGTCAGGAGGAAACAAAGGTTCACCAACACATTGCACTTTAATGCTGAGAAAGTACAAAGACGTGAAACGATGTGCTGCAATGTCTGTGTATTTTTGAAGAATGCCAAGTAAAGGAAGAAAGTAATAACTCGCACTGAGTCTTAATACATTACTTTATTTATATTATATAGAAACACTATCCAATGATTTATTATGTTTGTGTTACACACACACACCATTACTGAATTCATTCTAAAACCAAGAATAACCTACATACAACAATAGGGAGCCCTGGCTCAAGGACGGACAAAACAAGGACACCACACATGATTATTTTCCAATTACAGTATATTTATTTAAAGAGAGTAACTCAATTGTGATATCAGTTCATCAGTAATGTGTGTAGTGTACGGGTGTGTGATGTGTCAGCAGGGCCGGACTGGGACCATAGGTCAGGCCGGGAATCATACACCCAGCCAGGCCACTACTAGTTTTGTTTGGGGGCGTTTTGCTGGATGTATCGTCAATATTTACAATGTTGCTGCCCGTAGTGATAGCCCTACAGTTTGAATCTACTACTTAAATAGAAACATATGGACATAGGATATTGTTAAAAAAAGTGTGCATATGTATTTGGGAACCTTTCCATGTGAACATGTTTTATTTGGGGGTGGACCTCAAATCCTATAGGGGGGTCCGGGGGCATGCTCCCCCGGGAAGATTTGTTTTTTATTTTGGAGTTAAATGCATCAATCACTTTGAGTATAGGCTACTGATATCAGCTCTGCTTGCTCTCAGGAAATATGCATCTGCACTATCTCGATGCAACCCGCTTCTTTCATGCTCTTCCATTCTTTGGTGAACATGCTTCCATGCCTGCATGCCTCCTTTAACAAAAGCATTGTCCCCGGCAGGCTTGGCAAACATGAGAAACAGCGGGCAATATAGAGAGTGCGATGATTCACAGTAAGTTAACCATTTTCTATTTGTCCCATCCTTGCTGTGGAATACTTTGGGAATGGCTTTCTTGGAAGTTTGTTGTGGGTGGTTGGCTGAGGGCGAGCAAAATAATCAAAAGGCCTCTCTGTGTCAACTTCCTGTGCGTCTCTTTCGCTGTCTTTCTCCTCAGTTGCAATTTCCCTTGTGCTGGACCCTGAATCTTGACTTGTCTTGTCAACCTCCTCAGCATCTGCTGGTACTGAATAAGAACCAACATTGGGATGGATTACACTCTGATCAATAACTATAGTAACTTATTGAGAGAACATGAACATAGCTTGCTTATACTGTTGTCATTACATTTCCTTTGTTTTGTTCAGTGTTTTCATAGACATAGCCTATTGAAACAGTTTCCTCTGTACCTGCCAGTTCTGTCCACTGAGCTCTGCCTGCATCTCTCCCTCAGGGCCATCACCATCAGCATCATCTGATAGTGGAACTGAATAAGGAGAACATGTAATCATTACATTAACAACTATTTATGAAATAACATTATTCAAGAACATAATTATACAACACTTATTTGATCACTTAGTTGACCCTGTATTTGCATGGCCTAATACCATAATGATTGTCTCCCCTTTAGACAACATAACCATCTCAAGTGATTCACTCACAGTATGAGGGGTTTGTAGCCCCACAGTTAGCTGCAGTCTAACGGTTATATTACATATATTTGCCTTGAGTAACATTAATGTAACCAGTCTGTCAGGTGTGTGAAAACTGGACCAGTATTCCAGGTTCTTAAAGGATGGGTAATAAATGAAGTCGAACACCAGAGTGAATGAAGTGAATACTGAGATTTTATAAAGAAAAAAATATATATATTGGCACAGGAATAAACAACATTCTTCTAAATAATTCCAATTGTTTCTAAAGCGCTTGACACTTGGGTGCACCCCAAATCAAATAAAAATAAACCCCAAAAGAAAATAGTTCTTTGTTCAGTGATTTGTTCAGAGGTAAGGTCCTCTCAAAATCCTACCACTGGTAGCGGAAAGATGAGGCGTTCAGGTTATCATTGGTAGCTCGCCATCCCCCTCGTCAGGGAGAAAATCCAGAGTCCACAATCCAGAATCCAGAAAATCCGGAATCTTCATATCCAAGGGTATCATAAAAACCCAGCCTGTGTAATATAACACGGCTTAAAACATTGCAAATGTATCTTCAACACATGTGCATCAAATATCATAACTGTGCAGTGCTAAATTATCAATGCAAATATACAACACATTTAGATACCATAATATGGAAAACTGTTGCATTGTAAATAAAAGATTAATTCTAAATGCACTACTAAAAACACACTGACTTCAATAACCATGAAATCATGAAATGTAGATCAAAATAAGCATTTACAGTTTAAACATTAATGCTCAAAACATTGTAGTAAACAAAATAAATGTCTAGTGCTTGTTAGCACTGTATAGTAATACACAATTGTAAGAGTCGGGAGGAGCTGATAATTTATTCCGGCAAATTACTCAGACCTCCTAATTGACCTAACCGAAGTTATTGAGTCTATGTAAGTTTGCTGCTTGGCTCAGATCCACCAACGTCAGCAAGATCTCACCTCTATTAACTCCCCGAAGAACCAGGTTCAATTAACTGCTGTTTCAATTCAGACAACCCCCTAAATCTGTTTAAGCGATCCCGAAGGATTTTGATATCAGTAAATGAGGTGTGGCCCTACCTAAGTGTGAGTGTGGCAGGGTGCGATCTTACCTTTCAAGCAGGAGAGGAGAGCGCAGATGTCTTTTAAATTGTCCCAATCCAAAAGGTGGGATCAGTTTATTTGAAGAAAAATAGGTCCAAACTAATACAGGGTTTTTACCTTCTCTCGTTACAACATTATAATCATACTAAACCTATCATGCTGTGATCATGTTCTAATATGAAAACTTTAATTCACAGTTTTACATTTATTACCATCATTTGTAACTTCAACTGCCCAATTCAGTTGTGACCTTTAAAATGTCCCGATAGAATTTAGAGGCATTTCCTCAAAAAAGACCGTTGTTAATAAAAAGCACATTCAAACTTTCATTCAACAAATCAGTTCATTTTCTCATTTCCACATTCGTATACTTCAACTAGTCCCGCATGAATTCAGAGGACCTTCATTGTGGGTTATACAAGAATAAAATTGATTATATTTGATTATAACTAACTTTCGTTTTAATTATTCAACCTGATATGGAGATCTCAACACAATATATAGCTACTGTAACTCTATCAACCATAACTCATATTTGCTCAATTGAACTGAACTCTCAAAAGAGCTAGGTGGCTAACACACCACGATGGCCGCAGCATGCAGGCAGCAGCTAACGGCTGATGTGTTGGGACCATATGGCGCATTTCCATTGCAGCGCGTAGCTCGCTTTAAGCGTGCCGTGTCGTGCCGTCCCCTTTTTTGGTTGCGCTTCCACTAGGCCTCGTTCCGGCACGGCACGGCGCGGGGCCACTTTTTCACCTCTTTTCTGGCCCTAGAAAATTGTGGTTCTATCGGGGCCAACAAACAGGGCTGAGTCGGGCTGAGTATGCTAAACTAGAGAGAGGAGCGCTGGCAAGAGGGCTAGAACTACAACAAGATGGACATATTTGACCGTGATTTAATTGTAATACACGTTTCAAAATGATGCCGAAGTAACAACATACTGATACCGGTTAGTAAAAACCATGAATTAATGCTTTGTCAAGTCTGCAGACAGACGGCAGGCGAAAAACCTTTTAAAATTCGTGTTTTTCTAGATGGAGATTGGCTAAGCTAACGCAGTATATGCCCCGACCGTCCACACTCACAACAACGGCCTATACAGACATAAATAAAGCAGCGACTGTATTCACCATGACACAGGCAGTCTGTGGTGTGTACTTGTTTAACTTTTGTCGAGTTTCTGAACATATATAAGGAGCTGTGAGCTCTGAGTGCTCACAGCTAACGGCTGTGTTGTGTTTCTGGATTTCTCATTGAAGATGACGTCACGGCTCCGCCTACACTGCGTTACTATAGTAACTACCCCAGTTCCTAAACTGTAATGGAAGCGCAGCATGAAGTGAGTCGGCCCTGTTAAGGCCCAACGCGGCCAAGCCGTACCGAGCCGTACCGAGTGTGGCCGAGGCCGACCGTGTAGTGGAAATGCGCCAATAGACTGTATATATAAATGGACGTAGGGTCCGTGACGTCACCCATAGGATTCTGCAGAGTTGCCGAGAAGCCCTTAGTAGGCGGAGTCGGCCACTAACGGCTCGACAGTGGCGTCAGAGTCTAACTCCCGCCTGCTACATCCTGATCCAAATAAGGGCAAAGAGGCGGAGCCGTGGCGGAGACGAGGCGGGACAAGGCGGGACCTTCTGCCAACGGCCGTCAAGTTCCAGACCTAGCTCAGGCTAAGAAGCTAAGCTAACATGCTCACAGTATTAAGCTAACAACCCAGCTTCCGGTCACTGCTCCTCGTTCCCGGCGTTCTGAAGGTAAGATCCCCTGTAACTTTACAAAACTTGTCCTTTTGATTTAAATGTTCTTGAACCTACACTATACAATTGTTTTTTAAGTGCTTCACCGTTTTTCAAATATAAATGTCATTTGTAACAACTTTGTAAACTAGCAGAGATATGGCCAGTGTTGCGTGAATTAGCCTATGGAATTAGCCATAAACTGTGGCCTATACAGTATGTAAAGGAATTAGCGTATTGTGAATTAAACAAAGCTTTTCCCTATGATTTAACTGTTCTTGATATTACACTATACAAGTTTAAAAACGCTTGTCCATGATTCAAATATAAACAGTGTAATATGCATGGGCTAACAAATGCAAAATTTGCATATTTATACTTTTTGACCATCAATTGTATATACATTTAATCCAACGTTACTGTTTCAACAGCGCTGTGAGAGTATAAATTAAATATGACTGTAGAAAAAGAAAGGCGCTTTTATATTGATTAAACCATTTTTATTTCTTTCAGCATTAAGAAAAAAAGATGGCAACCTCCTCCACAACCTGTAAGTTGATGGTCCTGGCTTACTTTACATGACTTCAGATGGTTGACATTACACACAAACATACTATATATATATACATATATATATATACGTCAGGTGTGATTTCATATGTTATGTTGTATGTTATTGTCAAAGGAACTAAATGAGCAACCCTTTATACTTAATTTGATATTCCTCATTATCTGAAGCATTTGTTACTCTCATTTATTTTCCTCCCATAGTGACTGTATGGATAATCGGAGACAGCTATGTCCGGCGTGGAGCCCAGAGAGCTACAGAGACCATCGGCAGCAACCTTGGCCTCGACCTTCGCGCCTGCTGGTTCGGTTGGGGTGGACTGCGCTGGAGAGGTCTCCTCCCCTTCTTTTCCAACTCCCTGCGAGGAAGAGCAGCCCCGGATGTCCTCCTCATCCACTGTGGCGGCAACGACTTGGGGGATGTGCCCAGTGTTCACTTGGTGAATCAGATGAAGGAGGACCTGCACCAGCTTCACCATCGGCACCCTGGCATGAAGATCATGCTCTCCCAGATCAACCAGAGGTGCCGATGGAGGGCTGGTGCAAATCCTGTCAAAATTGACAAGGCCCGGAAGTTTGTTAACAGTGTTATGGCTACTTTTGTTCATAGCCTAAATGGTGCCATTGTTGACCACTCCAACATTAGACATGACAGTCCTGGTTTTTTTTTGCGAGATAGAGTTCATTTCACCCCTAGGGGAAATGATATTTTTTTAAAGTCACTAGCCAATTGCCTGAAAGACCATCTCCAAAGACTGTGAACTGCTAAAATGTCAGTATCACTGTTTTTGGATTTGGCCTTTAGAGTATGTTTTCTAAGGCCCTTGCTAAGCCCAGACTGTCATGGCTAATGTTGAGTTAGATATTACATCTGTAGCCATAACACTGTTAACATGGCTGCTCTTCCTCTTCCCCACATCCCACCCCCCCCTCTTCCCCCCAAATGGACTCTGTAGCTCTCCAGGCCCATGCTGGGCATGGCTGTCTGTCAAACTTTTTTTTTTAATTTGTTATTATGTTTTTTGTTATTTTATTTGTTAAAATAATTCTGTAAATATTTAAAATAAATCACATTCATATTTTCACTTCTTTTGTCTACTGCTTACTGAAAATGTTAGCTATCACATCCAAATCTGACTATCAAATGAAAGGATAAGCTAACCATACAATACAGAAAACATTACACATTAAGGCTCAAATCTTTTCCCAAGCCGTAGCAGTCTGAAAAGAGTCCCAAGTTTAAAAACACAAAATCTTGACAATGAATACTACCGTGTCATTTATCAGTGACAATGCAAACACCAAGAAGGTCTCCCCTAATCCCATGTATTTTGGCATTAAATATGTCATAAGCATACCATAGAATGTAATTATGAAATGCAATACCCACAATCCCTACAGGGTCGTAACATCACAGAAAATAATACCTTTTAGAGAGTTTCTAAATTGTTCAGTATGCAGATAATTATTTGTTTTACAATAGAAACATTTTTCTCAATAAATGTTCCCACATGTTGTGAGCATCAACTTTAAATCTTTTGTCAACAAATAAAAAACATCTTAATTTCCTTTACGACAACATTTTGTTTACAGATGGAGCCTCTTATTTTGGACCCCAGCATACAGCTTCCTGCCGACTGCCAGCCAGTTGCCAGCCAGTTGCCTGCCAAAGACCAGTATTCAGGAATGTTAGGCCCTCCCACTATTCTCCAATTTCAGGGTTTAACCAGGAGATGGCGATATATATTAAATAACTAAGACTTAGTTTTTCACAATAGAAAATGCAGATATTATATAAAAAACTAAAGTTAAAATCTTGTTTTTAATGCCCCAAGAGCAATAACATCTTGTCACAAGCTTTTTGGAAGAAAAAGACTGACTCAAGAGACCTGTAGTTGACTAATTACAGGCCTCAATAAAGTTCTGCCATTGGTTGTGAAAAACAACGGTGGACATAGTGGAAAGTGAAATTGACATTGTCGAATTTAATAAAAATACAAAATAATGTATCTGTGTACGTGTTTTACTATGTGATCTGCACTTATCAAACATCTAATTAAGGCGAGACACCCCAGGTGAATAGGGTATTTTTAACTTAAAGATATCAGCTAAATATTTCTCCAGTTAATTACTTACAATAAGGCAATTGTTTTTTGTATTACAAGTTTTCTGAAATAGCATGTTTAAATATCCAAATGAACCATTATCTCATGAAATATGCGCATATTTTAACACATTTCAGGAACCGAAATCTGAACTTTGGATAAAGCCAGGATCAAAATTATTGTTTCATTTTGTAGTCATATTAGTATCTAAGGCTTTTACAGAAGGGATTTTGGATATCTCTTTGTATCACTCCATAAATCAGAAAATACTGTCAACAGCCCTAAAATATCAATTTTCACCATGTTTTTAGGTATAAAATGTTATATAATTCAGGCTATGAATTATATATGACCAAACCCTTCTGTAAAAGCCTTCATAATATTGATAGGAATATAACTGGAAGGTTTGGTGTATGTAACTGCTGAGTGATTCTACAATTTAGGGTACATTCCATGTCCATTGATGTCCATTGATGATAATTATAATTATTCTAACTATTTTCTTCAAAAATATCATATTTTGCCTATTATTGGAAAGCATGTTATAATATCACACAAACATTATGTGCATCCTATGCTTTATTTAGCTTGAAATGTGTCATGATGTTCTTAAATTGTCAGTTTTTGCTATGTCCGTTTTTCAGTTGAGGGTGTCTTGGATTCAAAATAATGAATAAAAACCATTAAAGTAAATTTTAAAAATGATTCATTTATTTCAAAAGTCTAAATACTAAAGAATAATAACATATTTTTAATTGATTTCCCCCTTTAAATAATTTAAATATCTTAATATATGAATGTCCGCAAAAGTTCTGTCAACTATGTTACTAACAGAACTTGCCCCTTTAACTCAAAAATTGTTTGTCCCAATACCATGTCACCAGCATCACATGATGCCATGTTCCTCTTTGGCAGACATTTTGAACACACTGTGGTGATTGTCCTCTACATTTTTACAATATTTTATGTATAATAGCACATGGTCAATTAATATACTCATTGACAATCAACAATGTTACGTACATTGTTATGGTTTACAATTGTTTAATGATTTTAATTCAATTATATGTGCAAATGTGATGTTAACCTGTTCAAGAAAATGACATGTGGTCATCCAGGCAAGGCCTACCATTGAAATGATGGGTCAAAATAGGGAAATTGTCAACTAGGTTACCTGTCAACTGAGTTACCCAGTACTGTAATAACTGTAGTAACTTAGTTGACAGGTAACCTAGTTGACAATTTGTACGACATGTAGACGTCATTACACATCATTATCAATGGAATTTTGCACTTCTGCCTTGAAATTAACATAGTGCTGATGGTTAATAATGTGTCCAGTCAACTATGTTATTTGCGTCAAATGTTTGACTTTCATTGTCAACTATGTTGCACCTCATTTTTTCAAATTTAAAATATCTAAAATAGTGCTTCTGATATCCTTTATAGTATAATGTATATCTACACAGGTTGGAGTTTTACATGACATCTCTTAAAACTATCAAAATGACCTGTATGGTAGTTTTATAATACAAAATATCCCTAAACTTAATGACAGTGCTGAACATATCACATGAAAAAACAAAACTTTAATACAATTATTTTTTAAACTTTAAAAAATCTTTGGATATATGGTAGAATAGACTCAAGAGCCTTTCAAATTTGATTTTACTTGAAGTGCAGGACTTAATCAAATGATTGTAATGACATCAAGTTTGTCCGTAACATAGTTGACAAACTGAGTAGTGAAAACATCCTTTCCCTTAAAATAAAAAAATATATAAAAATGTTTAAGCTTTGCAACTAGTGGATATGTTACACTGAGGAATATACTAACTTGAACCACTGATTGTTCTATCTATACATTTTATTTGGCATTAGTAAATAATTATGCACATTTACAGATATTTTACATGATATGAGTGATAACACGTGTTATAAGGGCTATTTCGCACAATAGGTGTGCCTTGAGATTTTTACTTGTCCTTTGGTGTGCCTTGGGCACAAAAAGTTTGGGAACCACTGCTGTAGAGAAATGTAAACGTTCACCATCCCCCACCCGCCTACTGTATGTTGCTTTTTGACATGTAAATGGGTAACTACCCCCCTCTGAGTGAATACCTGTTGTACCTGTCCGGGGCTAAGCCCATAGGACGATGCTCTGATGTCATCACCCTCGCACATTGGTCATATGTTTACAAAAAACGATGTTAACACTTTCTCGTTCTTAATATATGCTATATTTAGGGTCGATATGTGTTGAATTTACTTTAAAATAGCAGATCACTGTGATTCACTTCTCCGCGGCTCCTCCGTGCAGAGAGGCCCCCCCCCCGTTGACAATTCACGAGCGTCTAACTCTCTCCCCCCTGTGAAGAGATATCACAGGGGGGGGTTGGGACACACACATTCCGATGGCCAATTCGTTTTAAACAAAGAGTGGGGTGGGGGCTGGTGAACGGTATGGTCAATGTTTGTAAACACTGTGACATTTTGACTTTATTTGATCATTTCAGTTAAAAACTAACGTTCATATTTCATATTACTGTTTTGCCTGGCTGGACCTGTAATTTACAGGAAAGGAGTGCACGCTACTAAAGAGACACGCTACCATGGAAACCAAACAATGGTGTTGCTGTATTGAAGTCCGAGTGGAAACAGTCATATTTGGAGCGTTATGTTAGAATGAAACAGCGAGGTCGTGACTCACAAAAAAAAAGTGTTACTTCACTAACTGTAAGCTTGTCACTCAGAGTAACCTACAGTTAACTTAACTGTTGGAAAAGAAAGATCAGAGTTAGGAGTGTGAACACACAGCTGAGAGCTGCCGTTTCATTCTGACTGTTTAAAAAACGGTAACAACGGACTATTTTTCTTAGCGGATGCATGTAAATTTAAATCAATACATAGAACTATGTTTTAAATCAATAAAAATATTTTCTAAATCCATAAAAGCATTTTAATTAATATTGGGAGTCATGTCGTTACTTTGTTGAGAATGTGGCCATGTAATAAGCGGGATAATTTGCAGCGACTTGGTCATTATGGGGGAAAATAACACCCAGGGATCAAGATCCCTCCGCGACGCGGAGGGATCAGTAATTTTTAGTGAATTACTGAGTTTAGGCACGTTAATAACATTTTAATGAAGTTGAATACAGTATATTCATATTTGTCAGTGATTTCATGTCAATTCGGCGAACATAAACGATTAAATTAGGATTAAAAATCGAGAGCCGGCTGCTGTTCGTTACGGTAACCCAACTAGGACACTTGACACAGTGGCTTTTGGCAAAGCACACAAAGAAAACAAAAAAAAAAACCGAGAGAGATGAGTTATTGTTATTACAACGTGACTTCACTATTATTTAACAACTATTTTTATTGGGTTCTTTTATTTGGGGTTAAGTACATTGTCAGAATAAGTGAGAAATGGATTTAACTTCTGTTAGACAGCTATCATACTGAATAAATATTTATGCAAAAATGTATGGCATTAATAATGTATATCTAATTACATTTAAAAATGTATGGCATTAATAATGTATATCTAATTACATTAACTGTGAATGTCTTTCATTTTATTTAAAATGAAATAAAATTACATAAAACATTTTCCATAAAAAAGTTGATTCAAGAACAAATCAGTACTTTTCTTATATGACTATTATTGCTAAATTTGAAAGGTCTTTACCAGCTTTGGAATTATATATATATATATATATATATATATATATATATATATATATATAGCACCTTCTGCCATCCCATCTCTACTGACATATGGATCTTAACAAAGATCCGCTATACATTAGTACCAGATATACTGTACACGGACATTTTAGTGAACCAGACCAGCTGTTTCCGCCGGGTCTTCGCTTCCCGGGCATCACGTTGTTTACAAGTGTGTTCAGATGCTAAATGACAAGTGCAAGTGACAATTGTTGTCGTCTTCTCTGTGAACGTTTTTTTCTCCGTTATTTTGCCATTTTCAGATTTAAATTTCGAGCGGAAAGCTAACCAGGAAGTAATAATTACTTAAGCGGAGAACGGAGAAAGTAAACGTTACAGCAGGCATAACAACAGCCGGTGTTTATTTTATTATAATATATATCATTTGTTTTAAAGCTCAATATATAGTTCTATCCGTGACATATGGATCTTAACAAAGATCCGCTATACATTAGTACCAGATATACTGTACACGGACATTTTAGTGAACCAGACCAGCTGTTTCCGCCGGGTCTTCGCTTCCCGGGCATCACGTTGTTTACAAGTGTGTTCAGATGCTAAATAAAAGTTTAGCTTGTACTTTTGATACCCCGCCTCTCGGCACCACAACATCCAGTTTACTGTATTTCACATGAGCGATGTCGAACATTGAAAAGTCCTTATAACATTTCTGTTATTAGATCAGTACTTTTCTTATATGACTATTATTGACTTGAACACTGAGAATGTATTTATTAACTTCAGACATTTGAAATATTTGAAATCAGATGAAAACAAACTGTAACGGACCCTGCCGTGTTATCTATGATTACTATGCCTTACTGTACATTCATAATTTCAGCCGGAGGTAGGTGGTAGGCGTTGCGGAGGAGCAGATTGCGAGTGAGGTGCCTGTTCTAAACGAACTATTCCAGCTGTTATAAAGCATTAAATAAAAAGTAAGCAAGGAATACAGAATGTTTCGTTACGTAACTTTGTTGAGAATGTGGCCATGTACATGTAATACATGGGATCATTTGCAGCGACTTGGTCATTGTGGGGAAAAATAACACCCATCCTGATCGTTTCAATGAAGTTGAATACAGAATATTCATATTTGTCAGTGATTTCATGTCAATTCGGCGAACATAAACATCAATGATGATGATTAAATTAGGATTAAAAATCGGGAGAGGCGGCTCGTTCGTTTTTTCCGACTAAACAACATCTATTATTTAGAAGTTGATTTCACATGACTCCAGTGTGGAACCCCACTGCACCCCCTGGTGGATCAATGATCCATTGCAGCTGGCTTCACAATAATTAAATGTATTTATCATGGGGGCGGTATCAAGTCTGACTGGGGGCCGGCCGGCCATCACGGAACGTGCATGAACCGATCACGACCCTCGCACTTTAAACTGTCCAAAATAAGACGCTTCATCTGTATAACACCACTACATTAACAATAAGCATAGGACAATTATAAATGTATAATTTAAGATTGTGCTTTTACTCTATATTTAATCAGATCTATTTCACATTGAAAATGTACGACTTAAGTACACTAGAAAATAAATTAAAGATGTGCAACAACTGTATCAGTAATTAAAATGATATAACTTATGTTCAGGGTTGGGAGGGCTACTTGCCAAAAACGCAACCAGTAACTTAATGTGAGTATCAAGATATAAAAGTAATGTACTGTAACCTGATAACTTTATTTTTCTTTTGGATTACCTCAATATCAAATGCAATGCAAATAAACACAGGAGAGAAGAAATATTAATATGATTTTTTTACTTAAATGTATAATATACATAAAGCTGACTCAGGCAGTAGGTGTATAGATTCACAATTAAAGTATTAGCCTACAGAACAGTACCGCTTCCAGAGAAGAGAGAACATCTGATCATTTTACAACAAACACTATATGCTCTTTTCAGGTTTTGAATAAGATTGTAATCCTGAGTTTCCCTATTATTAAAAAAAGTCAAACTAATCCGATTACATCTTTTCCTATGTAACTAAGGATTACACTTTCCTTTTTTTCTATACGATCTTGATTCGTGTTGGATGTAATCCATTACTACCTAAGCCAATAAAAGTCATAACATTTGGAAAATTGTCTCAAGTTATAAATTATGCCTTCAATCTCTTTCACGTGGGGAAGACATCACATTGGCCGAGGCGTTGCAACTTCCCTCAAGCGTCCTACATGAAAGAAAGATCACATGTTAAAAATGTGTGCACAGACTATTCAGTATGACCCGTCTTAGTTTAAAGCCCACTCACCACGACAAGGTCAATCAGCAATTTTATATGTTCAAATGTCTACTGTGAAGGATATCATAAATCCTTAATGCAATCGAATGTAAAACAAAAAAGTTATGATTGATGAAAGTAGTAAATCGGTCAGATTTGACCCGAAGACAACAGGAGGGTTAATGCCATATTCACGGCGAGACACCCCAGGTGAATAGGGTATTTTTAACTTAAAGATATCAGCTAAATATTTCTCCAGTTAATTACTTACAATAAGGCAATTGTTTTTTGTATTACAAGTTTTCTGAAATAGCATGTTTAAATATCCAAATGAACCATTATCTCATGAAATATGCGCATATTTTAACACATTTCAGGAACCGAAATCTGAACTTTGGATAAAGCCAGGATCAAAATTATTGTTTCATTTTGTAGTCATATTAGTATCTAAGGCTTTTACAGAAGGGATTTTGGATATCTCTTTGTATCACTCCATAAATCAGAAAATACTGTCAACAGCCCTAAAATATCAATTTTCACCATGTTTTTAGGTATAAAATGTTATATAATTCAGGCTATGAATTATATATGACCAAACCCTTCTGTAAAAGCCTTCATAATATTGATAGGAATATAACTGGAAGGTTTGGTGTATGTAACTGCTGAGTGATTCTACAATTTAGGGTACATTCCATGTCCATTGATGTCCATTGATGATAATTATAATTATTCTAACTATTTTCTTCAAAAATATCATATTTTGCCTATTATTGGAAAGCATGTTATAATATCACACAAACATTATGTGCATCCTATGCTTTATTTAGCTTGAAATGTGTCATGATGTTCTTAAATTGTCAGTTTTTGCTATGTCCGTTTTTCAGTTGAGGGTGTCTTGGATTCAAAATAATGAATAAAAACCATTAAAGTAAATTTTAAAAATGATTCATTTATTTCAAAAGTCTAAATACTAAAGAATAATAACATATTTTTAATTGATTTCCCCCTTTAAATAATTTAAATATCTTAATATATGAATGTCCGCAAAAGTTCTGTCAACTATGTTACTAACAGAACTTGCCCCTTTAACTCAAAAATTGTTTGTCCCAATACCATGTCACCAGCATCACATGATGCCATGTTCCTCTTTGGCAGACATTTTGAACACACTGTGGTGATTGTCCTCTACATTTTTACAATATTTTATGTATAATAGCACATGGTCAATTAATATACTCATTGACAATCAACAATGTTACGTACATTGTTATGGTTTACAATTGTTTAATGATTTTAATTCAATTATATGTGCAAATGTGATGTTAACCTGTTCAAGAAAATGACATGTGGTCATCCAGGCAAGGCCTACCATTGAAATGATGGGTCAAAATAGGGAAATTGTCAACTAGGTTACCTGTCAACTGAGTTACCCAGTACTGTAATAACTGTAGTAACTTAGTTGACAGGTAACCTAGTTGACAATTTGTACGACATGTAGACGTCATTACACATCATTATCAATGGAATTTTGCACTTCTGCCTTGAAATATTAATATGATTTTTTTACTTAAATGTATAATATACATAAAGCTGACTCAGGCAGTAGGTGTATAGATTCACAATTAAAGTATTAGCCTACAGAACAGTACCGCTTCCAGAGAAGAGAGAACATCTGATCATTTTACAACAAACACTATATGCTCTTTTCAGGTTTTGAATAAGATTGTAATCCTGAGTTTCCCTATTATTAAAAAAAGTCAAACTAATCCGATTACATCTTTTCCTATGTAACTAAGGATTACACTTTCCTTTTTTTCTATACGATCTTGATTCGTGTTGGATGTAATCCATTACTACCTAAGCCAATAAAAGTCATAACATTTGGAAAATTGTCTCAAGTTATAAATTATGCCTTCAATCTCTTTCACGTGGGGAAGACATCACATTGGCCGAGGCGTTGCAACTTCCCTCAAGCGTCCTACATGAAAGAAAGATCACATGTTAAAAATGTGTGCACAGACTATTCAGTATGACCCGTCTTAGTTTAAAGCCCACTCACCACGACAAGGTCAATCAGCAATTTTATATGTTCAAATGTCTACTGTGAAGGATATCATAAATCCTTAATGCAATCGAATGTAAAACAAAAAAGTTATGATTGATGAAAGTAGTAAATCGGTCAGATTTGACCCGAAGACAACAGGAGGGTTAATGCCATATTCACTTAACCTGTTCCACTCTGAGCCTGTTTTTCAGGTCTCAGGCTCGAAAATGACATTCCCAGAACAAATGACCATATCTTCCCTTCTAAAAGGGTTAAATTAATAATCTTTTCTCAAAGTAATGATAAACCTGTGAGTTGGATGTAGAAGTGTCAGAATCAATATAAATGTTTTTTATTTTAAAGAAAATTCAGATTTTACATAGTAAAAAACTGTAAATTATAGTGTCCGTCCAAAAATTATTTTTTACAGATAGTGAAAACTACCCTTGGATGATGGGTTAGTAGACTAAAAGCTTTAGGAATCCAAAGTACAACATATAATAAGTACCCTGTATCAAGATTGATGCAAAACAAGTGAAATTTGACCTTTTTAGAGAGATTTAGCCAAAAACTGGGCCATCTGGGGTCATTTGGGTGGATTTGACCTATCTCTGGCCCCCCTTGCTCGATCTGGTTGGTTGACATACCCTTGTGACCGTTAGAGCCAATAGAATCGAAGGAGGAGACTCACATAGACACACATTGTAAAGAAAAAATGTTGCCGCTTCGCGTGTGGAAAGCGAAACTAAACTGGAGGAATGTCTCCTTCTGGAGTTTGGAAACTAAAACGCAGTTGTATTGCTTATGGATTATCAGAAATAATTTCAAAGAAGGCACAGACACATAGGATGAACCTATGGATTAACTGCAGCATCGTTTTTTTATCGTTTTAATGCCATTGAAGACCACTTTTGACCAAGGTAAGCCATATTTACATGTTTAGCTTCTTGGCTCCACATGTGATGATGTACGCTTTCGTTGATAGCGTCGCGAATGTTTATCACTGAGTGTTGAGGTGGGCACCGTTAGATTCAGTGTCTCCAGGACACCAAAAAAGAGTCTTTGGTTGTGCATCTAGGATAAGTAATAAGGGAGTTCTGAGTGAGTTTATGTGCCTTTGTAGGTTACGTTTATTCGTCGAGGCTAATTCAGAGGCTGAGTGCTAGCATTGTGGGTTTTTTTTGAAAAAAAAAATTAAAAAGATCAGTTAGCTGAGTTTCTTCCCGTTACATGGATATAACACATTCATAGTTTTATTCAATATTAAGATTCCTTAGACGTTGTTTCCTGCAAATGACGCGTTTATCCGCCCGGTACCGGGGGGAAGGCGTGAAACAGGTTAATAACGCATGAACAACTTTTACAAATATTTCTATATAGTCTGTGTTGGTAAATGTCATCTAGGTTGCACATTTCCTGCTGAAATACATGCATACCAAGTTACTGCGTGGCACTTTGGTTTTGATAAAACAGTGTAGTTCCACTATATAAACGTTACATTCATAATCAAACGAGACAATCTGCAAGATAATGAGCTATTTGTTGTTATTTGTAATGCTTGTCATTCACACGTTAATAAAATAAAATAAGTACCGATACATAGCAGAACAATTGTGGCGATGTTCAGCTTAATAAGCCTTGTTCAACATAATTTATTTAGCTAATACTACAGCGGGCTGCAGGCGAACCAAGTCTGCGTTTCGCTGCATTCCTTGATCTCCAGTTATAATGCCGGACTCCGCCGCCGGCCGAAGCTAACGGAGCCGCCGGGACGCGCTAGCGAGCTAGCCCCCTGCGGCTCCGTTAGCTTCGGCCACCACTGGGATAATTGGGTCCCCTTTTAACATTTGCTCCCGTTTAGCATTATGGGCGTCACAGCCATATACTATAAAAGGCTGAATCATAAACTAAACTGTATATATATATATACACATGTATAAAGGGTTACGTCCTTAGCTGGCTAATAAGCTACATAATAAGCTACATAACAAGCTAAGCTAACAAGCACACAAACACCTGCTAACGGGATTAACATGTATAATATTATCATTTTACTCACCGAAAAAAGCTGAGAGTAGACTTCTTGGAAGGTCTGTTAGTACATTCAAGCGCACAGCACGACATTTTAATTGTCTGGTATTTGTAACAATATTCCCTAAAAGGCACAATCACCACGAACACGGCTAAAGGGTCAAGTACAGTAACTACAACAAACTAACGTTGTAGCCTAGCAGAGTGGACAAATTGCTGTTAGCTGACAGTGAGGCACGTACCTGTCCATCAAAGTGACCACGCCCTAATTTATGCAAAAACTTTAAGACCTAATATAAATAAAAGGGTCGCGTTAGAAAACAATTCACTCACAGATTCATAATCACGAAGGTGGAATCTAACTATATACATAATAAAATGTATTGGAGCCAGGGCTAGAAACGTTTTTTTTCTGCTGTGAAATTGGGCATTTTAACATTGGGGTCTATGGAAATTGCTCCTTTCTGCAGTCATCGCCTATCGGCCAATATATGAACTGCAGTTTGTGGCACTTCCGTATTGGCGTCCCGGCTCTTCCCCTGAGTTTGCCGCTTGGTTGGGACATATAGCTGTTAGCACACACTCAGAGCTCACAGCTCCTTATATCTGTTCAGAAACTGGACAAAAGTTAAACAAGTACACACCACAGACTGTCTGTGTCATGGCGAATACAGTCGCTGCTTTATTTATGTCTGTATGACGCTGTTGTGAGTATAGCCTGATGGATCCGATTCCATTCAGAAAACACGCATTTTAAAAGCTTTTCGCCTGCCGTCTTGTCTGCAGACTTGTCAAAGCATTAATTCATGGTTTTTACTAACCGGTATCAGTATGTAGTTACTTCGGCATCACTTTGAAACGTGTATTACAATTAAATCACGGTCAATATGTTCATTTTGTTGTAGTTGGTATCTCCCATAGAATTTACATGGAGATACGCCCCGCCCCCTCTGCAGCGCGTCTTGTTTGAATGACAGGAGCAAACACAGCTGACAGCCGCGGTGAAACTCGAGCGATTAGAGCGATGCGAATATTGGGTAGTCTACCATAGTATTTACATGGAGATAAGCCCCTTAACCTGTTACGCACCGCCCCCCCCGGTACCGGGCGGATAAACGCGTCATTTGCAGGAAACAACGTCTAAGGAATCTTAATATTTAATAAACTATGAATGTTTTATATCCATGTAACGGGAAGAAACTCAGCTAACTGATCTTTTTAATTTTTTTTCTCCAAAAAAACCCACAATGTTAACACTCAGTCTCTGAATTATCCACGAGCGAAAAAATTTAACCTATCACTGCACCTAAACTCACTCTAACTCCCTTATTACTTATCCTAGATGCACAGCCAACCACTCGTTTTGCATCTACTGGAGACACAGAATCTGGGGGTGCCCACCTCAACACTCAGTGATAAACATTTGCGACGCTATAAACGAAAGGTACATCATAACATGTGGAGCTAGGTAGCTAGAAACGCTAACATGGCTTACCTTGGTCAAAACTGGTCTTCATTCATTCATTTCATTTCATTTCAATCTTTATTTCGAACAGATTAAAAAATAACAAATGTGAAAAAACAGAATACCGTATTGTTAAAATACAGTATTTATCCACATTCACGATAATATTTATATATTCAACAAAAAAAATCTTCATATTAATAATAATAATAATAATAAAAAATAAAAATAAATCATATGTGTCCGAAAGGGAGTAGGAGAAAGCAAATGCTTATTAATTCCCACCCCTTACTTGATCAATGATTGTCCTTTAAGTCATTGTGCAAGTTATTCCTACTTGCATTTACATTTATACATACATATACAATAATTTCTCATCTTCAATCACCTCTCTTCATTCTCATAGTTTTCCAAAAAAGTGTTTCTGTACATCCTTTTAAACTGAATTATGCTTGTGCTTTGTTTTAACTCCTGCTCTAAACCATTCCATAAAATCACCCCACAGATAGTTATACTCATACTTCTCAGAGTTGTTCTGACCTTGAGTTGTTTAAAATGTAGATTTCCTCTCAAATGATACCCACCCTCTCGGTCTATGAACAATGTTTTTAATTTCCTAGGAAGTAGATTATGTCTTGCTCTGTACATGATTTGTGCCGTTTTAAATTTAACCAGATCAGTGAACTTCAATATGTGTGACTTCAAAAATAATACATTAGTGTGTTCAAGATATCCAACATTATTGATAACTCTTATAGCCCTTTTTTGTAATGTGCATAACGGCTGTAGGTTGGTTTTGTACGTGTTTCCCCAAATCTCCACACAGTAAATCAGATATGGCAATATTAGTGTGTTATATAGAGTATACAATGAGTTGTAGCCCAGAATGTGTCTGGCTTTTCCCAATATTGCGATAGTCTTAGCCAGTTTTGCTTTGACATGAGTGATATGAGGTTTCCAGCTGATTTTGTGGTCTAAAACCACACCAAGGAACTTAATTTCATATACTCTTTCTATGTTTATGTTATCTAGTATTAATTGCACCTGTGGATTTGTTTTATGTTTTCCAAATAACATAATCTTTGTTTTGCTTATATTTAATGATAATTTGTTTGTGTCAAACCAATGTTTTACTTTAATCATTTATGCTGTTATCACTTCCATTAGCTCTTTCAAATTGTCACCGGAACAAAAAATATTAGTGTCATCTGCAAATAAAATAAATTTCAATATATTTGATACTCTGCAAATGTCGTTGATGTATATTATGAACAGCTTTGGACCCAACACGGACCCCTGAGGTACTCCACAAGTTATGTTCATGTATTCTGATTTATGTTCACCAATTTCAACAAATTGTTGTCTGTTGCTTAAATAATCTCTCACCCAGTCTAATCCCACCCCTCTGATGCCATACCGTTCCAGTTTTGTCAGTAAAATATTGTGATCTATGGTGTCAAATGCTTTTTGTAAGTCTATAAATATTCCCACTGCTTGTTTTTTATTGTCCATGCAGTTTGCTATTTCCTCACTTAATTCCATTAGTGCCATAGATGTTGATCTATCTTTCCTGAATCCATATTGACTGTCGTCCAAAAGCTGATGTGTTTCCATGAAATTGTCAAGTCTTTTTGTAAAAAGCTTTTCAAGGATCTTGGAAAACTGAGAGAGCAATGGAACAGGTCTGTAATTTGTGTAATGGTGTTTATCCCCAGTTTTATATAATGGTATAACTTTTGCTATTTTCATTTTATTTGGGAATTTACCAGATTGAAAAGACAAGTTAAAGAGATGAGTCAATGGTTCTGCAATTTCTTCAATAATGTCTTTTACTATAATCATATCAATATGATTCCAATCGGTCGAGGATTTGCTTTTACATTTTCGCACAGTATCTATGATTTCTTTTTCTTCGACTGGTGTGAGGAAGAAAGAGCTATTATTTTCATTCCAGAGGTCCGTATCTTCCCCTTTAGTTGTTTCTACGGTTTTAATTTTTTCTGCCAGATCTGGCCCCACATTTACAAAGAATTCATTAAAACCATTAACCACATCATCTGTATTATTAATAACATTATTTTTGTCCACAAAAAACTCAGGGTAACCTAAACTTTTTGCTCCATTTCTAATGACACTATTTAATACTTTCCATAAACCTTTCATATTATTCTTATTATTCTCTAATATTTTATTATAGTATTCTTTTTTACATATCCGTAGAATATGGGTTAATTTATTCTTATATCTTTTATATTTATTTTCTGCTTCTGAAGTTCTATATTTTATGAATTGTCTATATAATGTATTTTTCTTTTTGCAGGCATTTTTTAGGCCATTAGTGATCCATGCACTGTGAGTTTGTTTGTGTCTCTCTCTGCATTGCTTCACAGGACAGTTTTTGTCATAAAGTGATTTAAAAATGTTTAGAAATTCATCATAGGCCTTGTCAATATCGTCTCTCTCATATACTACCCTCCAATTCTGATTTAGTAAGTCATTTTTAAATGCAATTATGTTATCTTCAGTTCTCAATCTTTTGTATTTGAAATGGCTGGCGACTTTAGGTTTCTTAGAACTGCAGTCATAGACAATAAAAACAGGTAAATGATCACTGATGTCACTATATAATAGTCCGCCTACTGTATTGTTTTCCATAATGTTTGTGAATATGTTGTCTATTAATGTAGCAGAATGAGAAGTGATTCTACTAGGTCTGGTAATTTTAGGATACAAACCCATACTGTACAATGTATTGATGAAATGTTCTGTCATTTTATGCTTATTTGGATTCAATAGGTCAATATTGTAATCCCCACAGATAAACATAATTTTTTGTAAACATGTTTTCTACCCTATCTGTAAATGTGTCAATACAGGTTCCAGGAGCTCTGTATATACAACTCACAATAACATTTTTAGACTTTTCCATACAAATTTCTACTGTAACACATTCAAACAAATCGTCAACAGCTGTTGTCATGCTCTCCGCCACCTTATAGTTCATTCCTTTATCCACATAGATTGCCACACCCCCTCCACTCTTATTCCTTCTGTTTGTATAATTCAGTTCGTAGCCATCCATCTCAAAGTCCACACCTTTCTCAGCACTGATCCAGGTCTCTGATATTGCTATGATGTTGAATGGGTTCTTAAACTGACTTAGATATTCTTTAATGTTGAGGAAGTTGGCATATAGGCTTCTGCTATTGAAGTGGATAATTGATATGTTCTCTTCTGATTGACACGTTACATTGAATTGCTCTTCTGTGAAATAGTTGCAGCTGTTGTTGATATTGTTCAGTAAGTTGTTTTCCGGATCAATGTCATTTTCCATGTCCTGTGCTTTATGCTCTGTATATGCAAAAGTTTCTAGTCTTGATGGAGATATGTGTATATTAACTGGAATTGTCATGGTAGTGTTTTTTTTTCGTTACCTTGTCTGATTTGCTTCATTGGTATTTTTCCAGTTCCTCCAGGTCCCTGATGATTAACACTTTGGCTTGTTCTGGTGATCCGTTAAGCTTGATGAAGATTCTGCAGTTTGCAGTCCATGTTGATTGTATTTTTTGCTGTTTTCTCAGGAATCGGGCCTTTCTGGCGATCTCAGCATTTCTTTTAGTGAGGTGTTCATTCATATAAAACCCACAATGCTAACACTCAGCCTCTGAATTAGCCACGAGCGAAAAAATGTAACCTATCACTGCACCTAAACTCACTCATAACTCCCTTATTACTTATCCTAGATGCACAGCCAACCCATCGATTAGCGTCTCCTGGAGACACAGAATCGTTTGGTGCCCACCTCAACACTCAGTGATAAACATTTGCGACGCTATAAACGAAAGGTACATCATAACATGTGGAGCTAGGTAGCTAGAAACGCTAACATGGCTTACCTTGGTCAAAACTGGTCTTCAATGGCATTAAAACAAAAAAGATGCTGCAGTTAATCCATAGGTTAATCCAATGTGTCTGTGTCCTCTTTGAAATGATTTCTGATAATCCATAAGCAATAAAACTGCTTTTTCGTTTCCAGATGTCAGAGCGAGAGATAGGTTCGCTCTGATGCAAAACTGCATGCGCGAAGCCCCCACCTTTTCTTTTACCATGTGTGTGTGTGTGGGGAAATTCCCCTTCGATTCTATTGGCTCTAACGGTCAGAAAGAGATTTCATTCGTCAAAATCGACAAAGGGGGCCAGAGATATGGAAAATCCACCCAAATGACCCCAGAAGTGGTTTTTGTGTGCTAAATCTCTAAAAAGGTCAGATTTCACTTGTTTTGCATCAATCTTGATACAGGGTACTTATTATATGTTGTACTTTGGATTCCTAAAGCTTTTAGTCTACTAACTATCCAAGGGTAGTTTTCACTATAAGTAAAAAAGAATTTTTGGACGGACACTATAATTTACAGTCTTTTACTATGTTCAATCTGAATTTTCTTTAAAATAAAAAACATCTATATTGATTCTGACTTTTCTACATCCAACTCACAGGTTTATCATTACTTTGAGAAAAAAGATTATTAATTTAACCCTTTTAGAAGGGAAGATATGGTCATTTGTTCTGGGAATGTCATTTTCGAGCCTGAGACCTGAAAAACAGGCTCAGGGCTTAACAGGTTAACAACCTTTGTTTTTAACAGCATAACCCCTTTTTAGTTTCTTAAAATGTTGTACCTGTTAATCTTAACCATACTCATGACACTCACATTCTCAACCATAAATGTGAGAAGTGTGAAGTCGAGAGTTATAGCCCAGACTGTTTTATCCTTTCTCAACTCTTTTAAGTCTGATGTTTTTTTAATACAGGAATGCAGCCTGCCGTTTTTAACCCACTATAGGCAATGGGAGGAGCTATGGCCACAAACATCTTTATGGAGTGGATCCAATAAAAATTAAAATGATGTAGTAGCCATTTTAATAAAAAAAAAACAGATCTTGGTGAAGGGCAGCACTGTGATGAGAGATGGTCGGGCACTTCTAGTACACTTGACTTTCATGGGAAAGGATTTTAACGTCTTAAATATTTTTGGCTTTAACGACAAGAATGATAGGTACGACCTTTTAGAAGACCTGCAGACCCACATGCTAGGTAGGGCACCTTTAGTTGTAGGTGGAGATTTTAACTGTATTTTAAACAAAAGTGATAGGAGAAGAACAGGAAATGATTTGACACTTGATAAAACATTGGTCTTATTACAGAAAATGTGCAAAGATTTTAAACTAACGGACTGCTTTAAAGCCATGCATCCTAGGGAGGAGGGCTTCACCTGGATCAGTGGTGATGGCACCAGAGCCTCTTGTATAGATTACATTTTAGCACGAGATAGCCCACCAAAAGATGCTAGATTGACACCTGTCTTCTTTTCTGATCACACAATGCTCTCCTGCACCCTCTCACTCCCTCATGGTGTGACAGCAGGAAGAGGTCTGTGGAAGCTCAACTGCTCCCTTCTAGAAGATAGGGAGTTAGTTAGACAGTATAGGGAGCAGTACCAAGAGTGGCAGACCCTTCAAGACTCAAACGATACACATGCACATTGGTGGGAAATGGTGAAAAGAAGGACTCAGACTTTCTTTAGACAGGCAGGTCAAATAAATAAACATAGGGACAACAGACGCATGCTGGGACTGCAGAAACGACTCCAGCGATATTTTAAATTAAACCAACATGGGATGGATTTTAATGAAGAAATAAAACAAATTCAAACGGAAATGTCAGTTTTAGCGGAAATTAAAAGCAAAGGTGTCATTTTCAGAAGTAAAGAGAGGGAAATAGAAGAAGGAGAAAAGTGCACCAGATTCTTCTTTAAAGGTCCCATGTCATGGCCATTTCTACTGATCATATTTCCATTGTTGAGGTCTACTAGAATAGATTTAAATTGTGCAATTTTCCAAAATCACATTGGTTTCTCATACAGCATCTCTGTATAGTATGTGTATTCACCAGGTATTCACTCTCTGTCCTAAACGGCTTGTTGGAGCTCCTGCCCCCCCTCCCTGTGAGCCCAGTGTGCTCTGATTGGTCGGGACGTTGCGAGGCTCGTTGCTGCTCGCCGCTGCTGCAAGCTGCTGCGAGCTGCTGCGAGCTGCTACGAGGAGCGGACAGGTTTCCGGGTCGGCGATACAGGGAGACACAGCTAAACTCATCCTGAGCACACATTAACACTCACAGCCGAAGTAAAAACAATAAGTGTGGCTTGATATTGAGTAAGAAAAGGTTTATAACGCTGTGAGAATGGGTCTGCGGAGAGCATTTTTCCGCCATCCCAACTCGTCTATTACCAGCGTTCAGGGAGCTCTATGCAAGTCAATGGGGACTCCCTGTTAGTTAGCCAAGGGATCCTGGTGTGTGAGGTGCTCGGCGGATTGGTCCATTTGGACCAATCGGTTTCTGTGTTAATTTTACTCGTTGCAGGGTGTACTTTGAGGGTTTTTGACTCTGCAGACCGTTTACATGCATAAAAACTTTCATAACACACAAGGGGACGGGTAATAACCGGAAAAGCATGACATGGGCCCTTTAAACAAATTATAAATAAAGGGGGTGCATTTTTAGGCTGAAAACTGAAAATGGGTCCACAGCTGAAATGACATTGGAAATAATAGAAACTGTTGAGACATTTTATAGTGAACTCTATAGGAAAAAAACTGTGAATGAGGAAATAATGACAGAAGTTTTACTTTTTATCGAAAAAACAGTGGAGGAAAAGTTTATTTTAACCCAAGATTTTAAAATTGAAGAATTGAACGAATGCTTGAAAACTTTCAAGGTAGGGAAATCGCCAGGGGAAGACGGGATTCCCTTGGAATTTTACTTGACCTTTTGGGATTTCCTAGCACCTGACCTTCTTGATGTTTTTATGGACTTTGAAAGACTAGGCCGACTTCCTGACAGCTTCACAACAGGGATAGTGACACTCTTACACAAAAACAAGGACAAGACGGACATCAAAAATTGGAGACCTACAGATGGAGCAGCTTATTTCAGACTCCAGCATACAGCTTCCTGCCTGCTACCTGCCGGCTACCTGCCAAAGACCAGTATCTGGGAATGTTAAGCCCTCCCACTATTTTCCAAGAGGGTGTTGCCAGATTTTCAATTTCAGGATTTAACCAGGAGATGGCGCTTCATTCACAAAAACAGGAAGACAACTTTCATGGACTTTCAGTTTTGTTTAGAAGAGCATTTGAACACATCAATATTTTAGATCAAATAAAGTATATCTAATCTTGTAATTCAATAATATATAGTCTTTATATATTAAATAACTATGGCCAAACTAAGACTTAGTTTTTCAAAAGAGAAAATGCAGATATTATATAAAAAACTAAAGTTAAAATCTTGTTTTTAATGCCCCAAGAGCAATAAAAACACTTGGTAAAAAAATCCTGAGTGAGGCTTTCATAAATTGCATTTAGCTGACGCTTTTATCCAAAGCGACTTACTATTTAATAAATGATAAATGATTATTCATAACAAATATGACTGATGTGTGATTATTATTCATGCTATATACTGATATAGGGCTAAGTAAGCAATCAATCCTGCAAATTAACCCTTAGTTGTTCAATATATTTATTCAGACAATGTGAGTAGAAATACAGAAATTCTGCTCCCTCCCACCTAAGGCCAACGTTGCAATATTACAACATTTCCCTAAAAACTTACCAAAACGTAAACATTTTTAAAACTCTTTCATTTCTGCTCCAGAGGCTATACAACAACATCTGAAAGGTCACAAAAAACAAACAGGGCTAGACAGCCATTTGTAGCATATGGGAGAATGGTGAAAAGAACCAACTGGACTGGGACCAATGGGAAAATGCCTCTTCCCCTCAATGTGAAGCAAAAGATTGAGTCCTATGTTTCCAATCGGTTCCCAAATGTGAACATTATTTTGTATTTTTATTAAATTTGACAATGTCAATTTCACTTTCCACTATGTACAGGTATCTTGGGTCAGTCTTGTCTTCCAAAAATCAGGAAGTAAAGTCAAGATGTGAACTCAACACGTAGTCACTCAGAGGGGGGTACTAATTATTTTCAAATGCATATAGGCAATGCCATCCATTTACATGTACTGTAGGCTCTTTCAGTCAAGAATTAGAATTAGAATTTGAATGGGATGGGGAGACGCTCTGCCAACACTGACCCAATCTTCTGCTCCTTACAACCCACTCACTGCCTGTGTTTTAACATGTTTTAACATGTTCTTTTGTTTTGTTTTATTTGTTTTGTTTTAATGTTCTGTATTTTAAATTGTTTTATTTAAGTATCCCAGTAATGTACACTGTAAAAATAAATACAGGGGATTTTACAGTAAATTACTGGCAGCAAAGTTGCCAAGAAGTTACTGTATTTTTACTTTACAGTAGCGATCTTGTATTTTGTTTACAGTATCAAAATCAGTGCTGTATTTTTATATTACTGTATATTACTGTAATTTTGTATGTTGCTGTAATCTCAAAAACAATATTTTACTGTGATTATACAATACCGGTATTGTGAAATAACAATACATTACTGTTCTGTATACAGTATAATTTTACAGTAGTGTATGCAATAAAACAGTATATTACTGCAGTTTTCTCTTTAACCAATTTTAGATCCTTGTCTCATTTGCAATAGGTGCTACCTGAAACGATAAACAAAAACTGGGATACAATTTAAATAAAATATGTTTATTGATTTCATTTCAATATTAAGTTCAATATGAAAAACATGGTAAAATAGGACAGTTCATAACAGATATAAATATAACAGTTCATAACTGATATAAATACAACAGTTCATGACAGATATAAATACAACAGTTTATGACAGATTCAAATACAACAGACCAATTAAAATACAAAATCACAAGTAGTGAGGTCACAACATCAGATCACAACAGTACATCTTCTGTAATTATGTGAAAGTAAAAGGGTCCCCTGCAAGAGAAGGGGACAAAATGGAAAAGGCAGCATATCATTGAAAATGTTTTCTACTTCAAAACTGAAAAATTAAATACTATAGAGATCATACATGTATGAAGCACACATACAGATGGAGCAGCTTATTTCAGACTCCAGCTTACTGCTTCCTGCCTACTACCTGCCAGCTACCTGCCTAAGACCTGCCAAAGACCAGTATCTGGGAATGTTAAGCCCTCCCACTATTTTCCAAGAGGGCGTTGCCAGATTTTCAATTTCAGGATTTAACCAGGAGATGGCGCTTCCTTCACAAAAACAGGAAGACAACTTTCATGGACTTTCAGTTTTGTTTAGAAGAGCATTTGAACACATCAATATTTTAGATCAAATAAAGTATATCTAATCTTGTAATTCAATAATATATAGTCTTTATATATTAAATAACTATGGCCAAACTAAGACTTAGTTTTTCAAAAGAGAAAATGCAGATATTATATAAAAAACTAAAGTTAAAATCTTATTTTTAATGCCCCAAGAGCAATAAAAACACTTGGTAAAAAAATCCTGAGTGAGGTTTTCATAAATTGCATTTAGCTGACGCTTTTATCCAAAGCGACTTACTATTTAATAAATGATAAATTATTATTCATAACAAATATGAGTGATGTGTGATTATTATTCATGCTATATACTGATATAGGGCTAAGTAAGCAATCAATCCTGCAAATTAACCCTTAGTTGTTCAATATATTTATTCAGACAATGTGAGTAGAAATACAGAAATTCTGCTCCCTCCCACCTAAGGCCAACGTTGCAATATTACAACATTTCCCTAAAAACTTACCAAAACGTAAACATTTTTAAATCTCTGTCATTTCTGCTCCAGAGGCCAGGGGTTAAATTGGGATTTGATATGTGGGGGGGCTCTGTTAGAAGGTGCGACGGAGGGGGGGGGGGGGGGGGGGAGAGAGTTAGACGCTCGTGAATTGTCAACGGGGGGGGGGGGGGGGGGGGTGTTGTCGGCCGTAAGCGAACCGGGCCGTTGGCGTCCGGCTGTTCTGTGATTCTCCAGAACTCACAGCTGGCCAGCGGCCCACCGGGATAAGTCCCGACTCTCCCGCTGCAAACTCTCTGCACGGAGGAGCCGCGGAGGAAGAGACACACGTTCACTAAGCCGAAAAAACTATATCCGGTCACAGTGATCTGCTATTTTAAAGTAAATTCAACACATATCGACCCTAAATATAGCATATATTAAGAACGAGAAAGTGTTAACATCGTTTTTTGTAAACATATGACAAATGTGCGAGGGTGATGACATCAGAGCATCGTCCTATGGGCTTAGCCCCGGACAGCCCCGGCCCAATTTAACCCCTGCCAGAGGCTATACAACAACATCTGAAAGGTCAAAAAAACAAACAGGGCTAGACAGCCATTTGTAGCATATGGGAGAATGGTGATGTGAACTCAACACGTAGTCACTCAGAGGGGGGTACTAATTATTTTCAAATGCGCATAGGCAATGCTATCTATTTACATGTACTGTAGGCTCTTTCAGTCAAGAATTTGAATTTGAATGGGATGGGGAGACGCTCTGCCAACACTGACCCAATCTTCTGCTCCTTACAACCCACTACTCACTGCCTGTGTTTTAACATTCGTACATTTCTGAATGAGCCCTAACATTCCGAGGTTATTCTGTATTTTCTGAGTTCTTGGTCATTTTCCACGGGGGCGTTGGGAGATGGCACATCAGCATAAATACAGCGCTGTGACACCACACCTCAGCAGGAGCCGAGGTAGCGTGCAAACCATAGGCGGCTACCCTGAGTTAGGAATTTCATGCTTAGTCACACTGCAGATGGCCGTTTCCAATTTAAAATCAGATTTTATCACGCTGCAGCATGCACTTCTTGATTCCAAACTGCTATTGAACAGTAAGAAAACCAAAGCAATGCTTTTTGCTCCCAAGTCAGCATCCTTCTCTTGCCTCTCCATTGACACCCTTGATGGCGTTTCTGTTGAGTTTGTTGGTACCTACAAATATCTGGGCTTTTGGTTGGACAGTAATCTGAACTTTAAACACCATATTGAAGTTTTAACAAAGAAATTGAAATTCACTCTTGGCTTCCTTTACAGACTTAAATGTTGTTTTTCAATTTCATCCCGTAAAAGGTTGGTCTCTGGCTTATTGATTGATTGATTGATTGAAAAGTTTATTAACAGCTTGTATATTGGGTACAGTACAGTACAGCTCAAAACATACAATTGTTAAGGGGATGCAGACCAGAGAAAGACTTTCGTCTTGTTTACATCAGGGTCCCCCATTTCCAATTCATCATATCATTTAAGACATATAAGACATATTTGACATACAGATGGCTTATTTACAATTTACATACAGGTGGTTTTTTACATACAGATGGCTTATTTACAATTTTCATTTTAGATTTCGTTCTAATACATCTTAACCGGACATTTAAGACATACCAAGTCTACAGATATACAGTTAGTAACAGAGTCTAAAATGCGAGTATATACATAGATGGGGGGGGGGAAGCTGTCCATTGTACGACAGGTTGAGATTTGTACCATTACCGGGGCCAGTTTTGCAATGCTTTCCCCCGAAGGTGCTCTTTAAGAGAGGTTTTGAAGGTAAGTATAGTTTTACTTTCCTTTACAGTTGTGGGAAGAGCGTTCCACCTTGATGTGGCATAATTGCGATATGTGTATTCCCCTTTTTTTGTGCCAAATCTGGGTTTTACATGATTTGTGGAGCTCCCTCTGGTGTTATGATCATGGTATTCCTTGACCTTTGGGAAGAATTTTGACATGTACATGGGTACCATAGAGGTGTAGTGGATCTTGTAGACCAGGCCCATTGCAAGTAGCTGTACTCTGTCGTCTACTCTAAGCCATCCTAGGTTGTCAAAGTGGGCAGAGGTGAGGTGGGTTCTAGATGAAAGGTCAAGCAGTAGTCTGACCAGTTTATTTTGCGATGTTTGAAGTTTTATTTTTAGCGCCTTGGAGGTGCTATGGTACCATGACGTGCAAGCATAGTCATAGTACCCTTGAATGAGTGCTCCTGCCAGAGTTTTCAGGGTGTTTTTGTTTACCAGAGAGGAGATCCGGTATAGGAATCTAGTTCTTTGATTGACTTTTTTTATTACATTGGATGCCATTTTGTCACAGGAGAGGTTTGCCTCAAGAATAGATCCTAGGTATGTAATTTCCTTCTTACTTGTGACAATAATGTCACCCACTGCAACTGAGAAGTCGTCGGATTTGCTGAGATTATGTTTCGAACCGAAGAGAATGGACTCTGTTTTACCCAGGTGTAATGATAATTTATTATCGGCGAGCCAGGTGCAGATTCTGCCGAGCTCGGAGCTGAGGGTTTTTTCAACCTGCAATCTGCTCCTGTCAGAGACCAGCAGGGCTGAGTCGTCCGCGAACAGGAACAAGTTGCAGTCACATGCTGATGACATGTCATTTGCATAAATTAGGAACAGTAACGGACCTAATATGCTTCCTTGTGGAACACCACAGCTCACTGGGAGGGGGGGGGACAGAGTACCGTTTACCTCCACCATCTGTTCTCTCCCCTCCAGGTAGGATTGCATCCAGCTCACCGATAGTTTATCAAAACCAATTGCTTTTAGCTTGTCAATCAGAATGGGGTGATTGACAGTGTCGAAAGCCTTTTGTAGGTCCAGCATCACCATGCCGCAGTATTTACCCTCGTCCACCTCTTGTTTGATGTGGTCGTTCAAATAAAGAAGGCATGTGTCAGTGGAGTGGGATGTTCTAAAGCCAGATTGAAATTCATAGATTAGTTTCTTTTCTGCGAGGTACTTTTCGACCTGTTCATATACTATTTTTTCCATGACTTTCGAGATGGAGGTAAGTATAGAAACAGGGCGGTAGTTGCCTGGGTCCAATTTGCTGCCCTTTTTGTGCAGGGGGGTTACTCTTGCAGTACTTACTTATTCCTGTCCCAGCTGGACTACGGTGATACAATCTATAGATTTGCCTGTCCCACTGTTTTGGCCAAACTTGACCCACTTTACCATGCTGCACTGCGTTATATATCATAATATATAATATATAATATTGGGAGTCATGTCGTTACTTTGTTGAGAATGTGGCCATGTAATAAGCGGGATAATTTGTAGCGACTTGGTCATTATGGGGAAAATAACACCCGTCGGGATCCTGATTTGCCTGACGAGGCTCCATTGAAATATAAATATGTTTAGTGAATTACTGAGTTTAGGCACGTTAATCACGTTTTAATGAAGTTGAATACAGTATATTCATATTTGTCAGTGATTTCATGTCAATTCGGCGAACATAAACATAAATGATCGTGGTGAAGATGATGATTAAATTAGGATTAAAAATCGAGAGCCGGCTGCATTTCCTCTAAACTAAACAACATTATTTTGTTAAATAACAACATGGTGATGTTTTGTAAATTATTACATGTCTCTTATTTAGCACAGACTATGATCCTATCCGTGACATATGGATCTTAACAAAGATCCTCTATATAGTAGTACCAGACATACTGTACATCCAGTTTACTGTATCGAAGTTGATTTCACATGAGCTCCAGTGTGGAACCCCACTGCACCCCCTGGTGGATCAATGATCCATTGCAGCTGGCTTCACAATAATTAAATGTATTTATCACGGGGGCGGTCTCAAGTCAGACTGGGGGCAGGCTCTTCATCACTGGCCTTTCACGGGCCGTTCACGACCCTCGCGTTTCAAACTGTCCTAAATAAGCTGCTACATCTGTATAACACTTTTCAACCTTGACTGCAAACTCTGTAGTAAACTCTTAGCAGCATGCAGGGGCGGACTGGGACTACAAATCAGCCTGGGACTCTCGACCGGCCCACTTCGGTACCGCCGGCCCACCTCGGTAAATTATCCTACGGGGGGGGGGGCACCTCGGTGCCGCAAGTAAATACCGCGAGGAGATTGTCGGCCGGGGGGGGGGGGGGGGGGGGGTTCAGCCTGGGGCCATATCGTTTTCTGGCCCACCCTGTGGTGATCTGGAAAGCTAAATGGGGATAAATGGGGAGTGTGTGGGTGTATGTAGAGTGTTTTTGTAGTGTTGTTGCAGTATGATCATGTTCGTATGCATCCAGTTTATAGTGTTGGCATGTATCTGTGTGTGTGTGTAATCAGTTGGGGTAGATGGTTTGATAAATGCAGAGAGTCTGGTGACTTGTCTGAGCATACCTGGGGGGAAGATGTGTGTGACAATGGCTTTGTCTGTGGATTATGAGATGACGTTTGGTAGGTATGTCAGCACAGTGCCCCTATGGTGATTATTTTTTTGCCGCACACATTGAATAGAAAAATACTCTGAGCATGCGCAGTGTAGTTTTTGACCCACGTCGCTCAAAACGGCTCAATAGACACACTGTAGACACTAACAGTGTGCCCCACCTGCCCCTAATGACCAGTCGCCACTGATGATAGCTACCAGAGTGTATGACAGCTTCCGGTTTTGGGCATTCTGGCTACGCATCACTCATTCACCAATGGGTAATGTTTAGATGGATTTTAGGAACTTCCCCTCGATTCTATTGGCTCTAACGGTTAAAAAGAGGTGTCAATCATCAAAATCTGGAGATATGGAAAATGCACCCAAATGACCCCAGACGTGTTTTTTTTTTGCTAAACCTCTCTAAAAAGGTCAAATGTCACTTGTTTTGCATCAATCTTGATACAGAGTACTTCTTATATGTTATAGTTTGGATTCCTAAAGCTTTTAGTCTACTATCCCATCATTCAAGGGTGATTTTCACTATAAGTAATTTTCTTTTTTGGACGGACACTATAATTTACATTTTTTTACTATGTTCAATCTGAATTTACTTTAAAATAAAAAACATCTATATTGATTCTGACTTTTCGACATCCAACTCACAGGTTTATCATTACTTTGAGAAAAAAGATTATTAATTTACCCCTTTTAGAAGTGAAGATATAGTCAATTGTTCTGGGAATGTCATTTTCGAGCCTGAGGCCTGAAAAACAGGCTCAGGGCTCAACTGGTTAAGAGTCACATTCTTAAAGAAAATCTACCAACACAAAGTACTTCATTTTCTAGTTTTCAGCTTTTATCCACAAAAGTGTATCTTTCAGTAACTTTTTGAGAGAATTAAGCATAAATCTGTCAAATGTTAAAAACGGCATTGTCTCCCTGTAACAGTCTTAAAAACATAAACTGCCATGAAAGAAAACCAATTCCTTACATAGTGCTAAGTGTGACCGGATGTCTCCTCCCTCTGTGACGCTGCTTGGCACCATGCCAGCGCACCTGCTATTTAAGTGGTGGTGACAAATCTGCTCCCTCCCCTCCGCTTCTCCTTTGTGGCTGCAGCCTGGCGTGGCAGCGTAGATTGTTTGGCGTGGCAGCTTGCGCATCACACTCTCTACAGACAGGTAAAGCATCTTGCATTCTGTCATTTATTCATGGGCACAAGCAACACCCGGCTTGACACTACTCTGTCTTAGCCAGTGACGTGCAGTCAGGGGAGGCAGAGCCTCACCTGTCATACTCCAATGTAACGGAAAAACAACTAAAGAAAAACTAAATAGTAATAATAATAAAATGTCTCCACTGATCTGTGTTGTAAGTGTGATTTATGTATGATTCCAATCGCTTTTTATAGTCAAAATCAGCTAATTTGCAGGGACGTGCTCTGCCTCACGTAAGCCCACAGTAACTGGCTGGAGCACGGACACTAATTTAGCGCGGGCACTTATTTTGTGAGCGCGCTCAAGCCAGTTACTGTGGGGTGAGGTGAGGCACAGATGAGCTCTGCCTCACTTCAGAATGCGTCACCCCACAGAAACTGGCTGGAAAGCGGGCCCTAAGCGCATGCCTGTTACCATCTCACTGTAGGTCACCAATGTAATGTTTGTAGATCCCTTTATTACATTTATCCTCGCCATCCATAGTCTCTAAATAACTTATTTCACATAGATATGATATTTAGGCTCGCTGGTCTCATCATACAACGGCAATGAAAAAAGCACCAGGGGAGGCAGCCATAACCGCACTGAAGGGGGCGCACGTGAGCCCACAGGTTCTTGTTGCTACTGTAATTCTACTCAGAGACGGTAGACGCAAACAACAATCTAGACTTTTGAAACTACAGGAAGATAAGGAGGACTTTTACAAAAAAGTAATAGAGATTGTTGTCCAGAAGGATAGCATGGACTTCATCTTCAAGTCAAGGTAAGACCACATTTGTAATGAAAATGGGATATTACTAAGAAAGAACAATCCAATATTTAGATTTTGGGTATCCTTTTTGTTGAACGGTCTGTTTAAAATGAATCGAAGCATCAGACTAAAAAAGCTTTTGAAAATAACCGAATATTTCGATTAAAGGTGGGGTAGGTAAGTTTGAGAAAGCGGTTCGAGATACACTTTTTGTTATATTCCATGGAATGCTCTTAACATCCCGATAGCAATGAATATCTTAAGTGCTTTGACAAAAAATCCATAAAAAAATGTAATCTGTGGAAGCCGTAGTACTGTAAAAAGCACGACCAATCATTTTAGCCGGCCCGGCGAAAATAACTGGATGGCCTACCTGCCTGTCAGCCTTCCATCTGTGCACAAACTTATCTCGTGCCCTCATTGGTCATGTGCGCGTTCGTGTGTGTTGGAGCAGGGGCTCTATAAGGAAGTGGCAGATTTTCTCCGGCTGTGTATTTTCAAATTCTAGCACACTCAAGCTGGTTTCTCCAAAATGACCTACCCCACCTTTAAGGTCAAAATATAATATTTGTAAATCTGACTCTGAAAGAGTCAGTGCCTCACCAGCCATGAACCTCACCGCACGTCACTGGTCTTAGCGCAGCTGACGCCCGGTGCTTTTGAGGAGGATTTGCTCCGCCGGAGGCTCCCTGGTCTTGCAGTGTTACAACTATTGGTGAGTTGCCGTTGTCTGCCGTTTTCTCACCTGCTGCTTGGTTCCTCTGGTGTATTGACTGTCATTCATGTCACAGTGGGATTTGGCCGTGGAATTCTTGAGTCTCTCTCCCCCTTCCTTGTGGGCTCTGTGGCCGCGACTGGCCGCACAGGCTGGTATGTATGAGTTCCCCCATAGATAACTTTTTATTCAATAAACTTAAGTATTCACAAGTCATTTTAAACATCTTTCCAGGGGTGCAGTAAACATTCTCCCTTCCTGGTGGGCTCTGTGACAGTGCCTAGCTGTAAAAGTTGGGGCGCCATAACCATTCTCCCCACCTCTGGTCATCATTCCCCCCCCCCCCCCCCCCCCCCCCTCCTTCCTGCTGTTTTGGCTCGGCGATATTTCGCACCGAGCTGTGGCGTCATAGAAGTGACAGGCCCTGACTACTCCGTGTTGGACTGTCACCAGGGCCGTTTTGAGATCACGGAATAGCAAGGACACTTATTGTTTTAGTTGATTCATTTTGATTATCTGTTTGTTTTGTGCATCTAATGTTTTGAGTACATTTATAGTATTTTGTTAATTGTGTGATTTTGTTTATTTTCTTTTGTTAACGTTTGGTTTAATTAGTTTACTCATGTTTGTTGTTTACGTTTATTTAGATTTGGTTTATTTTATTTGTTTTCCTTTTGTTTATCTTTCTCCAACCAAGTTTTATAATCTTGCTGATTTTTAACTGTTCTTGTGCCGGACAGGTGCTGTGGGCTCGAGGCGACAAACCCAATCCCTAGTGGTGGTGTTCTTCACGTGTCCGTTTTGTTTGATGTGCAGTGTCACGGGTGATTTTGATTTGACCCCTTCCTCCCCGTTTTGTTAATTGCCGCCTTGGTAAGCCCCAGCACTGTCCTTCTCCCTCCTCCCTGGAGAACTTTTAGAAAATGATATTGTTTATTATTAGAAATGTAATTGTGTATAAATAAAATAACCATTGTGGTAATATCCTTTACACTGCCTGTGGTGTTCAAACGAACCTGATTGCCTTTTATTAAATTGGATAACTTTAGTTTTTAGTAATTTCCTGGGGGCGAAACTCCCCCAGGTGGCGTTGTCAGCAAACCGAGCATTTTATACGAGCACCACACCGCCACATAAGGAACACAATGTAACACAATGTAACGCAATGTAACGTACAAAGTGCTTCATATTCTACCAGTTGAAAATTGTTGCATGTATTATAGTGTATTTATGAGTGTCGTGTACAAGAAAGAAGCAAAAATCCCATAAGTCGACAAAACGGCTTTTGTGTTGCCTTTCTTTAAAGATTAATATTAGTTTCAAAGTAAAACTGTTCAATATAAATCATTAAGGTTGATTTGCAATGTGTACTGCCCCCCTGTGTTCGTTTGCGGTACCTAGGATGTGTGCATGTAATAGGGAATTTCTTCAGTTGCTAGTGGAGCCTCGCAGCGGCGATACCACACTAATTGCGCCGCATAAGCGCATAGGTGCGCCGCATTTGCGGCTCAGTTGAGGCTCCCCCCGCAAGATGAGGCCCCCTCTGCGGGGTGAGGCCCCCTCCGCAAGGTGAAGCCCCACGCAGTCTGCATGGTCGGCCTGTAGGGAGGGACGGCCCTGGCTGCAGAGTTCATTTCTTATTACGCTTTTGCTTTGGATACTATTTATCTGTAAGTCAGGGTTGCCAACTCTCACGCATCTGGTGTGTGACACACGCTTTCACTCTCAACCTCACGCTCTCACGCTGCCCAAACTATTCTCACGCCAAAAACAAGAATACGAAGACTAGAAACGGTTTTGAAAACTTTTGTCACGTAGTGATCGTCTTCTCAATAGAACATCTTTGATAATGTCTTCTGGCCAATCAGAATCACGATAACGGCGTGGTGTTGTTGCAGGAAGTCCCGACGGAGAATACTTTTGCGGTAGTACATCTCTATACATCGACAGAACATTACGTGTTGATAGAAATCAACACGTAATGAAATAAGACCCCACGGTTTGATGATTGATAGGTGTGTGGGCTGTCTTTCATTTTGACACACAGAACAATGGGGGCTATCCACCCTTATCCACAATGTAAAGTAATTCACACAGCCTCTTCCCTCTTCTCTCTGTGAGGAGCAGCAGGTTCAGCTTTCAGAACAAAGTAACAAAAAACTAATATGGCATTCATTTTTTTAAATGTGTAGTAATAGATTTATTTATTTTTCTTCTCAAGAGAGTACCAAAATGTGTATTTTATGTTAGTATTTAAAAGAATCTCCTGGGGGAGAATCCCCCCAGAGCCCCCTGCAGGGGTTGGGTTTTCAGCATGTCAACTCTTTCACCTGTGGGGAAATTGCAGGATTGGCTCCAGGTCGCCCTTTTTATTTACTACAAGACAAATGTGCCTTTTTATTTCATACAGTTCAATTTGGATTGAGACAGGGAAATAATCTAAACCTCACGCGTGGCGTTTCACTGTCGGGGGGGGAGCGTGTATGTAATTACATTGCAAATACTGACTTGAGCCCCAACACTGTATGGGTTAGCCCTACCATAGATTACCCAACAAAAATACTCTGGAGCGCATGCGCAGATCTAAGATCCAGTAGAAATGATAAAAAAGTAAAAGTCTGCTGCTTATTATTCTACTATAGCCAAAATAGAGTCAAAGAGTATATGAGAGTGAGAGTGTGTTAATATATTTGGCAGTTTGGAGTAAGTCTGTAGATTTGTTTGTGTGTGTGTGTTTCATGTATAGGCCTCTCACGATAATTAATTTTGTTGGATACATTTTCCCGGAAATTATTGCGATAAACGATAATATTGTCGGCACCGTTGTATGACCATTTTAGACCACTGACATAATGATAATATATAATAATAATTCAAGTACATCCTTTCAAACTGCTTGTCACATCCTCATGTAAATGGCAATTTATCGAGGTCAGAAAAGTTATCGAGTTCATTTTTATTTATCGTACGATAAGTCAATTAATTGCTTATCGCGACAGGCACACAATAAAACAATGGAAACAAACATGTTTGACTTTCATTAGTGAATGAAACTGTGTGCCCTTTATAGTCTGTGTCCAATATTGTGTATTTGTATATATTGTATATATATCCTATATATATGCTAAGCTCCCGCTGCTGACACGATAGCAGTCATTTCGTGCGCATATGTGTAATTAAACCGAATTAAAACCATGATATCAAAATCTCACTCCAGCCAGGTACCCAAAGTTGGCAACCCTGCTGTAAGTACCAGAACATAATGTATAACCTGTGTAACATTAATATATTGTAGAAAATGTGAGTCTGTAACATTTTCCCTGCATGAAGACAGCTTGTTAGAACATGCTTAATTTAGCAAGCAGTTAGCAGCTAGCTTTACATTTAGCTTGCTAGTCGTAGCAGTATTGTCAATGCACTATGTTTAGGCTTATTGCATTATAAATGTTGGCGTGTTTATTGCACTTACATTTACAGTAAGCTGTTGTTTTCATATGCCTTTGATGGTAAAATGGTGAATTGTAATTTGTTTGGCTTTAAACACCATATTGAAGTTTTAACAAAGAAATTGAAATTCACTCTTGGCTTCCTTTTCAGACTTAAATGTTGTTTTTCAATTTCATCCCGTAAAAGGTTGGTCTCTGGTTTATTCCTGTCCCAGCTGGACTACGGTGATACCATTTATAGATTTGCCTGTCCCACTGTTTTGGCCAAACTTGACCCACTCTACCATGCTGCACTGCGTTATATATCAAATGCACCCTATAGGACTCATCATTGCACACTGTATAGCCTAACTGGATGGTCCTCACTTACTATGCGTAGGATGCAGCACTGGTTTTTATTAATGTATAAAGCCATTTTAGGTAAGCTTCCACTCTACATATGTGTCAGATTTGCCCCAGTATGCGACTCTTACAACCTCAGATCCAGTGCCTGGATACGGTTCCAGGTTCCTACTGTACGGACTGAGGCTGGAGAAAGGAGTCTTTCTTATTATGGTCCTTGGTCTTGGAATGACCTTCAATCACGCCTCAAACTGATGGCACTTGTCTCTATATCATGTTTTAAATTGAAGTTGTCTGAAGTCCTTACCACCAGCTGCTCTTGCAGTAACAAGTAGTGTACTTTTTACTGTCCTAATGTGCACAATGTAGTGACTGCTTTTTCGTCTTTTGTCTTTAGTTATGTTCTCTGTATTTTATATGTTTGTGTTATGTGTTATGTGTAACGTTGCTGCCTTCTTGGCCAGGTCCAGAGCCGTATAATAGAAGAGTTACGACATCTCCGTTCACTCCAATGGACCAGTTTTTTTACAGCAATGGCGGATGGCGGAGCCGTCAATAGTTCCCCGGAAGTTAGCTTGCCGCTGACTTCCGGGGGACTATTGACTCGAGAGGCTCCACGATCTGTGGCTGGCAGCGCAGTAGAGTTGCAGCGTTCTTGATGGACTTTTAAAGGTAAGAAGACGTTTAAAGATTTATATTGCGGATATTATCAGCACATCTGAGTCAAATGAACATGTGTATTAAAGGATGTTAGTGGATTATCCCTAAATCAGTAGATTTAGGGAACGTTTACAGATAACAGATTAGGCTAGGATACCGGATAAAGTTAGCAACACACGTTAACCATGAACAGCTATTAATCCGTTCTCCTAATGTTATTTCATCCAACGTTGTGGAATTAGAGAAAAAGGGCTTCTAAACGTGATTTTTTTGTGGGGTGGAGGAATATAATATTAGTTAAATATAACATTGGGGCACGTGTGATTGTAATGAGTGGAGGTGGAGAAATTACGATCTCCATTTTGGAGTAGACCTACAAGCTAGTATAATAAAGTTAACGTTACACAATAATAAGGAAGAGAGCTATTTGATATTAATTTAGAGTGCATATTTGAGACTTCCAAACAGTAAACAAAAACGTAATTTATGCGTGAGTGTTTTTAGTGTATTCTGTTGATTATTACCTGTCTGTATTATGTTGCAGCTCAGCTGATTTTGAAATGATGGCAAAGTGAGAGTGAAAACACAAGGTACATTTAATACTACTGTTGTATATAAGTAAGCATACTAAACATGTATTCTATCACTGTATTATATAAGTAATCTTGTTAGTGTATATTAGTAACCTACTGTATGGCAGGTGGAGGGGCAGTGATGTTACAGGTGGAGGACTTACTGGACATGTATACACTCATTACATACTGTACGTAAAATACGACCAAGAATGTGAGACAACTTTATACAAATTCATATCACATCCATTACTGATGCCATTTGTCATACTTTGTTAAACTCACAAATAATAAAGTTCCATAACTTCAGTGGGAAACAAAGACCACACCTTATCTCCCCAAGGCAATTTCCCATCCAATAGATGTGCTATATAGGTGTGTATAACCCTTTGTCCTGTTTGTTTCTCCCTCTTTCAGCACAAGAACCAGAGGGGGATTCAATAGAGCCTGAATACCTGCACTGAGACCCTCACCCTGCACCCTGAGTCTCAACTCTCAGAGTTTTTCAAGCCTTTCCCTGTTATTTGTATTAAACCAAACATTAAGCTTCCCAATGGTGTGGTCTTCGTTTTGTGAAAAAGTGCAAATGCAGTGTTTGAATATGATTACCTCACATATTTTGTTGCGGCTGTCTGTTTTGATTGTTAAATTGCTCCTGCTGACTTGAGCCAGCCATTCTTTCCTCCTCTCTGTGTCAGTGGGGAAGCCGTACATTCTGATTCTTACTCCTTTCTCTGAGCGATTGGAGCATCCCCAGGCAGCACAGCAAACCATGGTGGAGACTATATTCCAGGACAACACGGAGGAAAAGGCACAGACAAACTGCATGACATGCTATTCAATGTTTATTGAATTCCATGTATTTACAATGGATGTTCCTAAAACAACACTTTTAACGTCATAATCATGTTGCTGCTAGTCCATTGATAGTCACCTGTTGGTCTCCTGTCCTTTCTGAAAGTCATAAAGATGACATTTGTCATTTAGATTACTTATGTCCTCAAGTACCATGGGATTACTGAAACAACCATGAATTAAAAAAAATGGTAGAAATGAATCTAATCTAAATTTTAAAGCATTCCTTGCCATGCCTCCCTCTAAATATATCAATAAACATTAGGAAGTGATGCTCCTGACTACCATACCTGTTTAAGAAGATAATATTTGTTTTAAATAATTCAAAGCAATACACAACAGCAACAGGCTCTTTAACCAAGGCAACAGCCTAACATGTATATGTTAACAAGTAAACTAGCTGTTCACACTATTCCTAATATTATCCATAAATATTAGCAGATTCTATTTTATTTTTAAAACATATCGATGTAAATACATACACATATCGGTATGTTGTATAAATATTGCAAATCAAGACCTTTATTCACTACTTATTACCAAAAATCGTAGTTCTATCTCCGGTAATCATGCATTCAAATGTCCCGCCACGAACTTCCGGGGAACTATTGACTCTCCCTGAACCACGTGACGATCAAGCATTTTGGACTTCCGCTGTCGTAACTCTTCTATCTATATGGTGCTGGCCAGGTCAGCATTGAAAATGAGATTTTATCTCAATGTTTTTATCTGGTTAAATAAAGGTTAAATAAATAAAATAAATTCAGCTTGCTAACGTTAGCTTAAACAAACGTAACATGCAACGTTAGCCTAATCCAAAATGCTCTACTACGCCGTACCTTTCATGTGGCTCGTCAGCGCAGACTCTCCCATAGTTATTTTTGCACACTTTGCAGGAGGCTACTCGTGGGCTTCGCTTGACCCTCGTCTTAGCCATGGCTTGTATTTGTCTTCTGCTAGACAACGTTCGTTGAAACTGCAACCTCCTGGCATACTGTCATCTATCACTCTCATCAGAATGCCCAGGTCACACACGTAACAAAAACACTTGCAGGTCACGCGCATAGCGCGGGAAGGCAGGAAGCAATTAAGCGCGCTCCGACTTCTTTATTTTCTTTTAATCTAAAAAGCGAAGTAAAGCATTTACAATTTCAAGCACTTTATCCCAAATTCAAGCACCATTCCCAAAATTCAAGCACTTTTCAAACCTTGAAAACACCTCGTACAATTTCAAGCAATTTCAAGGATTTCCAGCACCCGTACGAACCCTGACTCTCCTGCGGCTTCCTCCGAAGCGTGCAATGCACCCTCTCTATCTCCGGAGTATCCGGGGGATCCAATATCGATGGTAGCCATTCTTCTAAAAATGCAACAGCATCTTTACCTTCAACTCCTTCAGGAAATCCATCCACCGTCAAATGTTTCCTTCTTTGGCGATTCTCCTGGTCGTCAAGCTGCGCCCTGAGTTGAGCCTCCGCCCGGGTGTGGTTTTCGGCCAGCTCGTCGTAGTCTTGGTGCAGGCTGGTAAGCGACTGTTGTAGCTCGGTGCATGTTTATTCCAGTTGGGTCACCCTATCTGTGTCAGGGGGGGGTTCTCATTATTTGACCTTAAGGGCTTTACTGCATAAGAGGCCCTAAAGAAACTGCTCCATTATCTGTATCAAATGCACACATTGATACCACCAAATGACACAATACAAATAAATTGATTTAGGCTACATCTTAAGTTATTAATATATACCAGAGGTGGGGACTCGAGTCACATGACTTGACTCGAGTCAGACTCGAGTCGCATATTTTTTGACTTGAGACTTGCTTGACTAACATTGATAAAAGACTTGACTTGACTTTGACTTGGTATTCATGACTTGAGACTTGACTTAAGCTTGAGACAGATGACTTGAAAGGACTTGTCTGTTTAAAATTAAATATTTGCTTTTGTTTTTGTATTGAGATATTACGTTTAGTTTTTTCGAAAAACGGGATTGGGTGATTATAGCGCCGTGCACGCAAACCTGGCAACCCACTAGACGGCAGGAGCGTCAGTTAACATGGCAGCGGCTAGCGTTACTCCAAAAATAGTGAAGTTTGGATTCAAGGATTATGTTGTTGATGACGCTAATAAGAAGAGAACAGCGGTATGCAGGGTCTGCAGCATAAAGATCAGTGACACGACCACCACAACATCCAACTTCATTCGTCACTACAAAAAAACACACAGAGAAAGGTGCGTGAATGTGTTGTGTTAGCTAGAAAGCTAACGTTAAGTTTAAGCTACGTTAGACTTGGTTTCAAATCGATTAAGCATTGCAAAGAGAAGACAAAACGGTAAATGAACACTAGAACCTCCAAGGGATTCATTTGTACTAACCCTGATACTGACGGGCCGTCAGGAGAGGGAGAGAGAGAGAGAGGAAAAGAGATGCCTCGTTTATTTCCCCTGTGTTATTATCAGAAGTTACTGTAAACTGTTGAATAATGTAGTTCATCTACTTTTAGTAGTTTGTTTAAATGTTTTAATTATGTTGTTTTTGTTTGTAGAAGTGCATCATTCCTTGATTTATTGTAAAATGAATCTGAACTTTTTTATCTGTTATGATGATAAACTGAAGCAATTTCTAAATTAAACCAATTAAGTGAGTTTTAAATCGTCCTACTTAGTTTATAAGGAAATTATGAAGAGGAACAAATTAAATGATTTGAAAATGATATCTATGTAGGTGCTGACGCTGTTGGCGGTTCTAGTGTTAACAGAAATTTAAATTAAATATGTGTAATGGCAAATGCCATATATGATTTTCTTACCTGGAATTCTGCCTTTTTGATTGAGTCATAGCTATATTGTCTGCAGTTCTAGGGTTAATATGAATCCAATATGATTGCCATCGGTCTAAATTAGATTTCAAATGATTAACTGTGTATGTAATGAAGATCACAGTGTGGGTTAAATCCATTTTCATAACCACTGTCTTTTAACTGATTTAAATGGGGAAACTGGGCTTATTCATCAGAATTTCGTATGACTTGACTTGACTTGCTTGACTCTCACCACAGTGACTTGGGACTTGCTCATGACTTGCACATGTAGGACTTACTCCCACCTCTGATATATACACAACATCTTTTTACAAATATCCAACCTTCAAATTGCTATTTTAAATCAATATTGTATCAATATCCACATCATTAATCGAAATCTGCGAAGTAACTAAAGGTATTAAATAGAGTACACTATTTACCTCTGACTTGAAGTGGAGTAGAAGTACAAAGTAGCAACACATTTAAATACTCAAGTAAAGTACAAGTACCTCAAAAGTATACATTACATTACGTACTGCAGACAATCGTTTATGAGGTCCCAGATCCACATCACAGATTAGTACTCTCAAGGAGGAGTTAATAGTTTGCTAAAAACACAGGAGAAAAAGTGCCAAAATACAGTGTGTATTGCTGACTAACATTTGAACAATTTTAGAAATAAAGCATTAGATATATTTCTCACTATTTCATCAAAGAATCTGTCTGTCTAAAAAAGTTGCAATACTGGATTGATTTGCTTCTATCGAAGTAGACTGTCCTAGCAACATGATTACCCCTTGAGTTTAAATAAACACATCAATCTTTTTCCAAGAAAAATACCTTTTTATTTAATTATAAATCCACATAAGAGTATTTATGAAAGCATAAAACCCCCATTTCATATGTTGCTGTGTTTTTCTCCTTAGTATGGTAATTGGTTTCATTATATTGTAAGTAAATCATGGATATCAAATCATCAAATATTGTAAGATGTATGTCACATACAAACACAGACATTGTCATACGGCAAAGGGGAGCGGAAGGTAGAGGGGTGATGGGACAGCGGAAGTTCTGCTGGCCATCTTTTAGAACCACTTAATACTTTCCATTTAATTACCATCTTTTTTATTATTAGGAACATTTATGGTTCAGTTTACCAGTGCTGTAAAGGTACAAGTGATTTCCAGTGTCTAAACACAAACATGTAATTCATCATTAAATGTCTGAGCTGTAGGTTTTGCTGTAAATAAAACCTTGCAGTAGTTCCTCAAGGCTTCACTCTCGGGACACCAAAGTATCTTGTATTTGTTTAATCTCATAAGAAAACAACCAATCCAATATGGACTTGAACACACTAATATTTCCACATTAAGTAATTTGCAGCCGGATGAGTTAGATTGATAATACACAGAGAGAGAGAGAGAGAGAGAGAGAGAGAGAGAGAGAGAGAGAGAGAGAGAGAGAGAGAGAGAGAGAGAGAGAGATGAGAGAGAGAGAGAGAGAGAGGAGAGAGAGAGAGAGAGAGAGAGAGAGAGAGAGAGAGAGAGAGATAGAGAGAGAGAGAGAGAGAGAGAGAGAGAGAGAGAGAGAGAGAGAGAGAGAGAGAGAGAATTAAAGTGCCACAGAAGTTCACCATTTATCATGACAATTTGTTATTATTGAGAATTATACAAGACCTGTGCCTGTGTATTCAATCCAAGGAGCATCATGAATAATCTCTGCTAAGAGATGAGAGAAGTGTGTTTTTTGCACATCTGCATATTGTCCGAAAATCTTAATAATGCTTTCATTATACTCTAGCATTCCTTTAACATATGACTTTATGCTTTGGAAAGAGAGGAGAGTTGCCACAACCTTTTTTGAAGATCCCGGAAAAATGTCATAAAAGGGGTTTTCCGTAATCCAGTAATCCTTTCAGTGCATTTTCATAGGTGCATTTAGTGTCCATATAGAGTCTACCTGAAAAATGCAGGGGCTGAATGTAACATCCTTTAGGTCATTGAATTCCTTCTTCATAAGAGATGAAGGGCCAGAGCGTGTTCACTCTGATTTAAGGTTTCAAACTGCATAGCATCTATCATTATGCAGGCTTTATAGCCAAAAGCCTGACGTGTGTCCGTAAAGGTCCAGCAGTGTGTAGACACTTTTGCATTTCAAGACGAAGGCAGTTTACCCTCTGGCTTTTCCCATCACATCCAATCGGTTTCTGGTACAAGGTGACATTAGAAGTTGGATGTGTGCCTCTGGCTCGAATACCTGATTATCGGGGCTTATTAGAAGGATGTGACCATGCAGTCCACTGGGGTACCTTAGGGAGACAAGAGTGAGAGATAAAGAGGTCACATTGAGTGATTGATTTATTCATAACTGTAATAAAAGTTGCATTTAGTCTTTAAAGACTCACTACTCCAAGTGAAATACCTGCATTTAAAATCTCTACTCAGCAAAAATGGAAGTTGATCAGAAAAATCTAAATTCAAGTACTCATAATGCAGGAATGGTTTGTGAGTATCATTGTATATTATAATTATAATGCCTGATGCATTTCAGGGTTCAGCCCAAAATTCTAAAACATATATTATTCCTTTAACCTGAAGTACTATTTTTCAATATAGTACTTGCTCCACGAGATGTCAGGTTTTAAAATCCACATTCTCCCTGTAATTGTATATGGAAACAACCCCACTTACACCAACAAACTCCTGTGTACTACTTGAACTTCAGACTGAAGCTGTACGTTTTTCATTTTATGATGCCTTACTGTTCATTTAGTTTACCTTCCTGTTGAACAGTCATGTTTGTCAGTTAAGTCACCATTAGTATGTTCGCAGGCTAATGTGACTCAGCAGCGGCTAGCTTGCATTGTAGACCCACAGACTGGAGAAATGTTGAAATATACGTAATTTAGAGAGAGATTGTTTGCCAAGCCTCATGTGAAGCCAGGTCAATCACAACAGTAGTAGATTAGAACAGGGTTCCAGCAGGTTTCACCAACTCAAATGTAAGACTTTTTAAGACCTTTTTAAGATCACTTTGAATATAATTTAAGACAATTGCTATGAAAGAAGAAATACGTACATGAAATGTATTCATGTTCAACATAAGAACGATGACTGAACATAACAGCATAACATAACACAGAACTGTGTTAGCGTGTTAGACAAAAAGTCTGTGTGTGTGTGTGTGTGTGTGTGTGTGTGTGTGTGTGTGTGTGTGTGTGTGTGTGTGTGTGTGTGTGTGTGTGTGTGTGTGTGTGTGTGTGTGTGTGTGTGTGTGTGTGTGTGTGTGTGTGTGGTGCTAGATCGTATACCTCCTGGCGGCGGAAGTGACATAATCGTGGATGAGAAGTCGGCAACTTTTGTATTAAAAGTTTACCCTAAATAGAGGAGAGTTCCGCTCAGGCACGTCTTGTCACAAATATGAGGTTCATTAACGAATAATGAGATCATACTCTATAACAACATTAAAATGTGTGAAATATACTTACATTTCAATAATAATGGTTTGATTATTAAATAATAACTTACAGTTCTAATTTGTGTTGTATTTGTGGATAAAACCCAAAGAACATTTAGGATATATATAAATACTGATCTTTTAGTGATTTTTGTCTCTCTTGGAGAAATTAAATTGCAACATCAAATACAAAAGTTAATCTGAAACAAACTCAAATACCAAAATGAAATTAATCCACAAATTATGATTGTTATAACTTAAATGTTATACCTGGAAACACAAATACACAACCGAAAATAATACATTTAATATGCTCGTCTCTTGTCCTGGGTGGCAGATTACGTCACTTCCGCCGCCTAAAACCCAGGAGAGGATCTAGCCGCTGCTGCACTAGCTAACGCTACATTAGCAAAACAAACGCTATTTTCTTTTGCAAAAGGTGCAGCGGGCTTCAAACACGTTCCCCTCAACTGGTTTCAACCAAGCACTACATTTGATGTTTTCCAACCAAATATGGTTGAATTTACACTTCCCCATATTTGTTTGTAAATAGATTCGAAGATACCTTAGTTTCTGACTGCTGCTAGCTTGGTTGCTGGGTTACTAGCTGGGTGTTCTCCGATAAGGGGCCGGGGGAAACAAAGTTAGTGACAACAGTTCCATGTTGATTTAATTCAATACAGATTGTTGGGGGGAACTGAAAGGCTCTCACCGTACTGGTTACTTTGCAGCCCGGACATTTCCCCCAAAACACATTTAGACGCGATCGCAACACAGAAGTACCTTTCAAATCCCATCATTTTTAAGACCTTCTAAATCATATTTAAGACCTTTCTTATTTTTTTGGTCATTTAAGACCTTTTTAAGGCCTTAAATTCAGATTATCAAATGTAATACCTTTTAAGACACCGCGGGAACCCTGTTTTGAATTGAGAAACAGTTGTTTCTTTGCTTTGTTTATATAAAGAGGGTCAGAGCGGGTGATATCAGCAGAATGAATTAACTGATCAAGAATGTCACAAGGACAGATACAGGAAAACATTCCTGCCATAACCAGCTCCCCCCTGGCTGCAGAGAGCTCACAGCTCCATCGTTTGTTCAGTTTCTCCCTCCTCACAACCATGAGCAATTTGCACATACTGTACATTTTTTACTTATACCACCTCATTATATACCTCATTTGTTTATGTATACAGTAAACTGTGCTTATATGTTTCTGTCCTTGTAGTAGATTAGTCTATGAAAGAGTATTCTAATATATTCTGTAAATGTTTATATTGTGTATTCTTAGTATACTTTCCTACTGTGAATATGTATAAGATCGAAAGATACTTTTAGGTATTAAATTATTCAAATATTTAAATTAGCTTTTAATGTTTATTTGATTATATTTGTCTATCGGTCTATCCTTCTATTTATCTATCAATGAATCTTGGTACATCGTTAACATCTTGTCTGCCTGATGTTACATTTTGTAAATAAACTTTACCTTGGTTTGCACTCTATCATCGCCTCGTCATTGATTTTTACACTGAACAATCCAGCCGGTCAACCTCACAGGTCCCTAAGATATATTTCAGAATACATTCCATAAAAATCTTTAGCATATTGTTATATAAATGTTCAGAAACAAAACTTGACTCTATCACCTGCTCTTGGCTGTGTTCAGTCTAGCCTGTGACATGACACTTTGGCCAATAATACGTAGGTACTTCCAAAAGAGTGGCAGGAAGCCTTGGCCACCACAGGTCGTTTCAGAAAAAGGGAGTCCTACCGGCTGTTCTACAAATGCAGAAGCATTTCTGAGATGCATGGGAAGTTGTTATACCAGCTTAGGCAAAAATATACCTGTTAAACCTCAAGCCTGTTTTTCAGGTCTCAGGCTCGAAAATGAAATTCCCAGAACAAATGACTATATCTCCACTTCTAAAAGGGGTAAATTAATAATCTTTGTTCTCAAAGCAATGATAAACCTGTGAGTTGGATGTAGAAAAGTCAGAATCAATATAGATGTTTTTATTTTAAAGCCAATTCAGATTGAACATAGTAAAAACATGTAAATTATAGTTTCCGTCCAAAACAAAAAACATTACTTATAGTGAAAACCACCCTTGAATGATGGGATAGTAGACAAAAAGCATTAGGAATACAAACTATAACATATAATAAGTACCCTGTATCAAGATTGATGCAAAACAAGTGAAATGTGACATTTTTAGAGAGATTTAGAAGAAAGAAAAACACCTCTGGGGTCATTTGGTTGTATTTGCCATATCTCTGGAACCCATTGGTCGATTTTGGTGATTGACTCCTCTTTTGAACCGTTAGAGCCAATAGAATCGAGGGGGACTTCCTAAATCCACCTAAACATTACCATTGAGGATTGAGAGTGATGCACACGCAGTTTGCCCAAACCGAAAGCTACGTTACGCTCTATATGAAAACTAGGTTTAATGCCATAAATGTTGTGATGGATTATCAGTAATCATTTCAAAGGGACACAGAGACATTGGATTATCCTTCAGCAGCGTTTATATGCGTTTTGATGCCATTGAACACAACCTTTGATCAGAAAACAGCAAAGGTAAGACATATTTGTCGTTTTGGCCCCGTAAAGTGAAGTTGTGTGTTGTCTTTCCTGGCTTCCCTGCCGTGGGTTTTAGTCGCACAGTGATGAGACTTATACCATTGGAATCTCAGCTTTCATATGATATCTAGTTTGTGCAGATCCGATGAAGTATAACATATTGCTACCGTGAGTTATGTGCTAAGTGCGTTAGCACTCTTTCGCTTGGTGCTAATTCAGACGCTCGGTGTTAGAGTTGTGTTTTGTTTCGGTAAAAATTGTTCATATCGTCAGTTAGCTGAGTTTCTTCCCGTTAAGTGGGTATGACACATTAATAGGTTGTTAACTGTTAAGAAGCCCTGAGACCAGGGCCGTATCCAGGATTTGCTAAATACCGAGGTCCAAACATGCTAGGGGGGTTCGGGGGTGTACTCCCCCGTGATTTTTGGGATTTCCATGATCTAGTTAGGTTCTTTTTAAGTCCTGTGGGGGGTCACAAATTGGATAATATATTGATTTCAAACCATGTCAGTGGGCTGCAGCATACATTATCTTTGAAAGTGTAATGCATAAGAATCAGTTGATTGTTACTATGAATGATCTGGACATGCAGAAGAGGCTAAAATGATCCCAAAACATTGTCAACATTCATTTTCCATGTCTCTCTCCTTTCCATAACCTGCAGCCTCTCTTCCATCTTCTTTAGTCTCTCTGTCTTCTTCCTGTTCATTACTCTCTCTGTCCTCTACTCTTTCTCTTTGTTCAATCTCTCCCTCGTTGTTCACTTTCTGCTCCTCCTCACTTGTCGCTCCTGCCAGTGAATTAAAAGCAATTCTGTAATTTAGTTCATTTCACTTGTTTGCATTCTTTTTTAAATACAAATCTGTTTTGTTTGATTCTCAAAAGAGAACAAAGATGTAAGCAAATTGTGTTTTATACAATTGTATGTTATTATGACATCATAACTGCAATAGATGTATGTTGTTAAAAGTATGCCTATTGTCTATATTGTAAATGAAGATAGATAGATAGATAGATAGATAGATAGATAGATAGATAGATAGATAAATAGATAGATAGATAAATAGATAGATAGATAAATAGATAACTAGATAGATAGATAGATAGATAGATAAATAGATAGATAGATAAATAGATAGATAGATAGATAGATAAATAGATAGATAGATAAATAGATAACTAGATAGATAGATAGATAGATAGATAAATAGATAACTAGATAGATAGATAAATAGATAAATAGATAAATGGATAGATAGATAGATAGATAGATAGATAGATAGATAGATAGATAGATAGATAGATAGATAAATAGATAACTAGATAGATAGATAGATAGATAGATAAATAGATAAATGGATAGATAGATAGATAGATAGATAAATAGATAGATAGATAAATAGATAGATAGATAGATAGATAGATAGATAGATAGATAAATAGATAGATAGATAGATAGATAGATAGATAGATAGATAGATAGATAAATAGATAGATAGATAGATAAATAGATAGATAGATAGATAAATAGATAGATAGATAAATAGATAACTAGATAGATAGATAGATAGATAGATAAATAGATAACTAGATAGATAGATAGATAGATAGATAGATAGATAGATAGATAGATAGATAGATAGATAGATAAATAGATAAATAGATAAATGGATAGATAGATAGATAGATAGATAGATAGATAGATAGATAGATAGATAGATAGATAGATAGATAGATAAATAGATAGATAGATAGATAGATAGATAGATAGATAGATAGATAACTAGATAGATAGATAGATAGATAAATGGATAGATAGATAGATAGATAGATAAATAGATAGATAGAATAATAGATAGATAGATAAATAGATAACTAGATAGATAGATAGATAGATAGATAGATAGATAGATAGATAGATAGATAGATAGATAGATAGATAAATAGATAAATGGATAGATAGATAGATAAATAGATAGATAGATAGATAGATAGATAGATAGATAGATAGATAGATAGATAGATAGATAGATAGATAGATAGATAGATAGATGGGGTTATTAAGCCTACATTCTTTTGTGTGACTGTACCTGCAGTTCCTCCCTGACTTCCATCACTTTCTCTCTCTCTCTTTCTCTCTGCCTGTCCTGTCTCTTCCTTACCAAAGCTGAGCTTGGACTGGCGTAGTCTTTTCATTATATCTGAGTCAGCGTAAAAAGAAAACAATACAATGTTATATCTTCAATGTTTTACTCAAATTGAAATGAAAGAAAAGCATTACAACGTTTGTTAAAAGGTAATCCTTCTGACATTGGATGAATGTAATTAACTTTAGCTCTCTAGCTAGTTTATTCACGCAATTTAAACCAAAGTATAGCCTATAGCTGCAATATAAGTTAGTGTGCATGTTGTCGGACGTCCACTGACTAACGTAGAGCGTTCACACAGGATCTGCTGGTCATATGATGTCCTGATGAACAGAAACACAAGCAGCCCGCTGGACTCAGATCTCTAGATACCTCATCACTCCTCCGCTGCTCCGATACAAGTCCGGGCTGCGGTGGTTTGTTGATACATGTCGTCTTCTTCTGTTTGCTTTAATCGAGGCTACGTAGTTATGCAGCGCCCCCCATTGTCAGTAAATGGAAGTACTACAAAGAACCCCGTTTAGTGCCGTTATTTCACAAGTTTTTTTATACGCAGCTCGGAAATAATCACCGAGGTCCGGACCTCGGTGACCTCAATGGTGGATACGGCCCTGCCTGAGACACAGTTTCGTGAATATTATTGTGTTTTGCCCCCGTGGGAGGGGGCATGGGGTTTTAACAGGTTACATTACAATATTTCTAAATTATTATGACCAACGCCGCCAAAAAGGTTTGTTGTAAAATGTTTACAGAGTATCAAGAGAAACAAAAATGCTTGTATGTGTCAGATCATACAGGACATGTGATCACAGGCACACAGGACTTATTCTGCCCTTTAACCGTGAAAAGAGCTTCTCCCCCTGACAGGGTTAGGGTTAGGGTGGGGGGGGGGGGAAATCCTCTAAAGCTTTAACAGATTCCTCATGATTGGGTATTTATCACAGTTTGTAATTAGTAGTGAAATATTAAAAGATAAAGAGAAAATCTAAGTAAAACAGGCCACTATGCACCCATGAAAATGAAGATATGAAAGGATAAGGAAGGCATCAAGACAAAACTAGTAATTCAAACCAACAAATGACTACCGAGAGTGGGGGACACTGGGAGGGAAACCCACACCAGTTCAGCAATGTTATGTAATGCTATTATCATATCACACAGCATAATAAGTCAAGGTAGACAGAATGTGCTTATCAGGAAGTGAAGATTTTAACAAACACTGATGATCAAAAAATGTGTGTAAGACGTGCACAAAAACAAATTTGGTAGATTGTTTTGCATCATTAATTTGAAAATAATGTTTTGAAACCATTTCATTCTATTTAGCTTTTGCTTTTATCGAAAGCCACTTAAAAGGACCTCTACACTGTTGGCCATGGCTACGGGGACATTGTGGGTTCAGTGTCTTGCCTAAGGACACTTGTTAGGGGGGTTAGGCAAGGGTTAGGGACTGGGATCTACTGACTCTGATGGTTGACAATCATTTCTCCCCAGGGACAATATCCGTGTCATAGGTCTTTAAGAAGGTACGGAAGGGAGACAGGCGTACAAGCTTTTCGAAACGTAGCTTCCCGACACACTGGGTCTGGATACCAAGCGGGGAGTTATTAAGATTGACAGGGTGCACAGGGCTCTGGACCGCCGAAGGAAAATTACCAAAGACCCGTTATCATTAAACTGCACGACTTCGGTGACAAACAACGGATCCTTGCAGCGGCTAAGGAGAAAGGCGACTACCTCCACTACCAAGGAAACAAGGTCTACATTCGCTAGGATCTATCGGCACATGTGAGGGAGGCCAGACGGCAGTTTAACGGGGCGTGCGGACAGCTTATCCAGAGAGGAATACGCTTCCAGATACGCTACCCGGACAGCCTATGCTTCGCTTTCAACGAAGAGGAGCGCACCTTCTAAACTCCCAGGGAGGCGAATTACTTTTTGAGCAAAAATGGACCTAACTGAGTGGTAATTCCTTTACTACCAGAGTGATCTGGATCTCTCTTTGCTCTGAGCAGGATTACCACTGAACTCAGGTATTATTATTTGACATGCAATGGTTCCTAAGTGTTGAAATAACATGTTAACCACCTTGCTCTACCCATCATAGTCATGTTGTTACGTTAGCCCTATTTTACTTTAAACGGGATGTTTGATCTTGTGGAGTAAATCGGCCCGGGGCGGGAGGGTGTAGGGAATGATCGTCAGCAGCGGGATGACGGCGGCTGGTAGGATATTCTCACTGGTGGAGAGTTGCCTCTTGGCTTCACTTGTCAACTGAAAATTTGCCATCTGTTTTTATTTTTAAGGGGTTCTGTTTTATGTTGAGACTTGGTTCATCGTTTGGGGATGGACCTTCACTTGCCGTGTTATTTCTCGTTTTGACGTGTTTACGTTATGCTTTGGTCCTTAAGTATTTGATTACTAATGTTTTATTTTTCTGTGTTATGCCAAAAACCACCTGTCATTTACATATTACTGATAATCCATCATAACATTTATGTCAATAAACGTAGTTTTCATATAGAGTGTAACCCAGCTTCCTGTTTTGGGCATGCTGGCTGCGCATCCCTCTCATTCACCAATGGTAATGTTTAGATGGATTTAGGAACTCCCCCTCGATTCTATTGGCTCTAACGGTTCAAAAGAGGTGTCAATCACCAAAATCGACCAATGGGTTCCAGAGATATGGCAAATACACCCAAATGACCCCAGAGGTGGGTTATTTTTTCTAAACCTCTCTAAAAAGGTCAAGTTTCACTTGTTTTGTATCAATCTTGATACAGGGTACTTATTATATGTTATAGTTTGGATTCCCAAAGCTTTTTGTCTACTATCCCATCATTCAAGGGTGGTTTTCACTATAAAGTAATGGGTTTTATTTTGGAAGGAAACTATAATTTAATTTGTTTTACTATGTTCAATCTGAATTTACTTTAAAATAAAACATCTATATTGATTCTGACTTTTCTACATCCAACTCACAGGTGTATCATTGCTTTGAGAAAAAAGATTATTAATTTACCCCTTTTAGAAGTGAAGATATAGTCATTTGTTCTGGGCATGTCATTTTCGAGCCTGAGACCTGAAAAACAGGCTTGGGGTTTAACAGGTTAACCTCCCTTGCAATGACGCAGAGAAGTTCATCTTGGAGTGCCAAAATTCCAAGCATTTTATCTCGTCATTTTATTCACTCCTTGGTTCTACTGGCACATACGAACTGCCGAATATTTCCCGTAAATGGGAGAAAGATTTGGGTACTGACTATATTGCAGATGATTGGCAGGCATCTATAAACTTAATCAGAACCACGTTTATATGTAACAGACATTGGGAAACCCAGTATAAGATTCTTCACAGGCTGCATACTCCTGTCACATTGCATAAAATAGACCATTCCATTTCCCCTTTATGTGTTAAATGCCATTCTGACAGGGGGACATATTTCCACTGCTTTTGGGAATGTAAATTAATATCTAGATTCTGGACATTTATTTCCAGGGAAATAAGTGCGATATTTAAAAAGAAAATTAAGAAGGACCCTGGTGTTTTCCTTCTTGGCCTTCCCTCTAGAGAACTGACTCTCCCTGCATCACATTACAAACTTCTTGAAAACTCCTTGTAATTGCTCGGAAGTGTATTTTGCACAGATGGATAAAAGACACCCCTCCTAATGTTACCCTTTGGTATAGGGAGATTGGTAACACTCTCCCCCATGAGAGACTGCATGCTACCTCAAGGGGCAATGACGGGCTGTTTATGAGGGTCTGGTCACCTTTTCTGGATTATTTGCCCACTGACCTGAAAGCCTTACTTCTCCGGGGGGGGGGGTTCTGATTGGAAAGCTAAGTAACATCAACTATGGATGACGCTTGAGGCTTCTGTTGACTGATTACCCTGAACTCACATATTGCGGACTGAAAATAATATTCCTCATAGTTTTGTATCTATTGATTAATAATATTTTAACACATATTTTATTTATCCTTTGTGGTCCATCTATATTATTGTGATTAGGTAAATGAGGATTATTATTATTATTCAATTGTTGTCAAATTGTGGGGGGGGGGGGTGTTATGCATTGTTTTGTATGTTGTGTTAAATGTGTGAAACTCAATAAAGAGTATTTTTTTTAAAAGAAGAAGAAAAGTCAACTGTTTAATGGTGTGTTCACACTGAACAAGAAGAAACGTTTTATTTCTTGCAAAGTCCTTTCGAAGAGTTAAATAAACAGGTTTGACAGGGACACGTGAATTCCACATCATTTTTAAACTCTCTACCGACTTTACTGACATCCTAACGATGTGGAATTAGAAATGACAAAAAATAATTGATCCAAATTGAATTTATAATACAAGCATTCAAGCATCAGGCGCGTTCACACCGGAGTACTTTTACCCCGTACTTTTCCCGTTTAGTTCCGTTAGTACCCCTGATGTCGCGTTCACACCAAAAAGAGTACTTAGTGCCGGGAACTTTTACCCCCATTTTTAGTGCCTGCTAGAGAGGTGGTACCAAAAAAGTACCAAATAAGTACCAATTTCTATTGGCTGGGCGAATTGCAAACCACGCCCCGTAAAACTGTGAAGCCGCCATTTTATTATCCTCGCATTAGCATTATTAGCATTAGCATTAGCCCAGCGCAGAAACGCAGAGAGACTAACTTATGGCAACACAAAAGAAAACATGGGAGCGGTGGAGATGAGGTGGTGTCGGCGTTCTGGCGATTTACTCGGAATGCTTCAGTAGAAGCTGCTGGGAGTTCCAGCAGCTTCTACTGAAGCCAGTCCCCAACTCCGGGGACTTCGGGTGGCAGTATACGCCGTGAAGTTGTTTGCTGCCTGCCAGTAAACCCAAAGCAGAAGAAGACCAGGTGACGTCAGCTGCTCATTTGCGTAATCTTCCCTCAGGGAAAAGTACTCCGGTGTGAACGCGATTGGTACTTAGTGCCCTGGGGTAATAAGTGCCGGCACTAAGTACGGCAAAGTACTTGGTGTGAAAGCGGCTATTATTACAGTTATTTGACAAAGAATGAATTCAGACTTTTTACAAACTGGCTTCACAGCTACTTACCAAAGACAGGAGCTGCTCCTCAGCGTGAAGTAGAATAGATTTCAGGCACCAATAACAAATAGTTTAAAAAAGGGAGGGAGATGGAGTTGGAGTATTGGTTTGGGCTTGATGATTGGTGAGTTGAAGGTTTGATTAACAATTTCTTATATGTTATTGAGAGATGGCGTCTTCGTCATGGGTGGGATTTAAGTCCACTACAGTCGTCCCTCGAATGGATACTCCTCCCATCCCTTCAGTTGATGATGAAGGTTGGGAGTTTTTACCATCACCTCCACCTAGGAGACAACCAGGTGGAGGCAAATTATTAGAAACAGATGAAAAAAGAAAAATAATTCACATCTATTTCCCTCCTTTCCCACCGCTTACCCTGCCCTGCAGAGGAGAAGAATGGAGGAACAGTGAGTGTGTTAGCTCCCCCACCGTTGGTCTGGGAGCAGACGTTGGCATGTCGTGCTGTTGCTTTCTGTTTGTAGTGGTTACTGTGCAGCTTGTACTTCATTAGGAGGATGAAGATGAAGACAAGGACAGAGGCCACGATGATGCCTCCAATGATTATAATCATGGTACCGCCAAGGAACTGAAGAAAGATAAAGACATAAGGACAGTAAGCCTGGTTTGCATTTATGATTTTTAAAGCGCTACTTTTTGCTTTGTGGTTCACTGAGTCCGACCAAGTGAGATGATTCAGGGTTACATTAAAAATGGATCACATGACTTGAGGGATTCATATCTGCTTTCAAACTCCTGAATTAGACCTCTCAATACACCAACCTTGTCCCTGTCAGAATCAGCATTTGAAACAGTCTCTTTCCTGTACTTGCCTTCACTGTCAAGCAGAAGTGTCAGCTGTCCGATAGCTACCATGAGCTCATCCTTGCATTCACCAATAGTCAAATTATCTTGCTGGAACTTGAGGGAGGTGAACTGTAAAATGTTTCCAGTGTCAAGCATGTTGGCTAGGAAACACTTAAAACGCTCTGTGCAGACATGTTTTAGGTCACTGTCATCACTTGTAGCCACTTGAGATTGAATGGCAGGTAATAGCCTCCATATTTTCAAAAGAGTCTCTTGTCTCCATGCACACCATCTAATGTTGTGAAACTTTCCTAGTTTTACAAAGGCAATGCCATTCTCATCACATATCATCTTAAGTTATTCTGTTCTTTTGGTGCCCCCTTTCTGTAAATAAAAGCGTAGCAGCTTGACAACGGAGCTATTAAATGTCTCACAGTATGGAACCATGCGATCAGCTGACTTGGCACAGTTCTCGAGGGTGTGGGCGGTACACAGAATATGCACAAGGGAATCCCCAATCGCCACCAGTTTACGCAGTTTGGGGACGACCCCGTTGTAAACTCCGACGTTCACTGCAGCCCCGTCTGTGCATACAGAAACCAACTTCGTCTTCCACTCATCTCCTAAGCCACAAGCATGGAAGAGTTGCTCCATCCCGTCTGTTATGTCCTGTGCCGTTCGTTTCACACCCAAATTAATTAACCCAATGAAATCTGAGCTCAACTCTCCCTTGCTACCCACAGACACAATGTACACAATTTCCTACTCCACTTTTGTTATGTCTTCTGATCCATCAAAAAGCACACCCCAACATTCAGCTGCCTTCAATTTTTCATACAACTCTGAACTGATAACTGATAACACCTGTGCGATGGTCTCCATGATGCGGGATCCCCCTTCTCTCGAATGATAAGCAGTCCCAACATTAACTTTAAGCCTCTTGAGAAGCGCAAAGTCCTCCTCATATGAACGCATAGGACGTGCATGTTTGGCTTTGTGGTTTTTCTTACCAGTTCATATGCAACTCGCAAATATCTTTCTCTCTCCTCTCTTTTCTCTTCTCTCTTCTCTCTTTTCTCTTCTCCCTTCTCTCTCTTCTCTCTCTCCCTCTCTCTCTCTCAATGTTGGTGCGCAAAAGCGCCTTTTTACAAATGACCCGGTGCTCTTTTTTTGGCGGGGGTGCGCATGCGCACCTGCGCACCAGTTATGTGCAGCCCTGGATATAACATAACAGCAAGGGGACTAGTTTGCAGGCATGGATATAAGTAGTAGCTCGATACTTAATGGAACTTGAAAAGAAATTGTTTTGTCAACCAGCTGATTACAAATATTTGTTTTTATATAGCAATTATTGAATAATTGAGAATAACATCAAATATGCTTGCAATCTATAAGTTCACAACCCTTCAACAGCTTCAATTTTGCTGTTAACTTGTCCCATAACATTATGGTTTGAATAATGTTGACCATGCACAATAAGGTGTAAGGATTTTATTCAAAAAAATGCTGTCATGATACAGCGAAGGTTAAATTCATATTAACCGATGGATGCAAAAAAATTCATTAACTATAAAAATACGGACTTGTACATGCTATTATTTTTCGACATAATACTTCCTGAGTGTAAATGTCATTTAAATGTAATCCTCAATTACAGTCTGTATTCTTGCAGACAGCATGAAGAGAAGTAAGGGTTTTTGAACATTACAGCATGTAAACATATTCTAGTGGAACCAAAAGATACCAACATATTACCCTAAATATTACTTTCCTCTTTGTTAAAGCGTATAGTAAGGACTGGCTTAGGTTTGTCTTGAAATAAGCCTCTACTCATGCTGCTATAGGCTTATATCAACAATCTCCTCTCTCTACTCCCTCTCTTACTGTGTGCATTTGGATCTTTAACTGCATGCATTCATCTCCCAATAACTAACTCGCCATTCTAATAATACCGGAAGGGAGGGACCGCTGGCAAGTTGCTGCCGCGCCTCCTCCGTTGTCTGTCGATTGTTTCGTGTTGTTTCATCTCGATCTGTTGAATGTTGTCTTTTGCAACTGGACTCCAAACCCGTCTGTTACAAACCCGTCTGTCCCATCTAACACTGACGATTAATTTAGCCGTACACGGCTCACCGTACTGGACTACTTGGGCCCCTTTGTGCTGTGCTCTCTTAAACCGGATAGCCCGATCTGGTGCGCCCTGCAAAGCACACCTGTTTGGATCTGTCCGCTGCCATTCTGCCAGCTCTCCTGGGTGCACATCTCCACCTGTGGATTGCTGCCAACACGGAGGCCGCCCCACACAGGTTAGCCACTACCGGCTAACCTGTCACTCGTCCCCAGCGCCGTACGTCTGGTTGCTCCGCCTCGAGAGAAAACCTGCGGCTACAACCAACACCACGACTACTCCTCCGCCTCAGCAGTGCAGGTTTTGTCGCTTCACTTTATCCATTTGGATCATCAAACCGCTGGATTACATTGTTTTTTAACTCTCATCATGTGGATTTTTAAACTGCTCATATGGTGTGCCCTGTGTCTCACGGTCACGAGTGCGTCTCTACCGCTGCGCTATTCTGCAACGGAGCTGCTACGTCTGCGGTCTGACCCCTCCAGCTCTGCTTGTCCAACACTCTAGTATTCTAGACGACCAAGATACACTCACTGTGGATCTGTACTTTGAGTACACAAAACACAACAATAACAAAATAATCCGCTCTTTCTGGTCCACTGAGCCACGCCCCCCTCGCACTACCCGTGCTGTCAATCACAGTGTGTTATCCCCCCTGTCTAAAGCATCCACATACGCACAACGTACCTATCTGAAACATATGTCTGTTTAACATAAGATCCCTCACCAATAAGGCCCTGCTGGTTTCTGACTTCATTATGGACAAAAAGCTTGATTGTTTTATGCCTCACTGAGACCTGTCTGATGACTTCTCCCAGCTTAATGCAGCTGTCCCTCCGGGTTACGCTTTTATTAGTAAACCCCGTGCCATTGGGAGGGGGGGGGGCTTGCTGTGTTGCACCGTGAAAACATTAAAGTCATTGCTGTCACTATCCCCCCATCACTCCTCTTTTGAATGCTTAGCTGTAAAACTCACTGGCCCCAAACCCATCATCATTATTTCCATCTACAGACCACCGAAGCCCTCTGCTGTTTTTCTCACTGAATTTTCATCACTACTAACATCTGTATGTGCAATGTCCCCTACTGTTATCCTCTTAGGCATCTTTAACCTGTTAAGCCCTGAGCCTGTTTCTCAGGTCTCAGGCTCGAAAATGACATTCCCAGAACAAATGACCATATCTTTCCTTCTAAAAGGGTTAAATTAATAATCTTTTTTCTCAAAGTATTGATAAACCTGTGAGTTGGATGTAGAAAAGTCAGAATCAATATAGATGTTTTTTATTTTAAAGAAAATTCAGATTGAACATAGTAAAAAACTGTAAATTATAGTGTCCGTCCAAAAATTATGTTTTACTTATAGTGAAAACCAGTGGCGTAGTGGGGATTTTTTTACTGGGGGGACGCTATTTTAATTAGGTCATCCCAAACAATGCCACACAAGTGCGTACGCGCGCAGTGCACTCACAAAACGGGCAGACAGGTCCACAGAAACTACCGGTATGCTTAGTCCTACTTTAGTTACTGTACTGCAAAAAGTAGACGGCGCTGCGCTCAACACACACATGGACTCAAAACCATGGACACACCGGCACATAAGTTACATAAACAATTTATAGGCCTAAGTTGCATAAGCTACAGTATTGCAACTAAGCAGACATCGCTGCTTCTCTCTCTCTCTCTATCTCCACTTTCAAAATCTATTTAAAACTCATAACAAACAAACAAAATTCCCAAAGTTGTCCTGAAATTAACTTATTAAATAAATGAAATGAAAAATATAGCCTACTTATGCAAACAACATTGAATCTGGACTTGCAATTATTCTGATTAGGCCTAGCCTATATTGCAAATAAGCAGACAGCGCTGCTTTTCACACACACACACTAGCATTATCCACATCTTTAGGCAGCTCTTCTGATGATGTAGTGCTAGTTGCAGCTTCACTTGTAGCTTCGGTGCTGCTAGCCTCTTTCTTCTTGTGAATTATATTCTTTTTAGAAAAGAAGTCAAGTAAAAAAATGTTTGCCTGCCATTATAGAGCTTTTTCGTTAGCGTTCTTGAGGGAAAGAGCTGCCGCAAAATCGCCGTGGGTGTGTCACTGACACACCCCCAGCTCGCCGCGGGGTCACGAGCGTGATGACGAATCATAATTTTTTAAGGAAATCGTTTTTATTTTTTATTATAATTACTGTGATATGTACTATGTTTTTGTCATTATTACAAATACACACTTGCAACTGATAACACTGGCAATGATTTTATATTTATTAGACTATTAAAAAAAAGATCATGCTCCAAATAAGTGGGGGTACGGCGTACCCCCGCGTCCAACGCCCACTACACCATGCTGTCATTGAAAACGACCCTTGGATGATGGTAAGGTAGACTAAAAGCTTTAGGAATCCAAAGTACAACATATAATAAGTACCCTGTATCAAGATTGATGCAAAACAAGTGACATTTGACCTTTTTAGAGAGGTTTAGCAAAAAAAACTCCACCTCTGAGGTGATTTGGGTGGAAATGGGGGTTTTACCGTTTCTCTGGAACCCATTGGTCGATTTTGGTGATTGACATCTCTTTCTGACCGTTAGAGCCAATAGAATCACACACACATGGAAAAAAGGTGGGGGCTTCGCGCATGCAGTTTTGCATCAGAGCGAACCTATCTCTAGCTCTGACATCTGGAAACGGAAAAGCCTATGGATTAATTTCAGCAGCGTTTTTATCGTTTTAATTTTAATTTTTTATTTAGCCTTTATTTATACAGGTTTAAAATCTCATTGAGACACAAGGTCTCATTTCCAAGAGAGACCTGTCAGTGGTAACACTACCACACAAAGTTACAGACAGACAGGACACTAAACACAGAGGCAACAATAAAATACAACATCGTAAAAAAAAGTAGTCATTGAAATCCATATAAAGTATTCAGATATAGCAGTGCAAACACCCACAGATGATTTCTCCAGTTTTTTTAAAATTAGTTTAAAATCCGTGATGGGTATCAAACTGGTCAGCTTGAGTTCCTGCTGAAGTGTGTTCCAGGTCGAGGGGGCAGAGTATGATATGGCTTTTTTTCCAAGCACCGTGCGAACTGAGGGGACGGACAGAGTGATGTAATGTTGAGATCGTAGGCTATAGGTGTACTGTTTGTGTGATATGTAAGTGGATATGTAGAGGGGCAGCAGTCCAAGCATAGCGGTATAGATGAATTTGTACCAGTGCAGTGATCTGCGCATTGATAATGATGTCCAGTTGACTAAAGAGTACAGCGTGCAATGGTGTGTGAGGGGTTTACAGTTTGTTATGAACCTCAGAGCCCCATGGTAGACAGCGTCCAGCAGATGAAGTGAATGAGCTGAGGCGTTCATGTACACAACATCCCCGTAGTCCAAGAGCGGCAAAAATGTGGCAGCTACAAGCCGTTTCCTCGCACTTGTGGAGAAGCAGGCCTTATTTCTAAAAAAGAATCCCAGTTTTAATTTCAATTTCCTTAAGAGATTGTCAATATGCTGTTTGAAGCAGAGATTTTCATCTATAGTGATGCCTAAGTATCTGTAGGTGTTAACAGCTTCAATGGGGTTATGCTGTGCAGACATGATGCAGGGAAGAACAGTTGGTAACCTTTTCTTATTGGAAAACAACATGACTTTTGTCTTATCTGAGTTTAACACCAACCTAAGGTGGAACAGATGTGACTGAAAAGTGTCAAAAGCAGACTGCAGACGTTCAAAGGGCAACAGTGCTAGCACAACGGTACACAACAGTATCATCTGCATATAGATGTACAGAGGCATCAATGCTTTTACCCACATCATTTATATAAATAGTAAAAAGGGTCGGTCCCAAGACCGAACCTTGAGGAACACCTCTGGGCACATTAAGAAAGCTTGAGGAGAGACCGCTGGATTTTACACATTGCTTGCGATTCGAAAGGTAGTTTTCAAACCAACCAACAGCTTGGTCAGACAGGCCTATATGAGATCACTTCTGGCATAGAATGCCATGGTCCACAGTATCAAATGCCTTGGATAAGTCTATAAAAAGGGCAGCACAGTAGCTCTTTGCGTCCAAGCTTTCGACAATGTCATTCACTACTTTCAAAGCAGCCGTTACTGTACTGTGCTGCTTCCTAAAGCCTGACTGGTGAGGAGATAGAATGTTGTTCAAGCTTAAATATTCTTTGATTTGATCATTCACCAGCCTTTCAAGTACTTTAGCTAAAATAGAGAGCTTGGAAATTGGTCTGTAATTATTCATCACCATGGGATCACCACCTTTCAATAAGGGGAGAACATTTGCAGTTTTCCAAACATCTGGAATGACATTGTTTGTTATAGAAAGATTAAAAACATGACACAGTGGTTTGGCTAAAATATCTGCAGCTAGCCGTAAGAAATAAGGGGGGAGATCGTCCGGGCCTGCTGATTTGTTGGGGTCTAGGCCCTTTAGAGCCTTACAAACCTCCCCAACATTGAAGGGGTTGAAGGAGAAAGTGTGGCTACTGGAGGCATGACTATTGGCGATGGAGGGAGATGATTTACCAAAAGATAATGTGTCAAACAAGGAACTGGACACAATAAAATGTTTATTAAAACAATTAAGCATCTCTGTCTTATTTGACACAGGGGTGGAGTCAACAACAATGTTTGGAGGCAGCTCTAAGGAGCGAGAGCTGGCAGAGAGGGATTTTATGGCATGCCAAAATCTCCTAGGATCGTTCAAACTGTCTGTGGTCTGGGATAAGTAAAAATCGCTTTTGGCTTCTTTAATGGAAGCAGTACAGCGATTACGTAGTTGACGAAAAAGAAGCCAGTCAGCCTCAGAGCCTGTCTTCCTCGCAGCAGCCCAAAGGAGATTCCTCTTGCGTAAGAGGGCTGCCAGATCAGAAGTGAACCAGGGGGTATAACGGCCCTTCACCCTGAACCGGCGAAACGGAGCATGTTTATCTAAAAAATAACTAAAACTGTCATAAAAATACTTCCAAGCATCGTCAACATCACCAATCAATAAAATACGATCCCATTTAAAATGAACTAAGTCATGAAGAAAGGCTTGCTCTATAAAGTGCTTAACATTTCTTTTCAGAACAACACAGGGTTTAGTACGGGGGATTTTGGTATCCCTAATAGCACCAACTAGACAATGATCACTTAGGTCATTAGCAAAGACCCCGGTTGCAGTATATTTATGGGGTTGATTAGTAATTAAAAGATCGATAAGAGATGATTTTTCTACACACCTGGTGTTAAGACGAGTAGGACTTTCAATTACTTGTGTAAAATTTAGAGACATACAATGAGCTTTAAAATCATCAGACACTGGTGAAAGCCAGTCCCAGTTAAAATCACCTACCATGATGATTTCCTTAAACTGTAGTTGAGATAAAAGCTGCATTAGCGAGGATAATGTGTCGCTTGTAGCAGAAGGGGGCCTATAGCAACCAACAACAGTTAAAAACTGACCACCAGATAAATCAATCTTTAGTGCTAAAATTTCAAACTGCTTAACAGCAGATTTGGAGAAGATGACCTGTGCAGCAAGATTTTGTTTTACGTAAATCGCCACGCCACCACCTTTCCTAGGGCGGTCTCATCTTTATCCAATATTTTCTTTGAAAGCCAAGTCTCAGAAACAATAATTAGATCAGCTCCAGTTGACTCTGACCAAATTCGCAACATATCCATTTTGGGAAGCAAGCTGCGAGCATTTACATGGATGATGTGTAACCCAGACAGGTTCTTAAAGTCCGTCGGGGTATTACATGCCATTAAAGGACCAGGATTAGGCTGAATACCAGACAGAAGAAGAGGCAACATGATTAAGCACTTCTGCTTAAATTTCGTTATAGTCGGGAGACTAGAAGAGTTAGAAGAAGAATACTGGCAAAGGGCGTCTGTAGGGTTTCCCACGGTGAAGGCCCCAGGAAAACAACAGATCTCGCGAACCCAGGGGCAGTAATTCAAATGAGAAACATTTCCAAAACTAATCACATGCGACAACCATCCATTATGTTCATGGCCCAGTGTGGATGTCACACCATCTGTGGTAACCAGCCGCGGGCGTATGGAGTCTGGGTTGCCGATAGCATAGCCGCTAAAACTCCATGCCACGACAAGGCAGAGGAACACAGGAAAATACGCCATCGTAATAGCCAGAGGGGAAGAGCGGGGCAAGATCCACTCAGCAGGTAAGCATAGGCCTACCCGATCCGCCGATGGAAGCCCGTCCTGGATAGACGGGGCCCGGACTACTGGCCTTGCAGGGCTCGGCGCCGGCGATGACAGTTGGCAGTAGCCTCCACACGTGCGAGGCCCACTCTGTGTTGCTGGTGAGTTGAACGGGGCTCGGTCCTCCGCAGGAAAACACACCTCCGCAGGAAAACACACCTCCGCAGGAAAACACACCGGGCCGTGAGTGCTCGGCGCCGGCGATGACAGTTGGCAGTAGCCTCCACACGAGCGATGCCATTGAAGACCACTTTTGACCAGACAACGACACAGGTAAGCCATGTTAGCGTTTTTAGCTACCTAGCGCCACATGTTTTGATGTCGGTTTTTGTTTATAAAGTCGCGAGTTCTTATCATAGAGTGATAATGTATGGACCCCTCGATTCTGTGTCATCTCACGATCAGATCGATGGGTTGGATGTGCAGAAAGGATAAATAATAAGGTTTTATTAGTGAGTTTTCAAACTGGCTGCAATCACTCCCATCCTCAAAAAACCCGGTACTGACCCAGCCGATCTAAACCACTGCAGGCCCATCTCCAACCTACCCTTCATTTCCAAGAGCCTTGAGAGGTTTGTTGCTGCACAACTTCAGTCCCATCTTGACATAAACAACCTCTATGAACCCTTTCAATCTGGTTTCCGCCAAAAACACAGTACTGAAACAGCCCTGGTTCAAATCACCAACGACCTCCTCCGTGCAGCTGACTCCGGACTTCTCACCATCCTCATCCTCCTTGACCTCAGCTCTGCATTCGATACCATTTCTCACCCACTACTCCTGGACCGCCTGGCTGGCATTGGGATCACTGGTGTTGCACTCTCCTGGTTCACATCATACCTCACTGACAGACAACAGTTTGTACAACTCGGTAATCACAAGTCAGGGTGTTCTATTTCACTGGGTGTCCCCCAGGGGTCAGTACTGGGTCCACTCCTATTCATCATATATCTCTTCCCCCTGGGCACAATCCTCCGTCACCATGAGGTTCATTTTCACTGCTACGCCGACGGCACACAGGTCTACATTTCCTCATGGTGTGACCGCCCACAACTGCGGTCACAGACGTGCACGCAGTTGTGGGCGGGCCTTCGCGTCCGAGCGCCTGTCGGGGAGGGTCGCCGGTCGTCCCGGCTTCAGGCAGACGCGCGTGAGTCCTCCGAAATGAGCCGTTTATAATTTCTCAAATGTTCACAAACTGGAGTCCTCGGTCCTCCGGCAGCGACCCCCGGAAACGGATGTGGGTGCGCCGCCTCGAAGGAAATCAAATTTCTCTCAAGGCTCACCGAGGATCGATTATCTGTCTGTCTGGAGGAGCAGTGACCGTGGCGTGTGGTGCAGTGGGTTGTGCGGTATTCGGATCAGGGGGTCACAGGTTAAAACCCCACTGCAGTCAGCATGTCGTTGTGTCCCTGGGCAAGACACTTCAACCCAAATGACCCCTGTGGGGATTGCCCACAGTATTGAGTATGTAAGTCGCTTTGGATAAAAGCGTCTAACAAGTGACATGTAATGTAATGTAATGTAACCGAGGATACACTGATTTAGAGGAGAGAGGAGTCTCTCTGGAGGAGCTATAACCGAGGGTACACTGATCTAGAGGACAGAGGGGAGAGAGGGGAGAGAGAGGAGAGAGGAGGCTCTCTGGAGGAGCTTTAACCGAGGGTACACTGATGTATCCTTAGGAGTCGATTTCAGGCCACAGAGACCGGGTGTAAATGAAATTAGACTTTATTCACAACAGCAGAGGTGGGAGTAAGTCCTACATGTGCAAGTCATGAGCAAGTCTCAAGTCTTGACCTACAAGTATCAAGCAAGTCCCAAGTCACTGTGGTGAGAGTCAAGCAAGTCAAGTCAAGTCATTGCTCAGGTCAAGCAAGTCAAGTAAAGTCAAGTCATACGAAATGTTGATGAATAAGCCCAGTTTCCACATTTAAATCAGTTAAAAGACAGTGGTTATGAAAATGGATTTAACCCACACTATGATCTTCATTACATATACAGTTAATCATTTGAAATCTAATTTAGACCGATGACAATCATATTAGATTAATATTAACCCTAGAACTGCAGACAATATAGCTATGACTCAATCAAAAAGGCAGAATTCCAGGTAAGAAAATCATATATGGCATTTGCCATTACACATATTTAATTTAAATTTCTGTTAACACTAATAGCATCGACACCTACATAGATATCATTTTCAAATCATTTAATTTGTTCCTCTTCATAATTTCCTTATAAACTAAGTAGGACGATTTAAAACTCAGTTAATTGGGTTAATTTAGAAATTGCTTCAGTTTATCATCATAACAGATCAAAAAGTTCAGATTCATTTTACAATAAATCAAGGAATGATGCACTTCTACAAACAAAAACAACATAATTAAAACATTTAAACAAACTACTAAAAGTAGATGAACTACATTATTCAACAGTTTACAGTAACTTCTGATAATAACACAGGGGAAATAAACGAGGCATCTCTTTTCCTCTCTCTCTCTCTCCCCCTCCTGACAGCCCGTCAGTATCAGGGTTAGTCAAAATGAATCCCTTGGAGGTTCTAGTGTTCATTTACCGTTTTGTCTTCTCTTTGCAATGCTTAATCGATTTGAAACCAAGTCTAATGTAGCTTAAACTTAACGTTAGCTTTCTAGCTAACACAACACATCCACGCACCTTTCTCTGTGGGTTTTTTTGTAGTGACGAATGAAGTTGGATGTTGTGGTGGTCGTGTCACTGATCTTTATGCTGCAGACCCTGCATACCGCTGTTCTCTTCTTATTAGCGTCATCGACAACATAATCCTTGAATCCAAACTTCACTATTTGTGGAGTAACTCTAGCCGCTGCCATGTTAACTGACGCTCCTACTGTACCTGCCGTCTAGTGGGTTGCCAGGTTTGCGCGCATGGCGCTATAATCACCCAATCACATTTTTCGAAAAAACTAAACGTAATATCTCAATACAAAAACAAACGCAAATATTTAATTTTAAACAGACAAGTCCTTTCAAGTCATCTGTCTCAAGCTTAAGTCAAGTCTCAAGTCATGAATACCAAGTCAAAGTCAAGTCAAGTCTTTTATCAATGTTAGTCAAGCAAGTCTCAAGTCAAAAAATATGCGACTCGAGTCTGACTCGAGTCAAGTCATGTGACTCGAGTCCCCACCTCTGCACAACAGGCTATAGTGGCGAGATAGTAGGATGTAAACAGGTATAAGTCTAAGTGTAATTAAAATACATGAAACTGTAAAGATAAGCATTAACAGTTAAAAGACACATATCAACAGTAGAAAATATAATATTTTCACTGAAAAGAGTAGAGACTAATGGAAAGACGTGCAGTACACAATTAATAGCATGAAAATTAATCAGTGTACCAAAAACTAATATTGTCATCTCACTCCAAGCTGAACTCCAAAGTGGCCAGCCCTGGACTATATGTATGTGTGGTCTATAACAGAGAAATACAAAATTACAAGTATAATGAGAATCAGTGACTTACATATATTATACAGCAAGCAATAAGCATAACTTTCTCTTCAATGGAACATATTCTCCAAGGCTAATTAACTGTTCAACAGGCAGGTTGCAATAAAACCATGACAAATATAAACAGGTAATATACTGCACAGATAGCTCCTTTAACGTACAATATAACAGGTTAATATGTTATCTAAACATTACATTGGCAACATTGGCAAAAAAAGCTGGACTTATCCGCTAATGTCAAGGAAGCACAGCTCTGCAAACTGTTCCCGTTGTGATTATAAGTTATTTAAGATGATCAAATGTGCATCAGAATTTCTGCCCTTTACCGTTTGTTTACTCACTAAACGCATCTCCTCTGCATATTAGGCTATGTATGTTTTTAATACAACTGCTTTAATTGTGAGCCGACGTTTACAGTGAGAACAGCTGCTGAGGCCAGTGCAGAAAGCAGAACAGTGTGTGTAATATATATCACTCAATAATATAAGTAACAGGCCTACATTACACACTTTATTTGCATGCTTTAGTAGATATCTATAAATAAACAGTTGTTATTTTTCATGACACCAAATAGTGCTTCACATCATAACATATACATATATATGCTGATATATATTATATGCTTTAACCTGTTAAGCCCTGAGCCTGTTTTTCAGGTCTCAGGCTCGAAAATGACATTCCCAGAACAAATGACCATATCTTCCCTTCTAAAAGGGTTAAATTAATAATCTTTGTTCTCAAAGTAATGATAAACCTGTGAGTTGGATGTAGAAAAGTCAGAATCAATATAGATGTTTTTTATTTTAAAGAAAATTCAGATTTTACATAGTAAAAAACTGTAAATTATAGTGTCTGTCCAAAAATTATTTTGTACTTATAGTGAAAACTACCCTTGGATGATGGTAAGGTAGACTAAAAGCTTTAGGAATCCAAAGTACAACATATAATAAGTACCCTGTATCAAGATTGATGCAAAACAAGTGACATTTGAACTTTTTAGAGAGATTTAGCAAAAAGAAACCACTTCTGGGGTCAGAGCCAATAGAATCGAAGGGGGAGTCCCCCACATGCAGTTTTGCATCAGAGCGAACCTATCTCTAGCTCTGACATCTGGAAACGGAAAAGCTTGGATATGGATTATCAGAAATCATTTCAAAGGGACACAGACATATTGGATTAATTTAAGCAGCGTTTTTATCGTTTTAATGCCATTGAAGACCACTTTGGAGAGACTACAGAGCCAAGGTTAGCATTTTTAGCTACCTAGCGTCACCTGTTTTGATGTCTGTTTTTGTTTATAACATCGCAAATTCGTATAATTCAGTGATAATGAGGGTACCCATCGATTCTGTGTCACCTCACGATGTGTTGGATGTGGAGAAGAGATAAATAATAAGGTTTTGTGAGTGATTTTCGGTGCAGTAATCTGTTAGCATTTTTCGCTCGTTGCTAATTCAGAGGCTCAGTGTTACCATTGTGGGTTTTCTTTTTAAAAAAAAAAAAAAAGATCAGTTAGATGAGTTTCTTCCCATTACATGGATATAAAACATTCATAGTTTATTAAATGAACATGCCCTCAGACACTGTTTCCTGCAAGATGTTGCGGCAGTGCCCCGGTACCGGGGTCTCTCGGGCTTAACAGGTTAAGAGCTGTATGTGTGTGTTATGGAGTGTATATGTGTCTGTTGTAATTGCATGTGCCGCCAGCAGAGGGAGCTGCTGGACTAACAATCAACATCATTGCCAGCAGAGTGTGTGTGTGTGTGTGTGTGTGTGTGTGTGTGTGTGTCTGTGTGAGAGGTGATGTGGAAGGCAGAGTAGGTTATCAAAATGGTGGAAAATGATACATTCTAGCCCAGGCATGGGCAAACTAAGGCCCGCGGGCCATATACGGCCCGTTGGGCTTTTGAATCCGGCCCGCCGAATATTGGTACAAAATTGTCCAAATTATAGTAAAGACCGCATTCATTTTGCCTTTTTCCTGCAATACCCGGCATTTCAGTTGATCCCACTAGATGGCGGACTCTAGACACAATTTACCTTTGCTGGAGTCTGGTCTATTCTCTCAGCTGGCCCCACTCGGCAACCCGCCAAGATCTAAGAACCAAATACGTCACGCTTACATTGGAGGGGGTCGAGATTAACCTGAGCAATAACAGTTCATGGCGAGTACGGCGATTAAAAGTTGTAACAAGCAGTAGCGCTGAGCAAAGGGACTAGAACGCGACCACACACTTATAAAAAACACTTATATAAAGTCAGGCAACACTAACCAGGCTTAGTGTGATTCTGTTTATTTGACCTTACTTTAATGACCATCCGTTCACTGTTATTGACCATTGTGAAGAGGCAGACGTTTTCCTGTTGTTTTGTATTATTGCAGCTATCGGGTGGAATCAATACATGGGCTACATATGGCCATCACAAGTAAAATCATAACGAAAACTACGCCGGTAAAATATGCGTGTAGAAAACGGCTTATGCCACAATATGATAGCAACAAGTAGTCAAGATAGTCTGATTAGCTTCGGTTGCTATGCTAACATCACCTGTAGAATGCCAGAGAAACTTTCATAACAGCGTTGTGATGCCAAACAGCTTTCAGACTGAAACACATTCACTGATGGGGATGGGGGATATTTATCAGCTGCTTGTGTGACAGTCAGACAATGAAAACTTTACAGCGGCTGCTGCCGCGAGTTAACGGGAGAATAAACTCCGGTAGACGAGCAGCACTGCAGCAGGCAGTAATGCAGCTGAACCACATTAATAAACAATGCAGTAGGGCTGTGCGATTATGGCAAAAATCATAATCACGATTATTTTGGTCAATAATTGATATCACAATTATTAAATACGATTATTCATTGACTTTGAAAACATCCATTTATTGAACTTTTAAATACAAATAATAATTTGAACAGTATCTCTTTAACTGTTGATTTCCCTGAACGTATAATTCAACTAAAAAACCAATACAAAAATAAATGATACATAAATAATATCAAAATAATAAATACCAATAAACAAGATCAACAAATATTTTGGAGCGCACTTCAACAAGCTACTAAACATATATAAATATGATAAATACAAATACATTTGATGAAATATGTTGCAGTGCACTGTCACTAGGTTGTGACAGTGCACTGCAACATATTTCATCAAATGTATTATCAAAAAAACTAAACGTAATATCTCAATACAAAAACAAACGCAAATATTTAATTTTAAACAGACAAGTCCTTTCAAGTCATCTGTCTCAAGCTTAAGTCAAGTCTCAAGTCATGAATACCAAGTCAAAGTCAAATCAAGTCTTTTATCAATGTTAGTCAAGCAAGTCTCAAGTAAAAAAATATGCGACTCGAGTCTGACTCGAGTCAAGTCATGTGACTCGAGTCCCCACCTCTGCACAACAGGCTATAGTGGCGAGATAGTAGGATGTAAACAGGTATAAGTCTAAGTGTAATTAAAATACATGAAACTGTAAAGATAAGCATTAACAGTTAAAAGACACATATCAACAGTAGAAAATATAATATTTTCACTGAAAAGAGTAGAGACTAATGGAAAGACGTGCAGTACACAATTAATAGCATGACATTTTGTAGTGAAATAGCATTTCACTACAAAATAATCGTTTTTTTCGATTATGTTGTTTTCGTAATTGTGGCAGGCCAAAATCGTAATTGGGATTAAAATACGATTAATTGCACAGCCCTAGGAATGCACCACAGCACTCTGGAGAAAGGTACAAGGTTGTAGAAGTAGCTCTTTAATTTAATCTGGCTTCGTATAATTAAAAACTACCCGACGCAGTCCTCTATTGATGTTGTTGTGAGCGGTGTTGCAGAGAAAATCAGCGACGTAAAACGCTGTGTGGGTCATAAGAAGGCACGTAAACGGTTACGTCATGACGCAAACGATGACGCAATGACGCAATAATTCACCTTTGAACCTATTTCACCTTTGAACCTGCATCTGTAACAATGAGTGGACCAAAGAAAAGAAAAGTAAACATTGAGTGCCGAGTGTTTAATGAGGAGTGGACAGCTAAATATTTTTTTACCGATCTGCTACTGGCCCGGCCCCTCTGTCAAATTTTAAAACTCATAGTGGCCCCCGAGCCAAAAAAGTTTGCCAACCCCTGTTCTAGCCTGTGAGCTCCCCGTTCGCGCGACTGACTATTCCTTCCCAATGTAGCATCGCATTGGATATGGGCTGAACTGGTCCTGGAATGGAAGTTTTCCGGCCATTTCCCTAGGAGGAGTTTGCAAAAATGTGCTTGAAATGCATGAAAAACGCACATTTTTCAAAATGGCCGACTTCCTGGGAGGCGGGGCTAATGCAAGGCAATTTGAAATATGTGTGCAATCATAACAGCAATGTGTATACAGCGTTTCGTGATTATCGGAAAAACTATATGCGAGTACTTTGGAGTAATTTGCGACATGTAAATCGTCAAAAATGGTGTATTCGCTGTTAGTTTACGACCTCCACGATTGAGCTATCAAAAATTGGCTTCGCAATTTTGCATCATATTTGATAGGGGCTGAACTTGTCCAGGATTGGAATTTTTCCGATCATTGCCCTAGGAGGAGTTCGCAAAAATGTCCGTAAAATGCATGAAAAACGCATATTTTTCAAAATGGCCGACTTTATGGGGGGCGGGGCTAACGGAGCCATTTTGAAATATGTCCTCAATTCCATGAGGAATGTCTGTGCCAAGATTCGGGTAGCTCGGAGAAACTATATGTGACTACCGCACAATAGGGGGTGCTATTGATTTTTTTGTACAGTCTGGAAAAGCTTGTGGGCTATCACGTGTGTTCCAAGTATAAAGGCCGTAACTCATTTCAACACAAAGTTATGTGTCCATAAGTGTTTTTAACCCTTCGATTTCGAGAAAAAACTGTGTAGAACACGCCCACATTCGCCATTGGTTGCGACTCTTTAAATCTCAGTTTATACTCATCCTGCCAGTATATCCATTACAAAATATATATATTTCGTCCATCCGTTCTTGAGGTATACATTTGTTGTGTTTTTCGCGCCCCCTATTGTCCAAAATGAACATGCTTTTTTGTGCCTATTCCCCAAGACAGACTGAAGCTATCCACTGAAATCTGTGATATTTGGATAAATTGTGGATGAATTATGAGCATTGATGTCTAAGCCACACCTTTTTGCTAATACGTTTCGATTGATGTCGGCCACATTTTTCCACACATCGTGCTCATTTCCTACGGTAATGTGTCTGACCCTCCACTGATGCTGTACACTGAGTTTGGTGTTGAAAAACAACACATTTAAATTTAAATGACCAGACCTAAGGGTAATCTGGACCAGCAGCAGAGCCGGCCCGACCCATTAAGCGACATAAGCGGCCTTAGTGGCTGCGGGGCCCTAAGCGGTCGCTTAGGGCGACTGCTTAGGGCCACTAAGGGGCCCCCTAGCAACAAAAAAATAATGAAAATAAAAAGAAATCTCAGTACACCGTCGCCGTGATAAGTATGTTTAATTAATTGTGTTAATATGCCTAGATTGCCTACTCTCAAAGTCATGTATTATATTATTGAGTCAATAATATAATACATTAACCGTAATTTACCTGAACCTCATCATGACACTAGAGAGGACGGCAGGATTGTAATTTTTCGTGTTCAGTGAATGCAACAGAGGCAAGACACCAGACCAACCAGAGAGTTGAATGGAAATAAACATCTGTCTTATTGGCTGACAGGTACCTATCCTGTGAGCTGTGACAATGTTTAAAATAAACTGTCAGTCGGACTCAGAGTTTTTGAAGATGGCCATAAGAACATTTTTTCTTAAAAAATACGAAAATTCTCAAGTGGTGGCTCACACAACAACCCCAGAGTCACCACTTGAGCCAGGTAAACAAGGTATGTAAATGTCAGTAAACTTCGAAGTTATGCGAACATGTAAGCAAAGCATTAATTACAGCTACGTTGACGTTACTTTGAATCGCGGGGCTAAGCTAAACCGTTAGCAAGTAGCTATAGCTAGCCAGATATATTAAATAAACACTTTGTCATACAATCTAAATGTAATGTTTTTTAGCGTTACCTGGTGATTTCAAAGAAAGCTCTCTGGGAAATGTTGACTTACTGTTCGACATGAAGCTAGAAGCTACCTTACAGTACACAGTTGATCCTGAGTCCTGTCAGTTAAAGTGTTTCATAGTTAGCTTAGCTAAGCATCAACCTAGCACTGAAATATATGGATGTTATGTGACAGTATTTCTGAGAAAAAGTCAGCTGAAATGGTGGCATAGTTGCCACTGCTTTACGTGTCGACAGCATGTTTGAACGTATTTGCAGCAGTAAATGTGGCTGTTTGGCCACTGACGTTGCCATAACAACACCTGAATTTAAATGTGCAATCTCTTTTTGTGACAGATTTTTGCATGAAATTATAATTTTTCTGAATGATATTCCTATTGACAGCTAGTTTCTATGTGAACAATATGAGATGGACAGCCAGAGAGAATAAATGAAAAACAGTTATGAAATACTATATGACAAAACAAGAATACAGTTTAAAGTGGACCTATCATGCTATATTTGAATAATATAGTGTAGGACCATACCTATATAAGGCATATTTATACTTTTTTTTTTTCAAAATACCAAACAGACAAACATTTTAGCCATGCCTCATTTTCCTCAATTTGACAATTTCTAGCTCTGTTTTTGCAAGGGCTGATTCTGTGAGAACAGCACCATCTACTGGCCTGGCATATGTACTACAGCGCCTCCAGTGCTTTCGAACGGCAAAGGCCGTGGCTGTCTCCTCCTGATTGGTGGAGTTGGCCCAATAGCCGTAGCGCCACCGTCCTGATGTCAGGACAGTGTTCAAATCTGGATCAGTTTTTATCAGATCCGTTGCAGCCCCTTTTTTAGAGATTTGGGTATGGAGGAAAATAGAGAGGGTTGTGTTTTCTGACACTTGGTGAGTTCCCTGGAAGACCGGGGACACATATTCATGTATAAAAGACGTACAAAAGTGCATTTTGCATGATAGGTCCCCTTTAAGTGATTTGTAAAATATCCATAAAGAAAAATCTGTTTACAGTTCTGTTTCATATGGGTGTTGAGAGATGTATCCATAGATCTCTTAATTTTGCTCTCAAAGTGCACCAGATTGATGCTTTTAACTTCAATATTTAAAAAAAAATCTTCCCGGGGGAGCATGCCCCCGGACCCCCCTAGAGGAGGTTAGGTCCACGGTGTTTACATGCTTATCTATACAATATGTGTGCTTATGCTAACATCATAAGACAAAAGTTGGTTCCGTGTTGTGTGTAGTGAGAACCCGCTAGCCAAAGCTCGCTTAGGGCCCCCAAAAGTCTAGGGCCGGCCCTGACCAGCAGCAAGGTTTACACAGGCTAAGGAGCACTGTGTAACCAACATATAAACTGTCTGTGGATTTGTAGAGAGAGGACCAAAGTTAGCGTCTTGCTCAGATCACAGCACGTTTATTTCTTACATCAATGGCATACAGTTCAGTCACATTATGTCAAGGCTCTCAGTTCAAATGCATAATAAATTAATATCAAACCGTCTTACAGACAAAACATATAAAAAGTATAAAGTATAAATAATATAAAACATTCTGCCTAAATAAGAAATACATGCATATTAATGATTTAACATATATTCCACATAAACAATAATTGGCTTAACTTAGCATATGAATAGGTACCAAAATAATATAACTCAAAACACACACTCACTTAACAGCAGCACCAAAGTTAGCGTCTTGCTCAGATCACAGCATGTTTATTTCTGACATGCGCAATGAGCTGAGCTCCTCCCTAATGGATCCACAGCAGCGCCAGGGCGCCATCTACTGACGTTACAGTGTATTGTATAAATGTTAGGAAGATTATATTATTAACAAAAAATAGGGTGGGGTGTCTGTTTAAACTTAACATCTAGCATTTCCAACCTGCTACACTCTCCCCTGCTTCAAGAGATGTCTCCGGACATCTAGAACCAACCTAACACAAGTCGTATGTAGCAGTCCAGAGTCGAGAAAGTCTGTCGGTCAAAGTACAGTCTGTTACAGTCGAAAGTATTTGAAGGTACTGTGGACGTTGTCACAGGTCTAGCATGTCCATACTGGTGTAGGGTAGTAACAGGTTTCAGGAACAGCTGGGTAAAATGGCATGTGGTAGGGAACACAGGCAACCATCAAGTTTGCTCCTGGCCTCCAGGGCTGGTATGAAGGTTGTCCAAGGTGGTTATATGTGAGCATTTCTCGAGGTTTCATTGCTCGGGTTGACTTCCTCACAGGCAGCATTTCGTCATCTGATGGTCCTGTTGCAGGCTCACTATTGTCCACCTGTTCCTCTGACCCTGCATCCTCCAAAATGTCATCCATCGCTGGTTCCTCCTGTAGTTCCTCGGCTGGTGGAGTAGTAACCTGCGCCGGCATCTGCACTGAATCTGGCTCTGCAACTGGGTCAGTTTCATGTGGCTGCTGCATTTGAGCGGTCTCGGTTGCTTGTCTCCTTGGCTGGAAATCTGGAGCTAAAACGCTGAGTTCACTGTTTGGTTTAGGCTGAGGCATTAGGGGTCTGACTCTCCTCCTTCCATACACAGAGGTCCAGAGGCAATATGTGTTTTCTTCCTCCTCATCCGAATGTTCAGACTCCTGCTCCACCGCCTCACTGTAGTTTACCTGGTTGTAGCTCTGTTTTTGTCTTTTCTTGGTTGGACGCTGACTCTGCTCATCTTGTTCCAAGAGCAAATCATTAACAGGTAGCAGAAGGTTACAATGCAGGACACGGAGGGTTGGATCTCCTGTTTCTGGCTGAACTCTGTACACAAGCCCATCGCCAAACCTTTCAACAACACGATGAATTCTCTTTTCCCAGTAAGCACGAAGTTTGCCTGGGCCACCCCTCTCTGATAGGTTTCTGACAAGCACCCGATCTCCAGGCTGCAGCACCATGCCTTTAACATGCCGATCATAGTATTTCTTCCCTTTAGCTGAGCTCTTCCCACTGTTATCTGAGGCAATCTTGTATGCTTCCTGCAATGCGAGAAGCCCATTTCTGTGCATATTCCTGTCTGGACTGTGGCTCTTGTTCAGGTTTCAAGTCAAAGAGCAAATCAACAGGCAAGCGTGGGGCTCTTCCATACAGGAGAAAGAACGTGAATAGCCTGTTCCCTCATGTCTCGTACAATTGTACGTGTGGACTATGTGGGGTAAGTGATCCTTCCATTCAGCCTTTTTGTCCTCTTGTAAAGTGCGGAGCATCTGCAGAAGTGTCCTATTCAGACGCTCAACAGGATTCCCTTGCGGGTGGTAGGGGGTTGTTCGAGAATGAGCGATTCCTGCCAGCTGCTGCAGTCTCTGGAAAAGGCCGTTCTCAAAGTCCCGGCCCTGATCATGATGGAGCTTTTCAGGATAACCGAAGCGTGGAATGAAGTCATAGAAGATTTTCTCGGCTGTTGTTCGGCCTGACTTATTCTTGGTCGGGTAGGCTTGTGCAAAGCGAGTAAAGTGGTCTACTAGGACTAGAATGTACTCATAGCCACCCTTACTCTGTTCAAGATGGAGATAATCAACAGGGAGGAGCTCAAATGGGGCACTGGTTGTTATTGAACCCATAGGTGCTCTCTCTGGAATGCTTGGCCGCTTCTGTTTAACACACTGGCACTGGCGAATGACGTAGTCCTCGATTTCACGTTGCATAAAAGGCCAATAAAACCTTTCTCTCGCCAAGTGGATGACTTTGTCTGCGCCGACATGCCCCATATCATCATGCAGGTGTTTCAACACAGTTGGCTTCAGCCGACTGGGGAGGACCAACTGTTTTCGTTGTCCTGTCTGCCTGTACAATATTCCCTTGTCAAGTGTGAGTCTATTCCATTCATGTACGAGTCTGTGTGTCTCTCGTCCCATTTGTCTCTTGTCTCTATCATTAGGATTCCATCCTCTACTTTTCAGGTTCATCACCTCACAGATGGGAGCATCTTCCTTCTGAGCAGCTCGAATGTTTTCTGGAGTGATAACTGGAATGCCTTCATGAAGTGTGTCGTCTGTACCCGGATGCAGCTGCAACGCAGCCACCCATGGCACGTCATTGTCTCTCATGGCTTTATCCCCCTGCCAGATGGCAGAGACAATCTCTGGGAGAAGTGTTTCTGTGTACTCTTCCAGGTGATTGTGAAGTTGCACTAGATACCGTGACAGGGTGTCAGCGTCTGCATTTGACTTGCCTGGCCGATATTTGATAGTGAAATTAAAGTCAGCTAGCTCGCCAACCCAACGATGCCCACTTGCATTCAACTTGGCCGTGCTCAAAACGTAATTAAGGGGGTTATTATCTGTGTATACGGTGAACGTGGGGGTGCATAATAGAGGTAATCTCTACATTTATCGCAGATTGCCCACTTCAATGCAAGGAACTCAAGCTTGCCAGAATGGAGATGGTAGTTTTTCTCAGCTGGCAAGAATGCCCTTGAACCATAAGCGATGACACAGAGTTTGTTTCCCTGTTGTTGATAGAGCACGGCTCCCAGACCTTCATTTGAGGCGTCGGTGTGAAGGACGAAGGGCAAATCAAAGTCCGGGTAAGCCAGAATGGGTGGACTGGTTAGCATGTCCACAAGACGTGACACCACAGCACCGTGTTCTGATGTCCACTGGACAGGTGCTTTGGATGAAAGCTGTCCATTATTTGTGGTCTTGGGCTTGGTCTTGTTAGCTCTAGCTGTGGTGAATGTCTGGCTAGACTCTTTAGGGCCCTCTATTAGTTGAAACAGTGGCCTGGCTATCCTAGAAAAGTCCTGTATGAAGGTTCTATAATAGCCCAGAAACCCAAGGAGCGCTCTAACTTCTCCAACATTCTTTGGCTCTCTTTTCTTTAAATGCTGAACTGCCTCAAGGTCTTTAGGGTCTATCTGGACACCTTCCCTGGTCACTAGGCGCCCTAAATACCTGACCTGACTTTTAAATAGCTCACATTTGTTTGGACGTAGCTTGACCCCATGTTCTCGAAGGCGGCGGAGCTCCCGACTCAAGTCGTCAACGTGGTCATGAAAGTTCTTAGAAAAGCAGAGCACGTCATCCAAGTATGGTGAGCAGCACTCATCCCTTAGATCGCCAAGGACTCCCTCCATGCACCTTTTAAATGCCGCTGGGGCGTTGGTAAGGCCAAATGGGAGGCGGGTCCACTCGTACAGCCCCCAAGGCGTGCTAAAGGCGGTCAGGTGTCTAGAACTCTCATCAACAAAGCCCTGGTGGTAAGCACTGCCTTGGTCGAGTATTGAGAACCATGAATAGCTCCCCAGGTTATCCAACAGATCTCGGATGCGTGGAAGAGGGTGGCGATCAGGGACAGTTTTGCGGTTCAAGCCCCGAAAGTCAACACACAGGCGTAAACTCTTGTCTTTTTTTCTGACGCAGACCACAGGAGACGAGTAGGGTGAGATGGACTTTTTGATCCAGCCGTGGTCGAGCAGGTTCTGGACATATTCCTTCACCTCTTTGTACAAAGGCTTAGGAACTGAATTGTAGGCTGCTTGGACTGGTGTTTCGTCTTTTAGGTGGATTTTTTGCTGCAAGTTTGGAATGCAACCAATGTCAGAATCGTCCTTAGCAAAGACATCTGACTCTTCATACAACATGTCTCTCACTATCTTTTGTTCATCCTCTTGCAGGTGTGAGACATCAACAGGCGGGTGCGATTTTTGTTTTTCCATTTCCTTTGTCTCCTGTTTGTCACTTGTTTCTCTCGGCTTGTCTGTGCTTAGCTGAGCTGAGTATGTGTTCACAGTGGCATGGGACTTTGACTCTCCACCATCTGGAAAACAGTTAACTGGTTTCACTTCAAGAACTTCCTCCAATGTGCCTAGAACTGTTCTCTTTGTGAGGTAGATATCATGTTTAGTGGGGTTCTGAATAGGAATTTTTACCATCTTAGTGGACCCACTTGGAACATCTACTAAAGCTGGAAACAGCTCTAACCCCTCAGAACAGTTACTCACTAGGTCGGGTTGAAAGAGCATGTCCCGCCCCTTGGCCATTCCCTGACTCTACACCTAACCTCACCGATCTTTCCTGCTGGAATAGTGACACCTTTCTTCCCTGTTCTCACACTGCACTCAGGGGCGGTCTCATCGGGGGTCAAAATCTGCAGAGCAGAAACTAGGGCTTCCACTGCACTGTCACTGATACTTAAAGCTTCTTTAAGCAAAGCAGAAATATCAGCCTCACCTTTCTGTTCTTAATTTGTGTTGATTATCTCAGCTATGACATTACTGCCGAAAATAGGACAGTTAAGACAGTTTTTGCTGATTAATACTGGCACTTGTATTGTGACATGTCCATAATTCTCATTACGGACCTGGAGTTCAACCTCTGCCCATCCATCAAAGGGAACATCTGTGCCATTCGCTGCAGAAATCTCCAAAGGGGGGTAGCAAGGGAGGGTTTGGAGTGGCTGGATTTGGAGGTTCGGAAGTGTCGTTTCCATCCATTCTCTCCCTACCATTGTCATTTGAGCCCCTGAGTCGAGCAACATTTGAAGAGGGACTTCGTTGATAGCACAGGAGACCATGCATTGCTTTCCAATTAGTTGTGCTATGCGCTTTCTTGGTAGTTGTTGACACTGTGTGTTTGCTTTTACACTACTGGTTGATTTCAAGTGGCTGGCTTGTTCTGGAGGCTCCTCAGCTGTCATGGTCACTGGCTGCCTCTCTCCAGTGACCACGCCCCGTTTCCCGAAATCTTTCTTTTCAGACAACCGATGGCGCGATGTCCAGCTTGGCCACAAATAAAGCAGTGAGGGCAGTTTGCCCTGCTCTGTTGTACGCATTCACTGCATCTGCCTCTGGTCTCAGATGTTGGTGCCTGAGGACGGGCTGCTGGTGAGATGGGGTCCCCAAGTGTCGCACTGTCAGTTGGTTTCACCATCTGAGCCATATGTTTGGTCAGTGAGGACACCTGTGCAGTTAGTTCTCTAATAGCAACACGGTTAGCCTGTAACTCAGTGTCAACTTGGTCTTGCTTAGCTGAGTCACTACTGTCAACCTGAGCTGTGCTTACAGTCACTGGTCTGGTTTTAGCCACTGTGCCAAGGCGTCTTAGTCTTTCTACCTCCTCACAAGTAGACTTAGTGATTTGATCTAAGAGAAAGTCATCACTAACCTGCAAATCTCTGAGAAGTGGTTTGAGATCATGCCGAACATGGTTGTTTTTCTCATTTAACCCTTGGTAAAGCGTGTGGAGAAAAGTACCCTGAACAAGCCTCTTATCATAGCTAAACTCTGCACCAATGTTGCTGGTCTCGCTGCCGTCACTAATTGCACTTGCAACTGCCAATAGCTGACTTGCACTCAAACCAGAAAGTCTCTTTTGGATCTCGAAGACCAGCGTTCGCCGTGGGGTGACAGTGGCCATGATGATGTTACACAGGTGGCCTCCGCTCTCTGGATGACGCACTGGATTGCAGTCTTCCCTGAAGCGTTGGACACAGGTTCACGTCGTCTCAGCACCAACTTCACCAGGCAGCGACGCTAGATCATCTCGGACGAGCCCCCAATTGTTACCGGCACCAGACCTAAGGGTAATCTGGACCAGCAGCAAGGTTTACACAGGCTAAGGAGCACTGTGTAACCAACATATAAACTGTGTCTGTGGATTTGTAGAGAGAGGACCAAAGTTAGCGTCTTGCTCAGATCACAGCACGTTTATTTCTTACATCAATGGCATACAGTTCAGTCACATTATGTCAAGGCTCTCAGTTCAAATGCATGATAAATTAATGTCAAACCGTCTTACAGACAAAACATATAAAAAGTATAAAGTATAAATAATATAAAACATTCTGCCTAAATAAGAAATACATGCATATTAATTAAAATGATTTAACATATATTCCACATAAACAATAATTGGCTTAACTTAGCTTATGAATAGGTACCAAAATAATATAACTCAAAACACACTCACTAAACAGCAGCACGTGACAATATGGCGTGACCACGCCATGTTACTGAATGGTCGGAACTGTGAAACTAGCTTAACTATGGTATTTTCCTCATCACCATTAATCACTGCTGGCTGGCTAATACTCTTAACAACATTTAAAATACATTTGCTTATGCCACAGTTTTAAATGTCAGTTACTTACACGTACAAAACTACTGTGTAAAACTGTGTTTTATGAAAACAGCTACTTAGCATGGCGATGCTAACCAGAACAATTAGCTACAAAAGGACACTTGCTACACTTACACACATATCACAAATCCTGTGAAACATTACTAAACCATTGACAGTGCATTTACATTATATCTTGATGCAAGCTAAAGACAGAAACGTTAGTTTTGCAGTACCTGTGGACAGTGGCGGCCGGTCCATAGGGGCGCTAGGGGCGCCGCCCCACCTCTTCCCATATTAAAAAATAAAAATAAAAATAAAAATAAAAAATATATTTAAAAAAATATATATATTTTTATTTTTATTTTTAATGAACAAGGTAAATATTATATAATTGGTATCAGTAAAATGTATAATCTACAATAAAATCTCGTTTAAAATTGTGTTACGATGTCTAAAGTTACTGATAAGTCACATGTTTCCTGCCTGGCCTTGCCCGTGTACCTTCTCTCGTCTGGGGCGCTAAGAGAGGAGCCCTCAACCAGTGCAGCAGCAGCCACTAGCAGCTGACTGTTGCTATCTGTAACGTGTAAACTATGCCGCGAAAACATAATTTCAGCCAATCAGCGTCGTCAAATATGACGGTCACGGGGCGCCAATGTCAGCGCCCCGTGCAGTCTGTGAGTAGTTTGGACAGTGACTCGTATCCGGTTGACGCAGTAGTTGATGAGGATGGCTTCGTGTGCAGGTGGAGTCTCCGGACCTCGGTCCCCGCCTAATTCTGTTCAAGAGCTAATCTCCAATCCTTTCGAAAGGAGAAGTTTGGCAGATAAATTGTTGCTTAAAGACCTTGGACCGGACCAACCCGATTTGAATATATCGCAGCAATCTCGTGAAAAAGACAAAACTTATACACGAGGCTTCGCAAGTAGCTGGTACACAAAAAAGGCTTGGCTAGCTGGATGCAAACAGGTAAATGCTGTCTTTTGTTTCCCATGCTTGCTCTTCAAACAGCCGGGGACAGATACGATGTGCCCGTGGACTGTGATGGGAGTACATGATATGAAGCATTTGTCCGAAAGAATTAAAAAGCACGAGTGCACAAAGGCACACATGACAAACACCTTTAAGCTAGCCATGCTAGGCAAAGCTAACATAGCCGCACAGCTAGATCAAGGGTACAAGATGTCGGTGAAAAAGCACAATGAAGAAGTGGACACGAATAGGCACGTCTTGTCTAAAATAATTGATTGTGTGAAATTTTGTGGGGGCTTCGACCTGGCTTTGCGTGGCCACGACGAGACTGACACATCCAACAACCCCGGCGTTTTTCTGGGTTTAGTTAATCTACTGGCCTCGTTAGATAGCGTGTTGGAGGATCACCTTAAAACGGCTACGGTTTTCAAAGGCACCTCAAAGACGGTGCAAAATGAACTTTTGGACTGCATGTTATCAGTTTGTAAAGACTACATTCTGGAGGAAGTAAAAAATGCCAGTTATTTAGCTATTCAGGCGGATGAGACAACTGACATTTCCACCCACTGCCAGTTAGTGCTTGTGCTACGCTACATCGACCCGCATAACAACGTCCAGGAGCGTTTTTTTGAGTTCATTCCTCTTCAGAATGCGAATGCTGACACAGTTGCCACCGCGCTGATGGAGAGGCTGGGCACTATCCTCCCCGATGGACAACAGGGCAAACTAATCGCCCAAGCCTATGACGGTGCAGCGGTGATGAGGGGAGCTAAAGGTGGAGTTCAGCGGAAAGTGAAGGATGTGTACAGTAGTGCGCACTACATCCACTGCTATGCGCATCAGCTGAACCTAATTATGCAGCAGGCAACATCCCACATCCCCAAGATAAGAACATTTTTTTCAGACCTTGGTGGATTTGCTGCATTTTTCTCCAGGTCATTCAAGCGAACTGCGATCCTGGATCAAGTGGTGGCACACAGACTTCCTGGCACTTCCACAACAAGATGGAACTTTCACAGTCGTGCTGTTAACACTGTATATGAGCACAAGGAGAACATCCTGAGGTGTTTCCAGACAATCAGAGACTCAGGTGACTTTGATCCCATAACAGTGAGAGAATGATGGAAGATGAAGTTTTTTGCTTTTTCCTGACATTGTTCCACAAGATCATGCCACATGCTGTTTAGCCAACTGCAGAAGAGGAACATTGACTCTGTCTACATCACAGGACTCATCAAGAGGTTCACCAGCAGCATACAAACAATCAGGTAAATCATTATTTACAATGGCTGAGATGTGCTTATTATAGGAAATCTGTGAAACCTAAATGTGATTTAGCTGAACACAATAGACCAACTCACACATACTTGTTTAAATATCTTAAACGGGCTTACTGGAAATGTATATATTATATAACGTTTATAAGGTGTATCTCTGACTACTATTTCAAATAGTCAAGTTAATTTGTCAATTCTTGCCACAATGAGTAATTGTACATGGTTACTTGTGGTTTGGATCAGGGACTCCATTCCTTCTGGTGAAAGCAGTGGATCTCAGCAGCTGCCCACAAAGAAACGGAGGGGACTTGGACATGAAGAGCAACAGCTGTTGGCTAGAGAGGTAAGCAGTAATAGGAACGTGTTCTATGACTAAAAGCTCCTTTCATAATATAGGTCATTTCATATCACAATAATGATACATTTCACAAGAAAGCCCATTTTCTGTAAATTAAATAAATAGGTAGGCTAGTTAAAATATCCACATGGAAAGGCCTATTGCTTATTACATTCTGAATTGTATACACTTAACAAGGCCTAAACTGCAAAAAGTGTCCCACAGTCTCTACATTTCAAAGGGGATCAAGACAGATCAGAAAAGGTTTAGGCTTCCAGAAGCAACCACAGTGGACAGAAAGGGCCCAACAATAAATGAATGAAGTGTAAACATAGTCATTAAATGTATATATTGTAGTGACTTAATTTTAAACAGTAATATTGTTCTGTTGATGCTCAGATAGATGTCCTGTTATTCTGATAGGTTCCATTCACAAGAAAGCTCTTTGTTTGTTACACATCTTATAGGGGACACTAATGACATTATGACTGATAGATGTGAAAAGGTGATTCTGTTATTTATTATGTCTTGATTTTTTCATTGTGCATTATTTCATAGGTATGTGATACCATACTGAGTCACGCAAAGGAGAGATTTTCCTTCACCAAACACCTAATCAGCTCCACCCTCCTGCAAGGAGACCTGTTCCAGCAGCACAGCCGAACATTCCCTGAAGCAGCGCTGGAAACAACTGTGGAGGCCTACCCTCTACTGGACAAGGCAAAGCTCAAGACGGAACTGTCCCTCGTCTATGACAATGACCAGTTCAGGGCTTGCAGTGGTGCTGTTACTCTGCTCCAGTTCTTCCTTGACAATAATCTGCAGGAGACATTCACAGAGACTGTCAGTCTTCTGAAGGTTCTTGTAACCACACCCATGGCTACGGCTGAGGCAGAGAGGTGCTTTTCCACTCTGAAAAGGATAAAGACTTTCTTGAGGAACAGCATGACACAGGATCGCCTGAATGCTCTGGCTATGCTGTCAATTGAGAAAAAACTCATTAGGAGCATTCCTGACTTCAATACCAGAGTCATTGAGAGGTTTGCCACTCAGAAGGAGAGAAGGGCAAAATTCCTCTACAAATAGACACACACACACACACACACACACACACACACACACACACACACAAGCTCTCGCAGCAAACACAGATGGCCGACCCTTAAAAAAATGCGTTTCATTAGAGAGACAATTAAACGGCCGCAGAATGTTGTGAAGTTACTTTTGGATACCTAAGATGTTTTGTTCAACCACAAAGTCCAGGAACATGAGTACTGTTTGGAAACCTGTTGCGTTCGACTCATTTTCCCCAGAGGAACAGTTGTTTCTTGTTTCCTTTTGTTTTTGTCTTTTTTCTGCCTGTTGCACATTTTGTTATTCAAAGCAGTAAAAAAGGTGCTATCGGCCAATAAGCTGGATATCACTTTATATGTAGAGAGGAGGTTTCCCATGGTTGTTACAAGTTTATTAATAAGTGGGCATTTATCACAGAAGTGATTGTTCTGTCTCCACGTTTGTTGCATTGTCTGTGATGTATTTTCCAACGGTTATAGCTCCTGTCCTGTCCCAGCAACACTACACGGTTTGCAGCTCCACCACATTTTTGGTTTATCTTCGGTGTCGCTTAAAATCTGCTTCCCATCGGACTAAAACCTCCACGTAATCTGAAGACAGATACTTGAAGTTATTTAAACCTTTTGCAAACTTTATGTTCTTTCTTGCTCTAGCCTTGCCAGTTACATTGTACATAACACATATATTATCATTATGCTAACTGGTTGTTCGTGTTAGACGATGTAGCTTTTTCATTTCTGAGTTATTGCTATATGTAAATAAGCCTGTTTGTAAATAATCCTCAGAGAAACAAAGAAAAAACACAATTTATGACATTTTGTGCTGTGGTTATTTTTTTTAAATTGCATTTATTCACAGTTCAGTTTGAAATGCTGTAGTGACTTGTATTGAACCACTTAAATATTTATAATTAATGCTACTGAAAAGATGCTATTAATTTTATATCTCACATGCAGTTCACTGTAAAGCTACTTGGTGAAGGTGTTGGTTCATAAAACATGAACAGTTTTAAGAAAGAAAAAAACAGACCAGTTCTGAGAACACAAATTCCTGGTAAAGTAGTAGATGTTCAGGTTGATAAATAATATTTTCCACACTGAAGATTATGGAGGTATTGATCAGTCTTCTCATATTTTTAAGCCTCGATTTCTCCTTTCCCCCCCCCTCTAACATCACCAGAAGTCATCATTTAAGGGGTCATTTCTCGAAAAAAATGGGAAACCCCCCGGACCCACCAGGTAGATCACTTCCGGTACGTCAAGAGCCCCACCAAAAAAAAAGACCACCGGCCGCCACTGCCTGTGGATTTGTAGAGAGAGGACCAAAGTTAGCGTCTTGCTCAGATCACAGCACGTTTATTTCTGACATAGTGATGTGTCGCCCGCGAACGAGCCGTTTTTTTGTTTTTGTTATATTTTAAGTAATACAAGACAGAATGATATGATGATCTCCGCGCTACAGCTGCTCCGTGCATGCATGCAGTGGCATGTAATATCCAAGGATTAGAGACTGTTGGATGCTGCTGTTTTGAGCATTGCAATACATTTATTTGTATTATGTTTTTTTATGATTAGAGACGGTTGGATGCTGCTGTACTGAGCATTGCAATATATTTATTTTGACTATGTTATTTATTTATGATTATCCTTGGGCTCAGCGAAGATTTGATGTCAGCAATACTGAAATAGAGCCCTGCTGTTTTGTCAGGGCCTTTTCCTTAAATATAATTTTAAAATGTCGATACAGTAGCCCCTTTTTTTAAATGTCTATGCTTAAGTTTGTATAGGTGTTGCTATCTGCTTTGTGTAGCGTGGTTCTACAAGCAAGTCAGTGCATTCTTTGGGTGGTATCAGAGAGTTACAAGGGTCTGTAAATGCAATGAAAACAATTGGCCACAGCAAATCATTGATATTAAACATGTCATTTTTACTTTTGAATACTTCAGTACAAAGGATGTATTGAATAATTTAAGTGATATGTGTACACATATAAATCATTAGTCAAAACAGGGCTACATTTGATTGAATTATAAAAGGTATAATATGTGGTAAACTGAAGAGCCGTTTGGGAGCCGAAAGAGCCGACTCTTCTTGGTGAGCCGAGCCAAATGATCCGGCTCACCAAGAAGAGCCGGAATTCCCATCACTATTCTGACATGAGCATGAGCTGAGCTCCTCCCTAATGGATCCACAGCAGCACCAGGGCGCCATCTACTGACGTTACAGTGTATTGTATAAATGTTTGGAAGATTATATTATTAACAAAAAATAGGGGGGGGGTGTCTGTTTAAACTTAACATCTAGCATTTCCAACCTGTTACACATAACAATAGGTCTTCGCACACTTCGTGCTCAGGCCCTAATTAACTGAGAGTGGCAGTCTCAAAACAATAGTCCCGGTTTGGGAAGATCTGCAAGGGAAAGCAAGCACACACAAGTCATTGATAGGCTATGTGTGGAATAGGAATGGTATAGTGATGTGATCGTTTGCAACCTGCAGTAGAAATAAGTGTTCATTCATATATTTTCCTTAAAGAAATTCGATTTTAAAAATCTACTACTCAGGGAAGAAGGCCTACTAGTTTTAATTAGGCCAAATTAATTCACAGTATCTATTACAAGCACATTTGTTCATGTGTAATCCATAATAAAATATAGAATTATAGTTGGATCTTTGTATCTTCTTATTATTAGCAGAGAAAATGTAATGTTTTTACAACAATATACAATTAATCCTACCAATATAGATGGGAACCGGGTTGGGGGTGCCCAAAAATATTTCCAATTACCCAAGGGGGGCCGGACTGAAAAAGTTTGGGAACCACTGCACTATGGCATTGCATACATATTGACTGTCACAGGAAGATATTCCTAAAGTACCTTCCATTTATTTCCTCCTGAAATAACAACTGTTTCTTCTGAGGAGTATTTCCTTGTCTGCAGCAATGGTCTTAGGGCATTGAATGCTGTTCTGGCTAAATAACATTTGTTTTATTAGATGATGATGCAGGTATAACACACTTACCTGGTCTCTTATTGAGTGACAGCGTCCATACTCAGTCTCCGTAGTGAAGGACACGCAGCCCACCAGCTTTGTTCCTGTCAGGGCGGTGATGCCATCATCGTAGACGGCCAAAACACATAGCTCATAGTCTCGCGATGACGCCAGGTCACTCAGCAGGAAGTACTTGTGGTTGGCCGGGATCATCCTGAATGAGCCGGAGAAGGAGACAAACACATTTTAGTCTGTATGTTCTATATTTATCCTGATCTCTAGATTGTTTGTAGATTATGGTTTTAAGTTTTGGAGAGACGATTATTTCAGCTTCAAATTTGTTCCCCCTTCAATCATCAAATATAGGGGCTGGGTAAGAGGCGATACATGTAAAACAGCCCGCCAATTACGGCCCGCCGTCAGATTAAATAAGGCCCGCCACTTCGTTCTTATAATGTATTATTTATGACCCTGTAGCACTTTCAATAAATATTTCAAATGTAATTCCTCCTTTCACCGCATGGCGGCAGAACCTGCTCTAAGGGGCTGTTCTAATGCCGCAATTTGCCTTTTCTGTTAAAGACGCTGTTTTGTGGTTTTGGGTGGATCCGCGGTAAAACCAGGAGCGGACTTTTTTAGTTGCCTTTGTTTGTTGGCCTATGAACTGGATTGAACCGTTGGGGTTGTAACCAACTGGCCTTTTTGCTAAAGCGGATTGAACTCTATATATTGACTCTTTTCACCACACATTGCACACACACTGATCTTATATGCAATTTTCCCCCCCATGAAATATATCTGACCAAAATGAAAATCGTGTGATTACTGAATCATGGACAGAATCTACTTTGAAAACAGTATCATCAAGGAAGCTGCAAGTCCATACATCAGGGGACATTTTGGGTCGGATCACCGCTTCTTCCAAGACAATGACCCGAAACACAGCGCGGCTCCAGCTGCAATTGCGGCTGAGGGAATAAACTGGGTTAAAACTCCACCCGAATCTCCGGATTTGAATCCCATCGAGTTGGTCTGGCACTTGATGAAAGACTTCATTCGGAAGGAGGCTAAACCAGGCTCGAAGCAGGAGCTGATGCAAGCGAAACAGGATTTTTGGAAGACAAGACTGACCCAAGATACCTGTAGTCGACTAATTACAGGCCTCAATAAAGTTCTGCCATTGGTTGTGCAAAATAATGGTGGACATAAAAATAATAATAATAATAAAAATACAAAATAATGTATCTGTGTACGTGTTTTACTATGTGATCTGCATGCACTTATCAAACATTTAATTAAAGAATGGTGATATACACAGCTGTGATGCAGCGGGAGGAGGAAAACACACATTTCAAGTCAGATCATCACCCTTAGCTATTTCAATTACCTCTCAAACTACCTAAACTAGTTATAAATGTTTATTTTTACTGTCGGCCGGGTCACTCATTACTGGATCAGCTGCTGCATGAGAGAGACACTGAAAAGTATTATCATCTGAAATTAATCATTATGTTATTAGTATTAAATACATATAAGTATTTTTACAGCTTGTATTTAGAAATACTCTGTTGTAATTATTGATGCATAAATGTGTTCATCCATTCAATGTGGCATCTGCTATAATGGGGTTAATGTATGATATTACTTATTAATACAATACACTATATAATATATGATATGATAATTACATTTTAATTTGATTCATTTCTTATTTCATAGTTTCTCATCATTATTATAACAGTTCTGTTTCATATGAGTGTTGAGAGCTGTATCCATAAATCTCTTAATTTTGCCCTCAAAGTGCACCAGATTGATGCATTTAACTTCAATTTAAAGAAAAACATCTTCAGTTGCCAAAGTGCTGTACAGTATATGCTGTGATGCAGCGCAAGGAGGAAAACACACACTTCAAGTCAGATCATCACCCTTAGCTATTTTAATTACCTCTCAAACAACCTAAACTAGTTATAAATGTTTATTTTTACTGTCGGCCGGGTCACTCATTACTGGATCAGCTGCTGCATGAGACAGACACTGACGCTGTCAGAAGAGAGGGAGGACAAAGAGAGGCCAGGCTCCGTGTATTTTATTATTATATATAGTCGTTATTCATTTGTTTTAAAGCTCAATAAGGAAGATTTAAACTTTAACACACGTTGACCGGCAAAAAACTCTGCCCGGTTCCCTCGGCCCCCACCACGTTGAATAAACAGAAGGCTGCTTTTGTGGAGGAAGTTACAGCGCTACGTACAGGCTCGGCATATGTACTGCAGCTTTTTCCAGCGGTATCCATAAATCTCTTAATTTTGCCCTCAAAGTGCACCAGATTGATGCATTTAACTTCAATATAAAGAAAAACATCTTCTGTTACAACAATAACATTATAAATAGTAACATAGCTGAACATGGTATTGCACATTTAGCTTTTCAGTGTTACTGACCTGAGATGTTTTTATTACATGAATTAAGGTGACTGAGGCTTTTTAACATAGACTTTTCAGTGTCCCACATTTTGCACAGAACTGTCCCACATTAGGAAATGCAGATTGTCTGAGACAACTTGGCACTAAGAGTAGGCTACTGATATGTCTACCATTTCTTTTATGAGTGTAATATCTGCATTTTCTATTTTGGTTTGATAAGGACACATCCTGGGGATTGTGTTTACAAACATTGACCATACCGTTCACCATCCCCCACCCCCCTACTGTATGTTGATTTTTGACTTTGTTTGCCTACATGTAAATGGTTGGCATTTAGTACCTACCCCCCTCTGAGTGAATACCTGTTGACTTTACATCTTGTTACAAACCAGGGACTTTACTTCCTGATTTTTGGAAGACTGACCCAAGATACCTGTACATAGTACATGGTTTGAATTGGAGAAGGGCAATGGTTATCGATGGTGCTTTTAAAGCCTATTAACTGTGTGATTTATATTGCTTTTCAAATGCATATAGGCCACCCATTTACACTGTTCTTCCCGTCAAGAATATGAATAGAACTTAGTTAGATCACTTTACATTTCTGCGAATTAATTTTTAATCCCACACGTCTCGCCGACCCTGGAGTGACCACTGGCAGTGGAATGACCGGTGGCAATGGTGTTTTTATTTATTTATTCATTTATTTAACAGGGACAGTGCACATTAATGAACATTTCTGTAAATGTGCCAGAGTTAGCCAAGAGGCTATTTTTCATCTGTAGTTAGTCCCTGGACAGATTTTAAAAGTCAATCTAAAACACATTTCATTTTAAACAAGTAAATACAATACATTTAAAACATGCAACATACATTACTGGGATACTTAAAGTGGACCTATCATGCTATATTTGAATAATATAGTGTAGGACCATACAGAACATTAAAACAAAACAAATAAAACAAAACAAAAGAACATGTGTTAAAACACAGGCAGTGAGTGGGTTGTAAGGAGCAGAAGATTGGGTCAGTGTTGGCAGAGCGTCTCCCCATCCCATTCAAATTCAAATTCTTGACTGAAAGAGCAGTGTTGCCTACAGTACATGTAAATGGATGGCATTGCCTATATGCATTTGAAAATAATTAGTACCCCCCTCTGAGTGACTACGTGTTGAGTTCACATCTTGACTTTACTTCCTGATTTTTGGAAGACAAGACTGACCCAAGATACATGTACATAGTGGAAAGTGAAATTGACATTGTCAAATTTAATAAAAATACAAAATAATGTTCACATTTGGGAACCGATTGGAAACATAGGACTCAATATTTTGCTTCACATTGAGGGGAAGAGGCATTTTCCCATTGGTCCCAGTCCAGTTGGTTCTTTTCACCATTCTCCCATATGTTACAAATGGCTGTCTAGCCCTGTTTGTTTTTTTGACCTTTCAGATGTTGTTGTATAGCCTCTGGAGCAGAAATGAAAGAGTTTTAAAAATGTTTAAGTTTTGGTAAGTTTTTAGGGAAATGTTGTAATATTGCAACGTTGGCCTTAGGTGGGAGGGAGCAGAATTTCTGTATTTCTACTCACATTGTCTGAATAAATATATTGAACAACGAAGGGTTAATTTGCAGGATTGATTGCTTACTTAGCCCTATATCAGTATATAGCATGAATAATAATCACACATCAGTCATATTTGTTATGAATAATCATTTATCATTTATTAAATAGTAAGTCGCTTTGGATAAAAGCGTCAGCTAAATGCAATTTATGAAAGCCTCACTCAGGATTTTTTTTACCAAGTGTTTTTATTGCTCTTGGGGCATTAAAAACAAGATTTTAACTTTAGTTTTTTATATAATATCTGCATTTTCTCTTTTGAAAAACTAAGTCTTAGTTTGGCCATAGTTATTTAATATATAAAGACTATATATTATTGAATTACAAGATTAGATATACTTTATTTGATCTAAAATATTGATGTGTTCAAATGCTCTTCTAAACAAAACTGAAAGTCCATGAAAAGTTGTCTTCCTGTTTTTGTGAATGAAGCGCCATCTCCTGGTTAAATCCTGAAATTGAAAATCTGGCAACGCCCTCTTGGAAAATAGTGGGAGGGCTTAACATTCCCAGATACTGGTCTTTGGCAGGTCTTAGGCAGGTAGCTGGCAGGTAGCAGGCAGGAAGCTGTAAGCTGGAGTCTGAAATAAGCTGCTACATCTGTATGCTGAGTCATAAAGTCCCTGACAGGGTTGACTAACAATCTTTGAGCAGATTTCCAGCTGGTGGAGCAGTTTTGATTTTAAAGCAGTCGACACACATTTGTAGCATGTAGTATTGCAATATCGTAGAATAGTCAAAATTACAGACGTGAAGAACAAAAGAGGAAATGGTCTACTCGCCCCAAAAAACCTAAGGAAGCGGCGAAAATAAATTATGTATTTTGTTCTTTTGCAGAGATAATCAATATGGTCTTTCAGGTGGTGATTTCTTTCAGTATAGATTACAATGGGGACTATATGGGAGTCAGATGGTGAGCCAAAAACAATCTGTTGGGAAACTTTTGTTTTCCTGGTGTTAATCTCAAGAGTAGCTGATGTTCTGCATAAATAAATGATCATATCTAAGGCTGGTCTTCTGTAACTTGTCTCTTACTGTGGAGTATCTGAACAGAAATCATGTTGTCTTATAGTGGATCATTAACCTATAATTATCTCCAAACAATTGATTTGAAGATGCAGAAGAAAGCTTGAGCGTGAACATCAGTTATGTCCTGTCACAGGACAAAAGTTAAATCAGACACATTATCGATCTAACCCAAAGCAGCCACACTCACCTATATATCAGGATATCGTCTGTAGAGCTATTGTACTGGATCTGGTACATGCGGACTCCGGGTATGTGGTTCTGCGGTGGCCATCTGATGGTGGCAGAACTGGACGTAAGATCAGACACACTGACCCTCTGCAGGTCGGAACGCGCCTGACCCCCGCTTGCGTTGGACTTGATAGATGTGGGGATGTCTGAAGGCCCCGGGTCAGGGTCCAATTTAGGGTCAAAGTGTGGTGAGGGGTTGACCACTAACTCAACAGGAGCAGTGGCTTCCCCTGCTGCATTGGATGCTATGCATGTGAACTTTCCAGAATCCTACAAATATTTGAAGAAAAGAAAAGGCCGGAAAGTTTATACAGTATTTGCTTTTATGGGAATTCAGCCTCATGTAGCCAAATAGTGTATTACTAAAACAAACATTTCCCCCCTTGCTTTTACAGATGAAATAAAGAAGTGTCTTAGAAAAATTATCCTGGCAATTGTTTCTTCATTTTATTTGAGTTTCCTCCTAAATGCCAACACTAAGCTGCAGTTCTGGTTGTTGAACTTTAATCCTATACATATATGTATAGCAGGTGTTAAGTAATTATGGAGGATTTGAATCAAATCTAATTTTAATTTACGACACATATAAAAAGCACTGCACAAAGTAAAATTAAGACTCTTCATCTCACCCATCCTAGCATTAGAAGGCAGGAGGCAAAATGGTTGGTCTCCAGGTAACAGTCTACCTGTACTTGAACCGGCGACCCTCTTGAACCAAGCCAAATCCTTACATAAAGAGCTACTCCCCTCCCAAATGGTAAATAAATTCCATGTCTCCTATTTCAAGCTATTATGTATCTTAGTTCTTAATTTCATTAAGCATTAATAACTGTCAAAAACAATAACAAAGTCAATAATTCCTTATTGATTTGGAAACATGCGTATACTCACAAAACAATGTTTTTCTAAACTCTCAACAGCATTCAAGGCAACATTATTTGTTTTCAAATGTTCTTCATAAAATGAATATAATAAGCTGACTAGTCTTTACACACTAAACAGTACACAGTAAATTATTATGAGCTGCAACATCTTTTGGTATCTTTCAATTAAACAGCAATGCATAGAAAATAGGCCAACAGTTTAGAATAAATCAGCATACCACACAAATATACTAATTCCATGAGAATTATAGCATGCATCTACCTTCACTGAGGCTTTGAGGATGTCCAGCGAGCCATTCTCATAGCAGATGGTTCTGGACGTGTTGCCTATAAGCTTTCCATCAGGAGTGACCCAGTGTGTTGAAGGCTCAGGATCGCCGATGGACTTACAGCGTAGGCTGACCTCCTGACCCTCCATCACAAACATCTTGGAGGTGTGACGAGTGATCATTGGTGGTTCGCAAACAAACTCCTCCTGTTAAGGGACATATGAAAAGACACCGTTAATTAATTGCTACACAAGATTCCAGCCTGTGGAACGCATTAAGATAAGATAAACCTTAATATATCCCTGTAAGGAAAGTCAGGTGTTTTAGAAGCAACAGGAACTAGATATAAACACAGCACCAGTTACGGGGGTTGTTGTTAGCATCTGGTGCTAGCTCGGAGCTAACGGAGATTAGAAGCTGTTTCAACAATAAGGAGAGGGAGAGTCCTCTCCTGTCAGACTGAGATAACGTCAGTTTAGGTGAGGTAAAGGACTCGCTGAGTGATTAGATTGTAAACTCTAAGTTATCTCAGTGGGTCTCAAACGGTTTGGTCATCTATGTAAAGAAATATTTGCATCTATTTAATATAGTTGTAAAAAATAAGTTAAGAAATCATTCCAATGTGTACTATAGGTCGGTAAAAAATTCAAAACACAGTTTGAAAGGGGAGTGATTAGTAAAATATGCATAAATAACAAGAAAGAATGCAGACTAGGTAAGATAAAGATAGGAGAGAGGAGTTTATCAAATATTTGTTATTGGTTGTGAGCATATTCTAATGTTTTTTTTATTAGTTCTGTTTCATATGAGTGTTGAGAGTTGTACCCCGGACCCCCCTAGACAATGTGTAATAATCAGCTTATATTTTAAGCCTAGTTACCATTGAAAAAAGGTCGGGAGCTACTGTGGTAATTTAACCAGGAAAAGAGAGTGGCTGAAAATGAAACGTGTCCTCTAAATCAGGGGTTCCTAACCCCCGGGAGGTGTTACTGCCGGGCCGCGAAATAGCTGTGAATTTATCGTAATATTTGCAGAATTATAAATATATAAAAATATTTTATCATACCGTTTTTTTCAAAAAGTGTAATTTTCGCACCTATACAAGTCATATTATTTCATCCAGTAGCCTAGTTAAACTTCCACCAGAAAACAGTTGAAAATGGCTTTTATGGTGTTTCGAGGGATTCGGCGGCTCAGCAGGTCTCAGCCTCTCGTTCGCACGAGAAAGTTACCGGTGCGCCAAGTAGGAAGAGGCTAACTCCATAGTAATATATGTGGGTGTTCCCAAAATAAATTAGTTTAATCTTAATCTCGATGTAGTGCTAAATGCTGTCGGAGTGCACCGGAACGAACGACACTATCATAATAACAAATGCCAGTGTCAAACACACACAAGGCATCGGCCTTGAAAAAGCCATATCGGTCGATCCCTAGTGCTGTAGACACTAAATACCGTAGTTAAACACCAACACCAACAGCAACGACGAAAGATTGTAGCCAAGGCAGCAGAGCTCTGAATATAGCTCTTGTCACACTCACTCTCTCTCACACACACACACTCTCTCTCACACACTCACACACTCTCTCTCTCTCTCTCTCTCTCTCTCTCTCTCTCTCTCTCTC